>NC_073399.1:15926322-16253822 GCF_028641065.1 Leucoraja erinaceus | reverse complement strand
CTTTGCAATAGGTTTAAAAATGCAGGCTCTACCACACCTTCATGCAGCACAGGCAGTAGTATCTTCCTTATCAGTCATGCCAATTAGGCCCACTGAGCATGTTGGAATTATTCCAGGTAACAATCCAAGTTGATTATAGAGAGAGCACATTTTATATAAACTGTTTTGAACTTCTCTTTACAGATGAAACATTCAAATGGGAGAAAAAAAAGAAATAATAAATGGAGAAATCCCTTATATTAGGGAGCTAGATTTCTAACCTGAAAAAAAGGCGCAGTGATCGCATTTGGCTTAAATCAACTCTAAAAACACCATAGAGTTGCTCAAGTGCCAACACCTTCTGCTGCTCTTCCCATTTTGTGCTATGCGGTTGTGTACAATTCTCAGTAAACTGCAAAGTGTACTCTGCATCAGAGGAGTGGTCTGACATGGTGCTCGCCAAATGAGCCATATGTTCCTCACACATCTCTCTGTATAATGAGGAAAAAGGGGAGAGAAAGTGATTATTAAAGACCATTTTCTGAGGTAAAATTACAGTGTTTAGTTGGGAAACACAAACAGGCAAAACAACGATAGTAAATTTATTATTAATGTTACCAAATTAGTCTATCCGAAGTCAGGGTTTTAACTAAGGTTAGTTAAGTTTGCTATCAATAATCCATTCACGCCTATTTTAATTAATATTAATAATTTCAATAGCTATTTTTACCATGGTCATACATTATTAAAATAAACTAAACTAGGAAAGTAAGATGACCCTATCATTGGAGTTACAGGCTTGAATTATACTATACTTCAACAATACATAAGTGCAGAGTTAATAGATGATTAACTGTTCCTCAGGTTCAGGCAGATATATTAATTCAACTCCTTCAGAGATGAGTGCAGCAACTTCAGTAAGTATATTCCCTTTACAAAGTTCTTACCAATTCCCAGTTTAAAATAGATTTGAAAATTCAGTAAAACCAGTGGAATAAGCACTCAATAATATTTTCTAACACAAAAAAATGTTCAACCAGAAGACATAATCGTTATTATTCCTTGTTATTAAAACAACAAATTTACAAGTAAATTTAAAATCAGAGGTTACACTCAAAATTCACGCTCCAAACTCTAAAGCATTCCATGCAATGTATCATCCAGCATAAACCAAATACACTGTGAATTTCAGCTCTTTTTCAAAACTTGGCTCTAATTATTTGTTTTCAAAATAGAAGAACCTATAATTTGTACGATTAGCAAGCATATTGAAAGAAAGCAAATGAATTGCGTTGGCATCTCACCATCAAAGAAAATAGGGGATTCCCATTGCAAATAAAAACCTCCAAAAGCTACTTAAAAATAAGTGAAGTAAAATATGTCAAAGATGATTGAA
The DNA here is from genome assembly GCF_028641065.1 of Leucoraja erinaceus. Lineage (NCBI taxonomy): Eukaryota > Metazoa > Chordata > Chondrichthyes > Rajiformes > Rajidae > Leucoraja > Leucoraja erinaceus. The sequence continues at coordinate 16,252,447 of NC_073399.1, read as the reverse complement.
ACGCCTTTTAAAACTGCTGCTGGAATTGCCCACTGGTGGAAATCATGTGTTAATTCCTTTACCTTGACTTGGTCACTGATGAAAAGTACAGATTAGCAGTCATGTACCTGCAGGTAAATCATGTACTTTTCTCATTGAACTGGATCTTTGAGCAATCTTAGGAGTTGAGTGTGTCATTTTTTATGCCATAAGTGCCAAAAAGTTTGCATTTTCCTCTGAACTCACTTAATCAGCAGAATTAGGCCATTCGGCCCATCAAGTCTACCCTGCCATGGCTAATTCTTCTGCCTTCTCCCCATAACCCCTTACCCATCCTAATCAATAATCTATCTATCTCTGCCTTAAAAATATCCATTGACTTGGCCTCCAGAACCTTCTGCGACAATAAATTCCACAAATTCACCACCCTCTGACTAAAGAAATTCCTCCTCATATACCATTTTGCTGCTGCTGATGATCCACAGTACCTCACGGATACAAAGTTTTGAGATGTCACATCTGCTGCTTAAATAGACGCTGGATGTAAAAGAAGTGATTCCTTGTTAGCGTGACTCACAACTATCCATGGAAACTAAATTTGGTAAACCAACATACAATACATGGTGGATGACCCAATAAGCATAGGAGGTTGAGGGGTGACATTATTGAGTACAAGATCTTGAGGGTCAAGAATAAAGTGAATGCTCACAGTTTTTTCCCCCCAGGGTGGAGGATTAGAAAACTAAAGGAAATAGACTTAAGGTGAGGTGAAAGTGATTTAAGATGGAACTAACAGGCACTTTTTCACTCAGTATCTGGAACAAACTGCCAGAGGAAACTATAGAAGCAATGCAGGTATGACTTTTAAAATACATTTGGACAGATATATAGATAAGAAGGCTATGGGCCAAATGCAGGCAAATGTCAATTTGGTCGGCAGGAACAAGGTGGGCCAAATAGTCAATTTCTATGTTAATAACTCTATAACTATCTCCTGCTATCTATGATCATCGACTTATGGCCCTTCCTTCACTTCAGAATTTAATTATCTCTTCACTGGCAGCCACACAAGTTGGTGTTTGCACAATAGCAATTTTCATTGCTGATCAAATTTTAAAAATTCTTATTTTTTTATTATTCTCACATATCACACGATACTTTCTATGCACAAAGATCTCTAATCATATTTTTTACCCTATTTCTTAAGAAACACCCATGGTTATCTACTCTGTCAACCAATCAAGGTTTTGGTACCATTTAATAGACTAATTCCACAATAAAATCAGTCAGAATATTAAACATTTTATAAAGCTTGGTTCTTTGGGATCATTATGCAAGTGATCACACAAAGCCTTAATTAGTAGAAAATGATTTATTTGACAAGAGGCCCTCTGATGTCCACTCCTCTCAAACCTCTCAAAAGGAGCCCTTAAGCTGGGTTACCAAATTTTGAGATTAAAAAATCAATCTGCAATTTATCCCATCTATAAACATACCAATAAGTTTAATTTGCTAATTCACTTTGATCTCAAGTAATCGACTTATGGCCATTTTCCTTCAGCATCAGTTACCTATTGATTTTCTATGGACATAACAAAAAAGCTGTGATCGAGGACAGTCAAAAGACCATAACCTTCTTAAAAATTAAGAGAACTGAATGAAATTTTCAGTTATCATAGATTGAAACATTCTGAAACAAATATAAAATAATCTTACTTTGAGGACCTGAAATTAAAGCATATAATTAGTTAGTTACCCAATTGTAGCTAATTTCAAACTGCAATTACTAGATCTAAACATCTATCAATTTTTAATAAATGATTAACATTTTTAAATCCTAAGTGTCCAAATAATATTCACAAATAATTCACATAAAGCATGATTTTTAAATCTCATTTACTTCAATTTATAGGCCAAATGGAAGGAATTTAGTGTTCAATTGCTGTAAATTAAAGTAAATTTAAATTGGCTTTCTACTGGGTTCCTGTGAACGCGCTGGTTTTAGAACGTTCACATTGCGGTAGATTTGTGCCCCACATGCCCAGAAAAATACTGCGGGATATGAAGAGCCCAAAATGAACTATTCGCTATAGAAAACTTTATATACAGGGTGCTTAAGAAGCCCCTTTTAATGTAAAAATAAGGTACATACCTTTAATTGTTTGCTTTATAAAAACCTGGGGCTGCGAGAGGTTGCGGGTTGAGAAAGTGATTTTTAAACTACTATTGATTATACAAGGCCCTCTTTTGCGATGTCCAGCGATTTTTCTCTTAAACCTACTAGGCTGAACAATTGCAACAGCCTAGTAAAAATCGTGTTTTAAACCCGCCCCCTCTAAACAGCGCCAAAATCGCGCACATGGGGTGGGGCAGATACTCAGACACGATTCAGGTAGGTTTTGTAACATACCTACTTAAACAATCATATTCTGAACACAATATTTGGAATTTCTGTACTTTGTGGTGGATTAGAGATAATCCTAATTCGTTAAAGCAATACACATAATTAAGAGTTATACTTACAGATTTTTTTGATTCTCTCCCATCTTCACACATTTCAACAGTTATTTTGTGTCATAAACTATTTGGAGCTAATATCGCCAATAGGAAAGTCAAGAAAATGACATATTGACTTTCAAAATTCAAACTACAACTGTTCCCAACTGTTGCATAAAATCAGTTATACCATAATATCACAATATCATAATATCATAATACCAGCGATGCTGACTCAAAGGGCCGAATGGCCTACTCCTGCACCTATTGTCTATCAGTCCCAGACTATCAAACACATGGCAGTAAGGTAATCATTCGAAAGATGGCATCAGTCTTATGTGACCTTTTCACTCAGTAACAACAACAAAACACGTTCATATAGCTTCATATGGCAAAATATCCCAAAGTTTGTTGCAAGATCATTGCAAGGAAAATTTGACATTATGCCAACTTTAAAATGTAACATTTAATTAAAAAAACTATTTTGAGGGGAGCAATTTAAAAAGGCGTGCAAGCTCTTCTCAGGATCAAATGGACTGTCAAAGCTACATATAATCCAGTTTTATCTTGAGCCAGCAACACATATCGGAATTGGGAAATGGAATAAGTGGTGGTTTGCAAAAACATCAACTTCAGTTCTCCCAATGTTTAACGTGGACATTTTAACAACACAAGAAATAGCCCCACTTGGTGAGTATATTTAAGACAATGATCAGTAGATTTTAGATGTGTAGGAATTCAAGGGAAATGGTGCTGAGATAAATGAACAATCGTGATTCTAGCGAATGGTGGAGCAAACTTGAGTGGATAAACAGCCTACTCCTGCTTTTATTTCTTATGCTCTGAAAGTAGAAGTTAACCATGCGTTCTCTCAGGCTTTCTCTGGCATCCAATAGTTCAATGGTGCTTTATTTGTCACATGTGCAAATGCACAGTGGAATTCATTTTGCATATGTACACATGTAGGTATCATGCTGATATCATAGATGGTCCTACCTACTTTTGCTGTCCTATTTCCATTTCCTCCCATTCTTGTAATATGTCCATTTCCTCTGAAACCCTCAACATCCCCATGTTTTATGATATCCTTAAATGATCTCTTCCAGGACAAAAAAAATGGGGGGGGGGGGGGGGGGGGGGGGGTAAATGAGTATCACTGTACTGTAGCAATAAAGGGACTGAAAGGTTTAGTCACGAAGAGCTGAGATTTTCAGCAAACATGTGGAATTTAAAACTATCATAGAGGGACAGTAGGGAGATGAGAAATGGGAAGCAGCCAAAAGGACAGCTGGTTTCCAGCAAAATGTTTGCAGGCAGAAGCAATGATGTGAGCAACCATGATCCCTCTGCATGCAAAACTCAATTTACTTCAATGCAATGGCTCAGCCCAACAATTTCCTGTTTTCCCAAGCTTGCAAGTCCTCCTTAATCTCTGGGTAAGGCTACATTTGAAATATCAGATAAGGTCTTTCAGAAGCAAGTTATTTTATGCAACCCTTTTTGCATTTTGTTTATGATGTTGTGCCCCGTTTCATCCAACAGATGGGCTAGCATTGTGCTTTTTTTTTGGCAACAATAGTTATGGCTTTGAAATTATATTTTGTTACAAAATGTTCAATAAAGTATTTAAAACTGTTTCAATAATATCATGGATATTTCTGGTGACAGTACCTGCTTTCTGCATCAAGAAACACAGATCTGCTACTTTCTGCCAATGGGTCACCAATCGGGGAGAGACATAATGGAGAAAAAGAATCAGAATCCGACCCAACCATGCTATCTCTGCTGACATCATCGGCGGTGAGATCACCCGGTGCCTCATGTTGTCCTTCATCTCGCTTATTATTAACTTCGTCCCGATATTCTGTTGGAACCTCCAGACCTTTGCGGTCATCGGGGCAGATTAACGATGAATCTAATGAAGCAATTTCTGAAGCATTTTCTGAATCCTTGGGAGTTTGCTGCAATGTTCCATGGGAGATATGCAAACTGAGGGAATGCTGAGATGCGTTCTGTTGCGCCTCTGGTGAGACAACGTACATTGAATTGGTCATACTCCGTGATACGGTTATTATCTCATCATCCTCTGGTGAAGTCAAAACTTGTTTATGTGCTATGCTGTTTGGCTGTTGTTGCACAACAGCAGATTGTGCACGCCGGGATCTCCTACGATGTATTTTTCGTACTGGAGAACTTTCAGGAGTGATGTACCTTAAAGCCTCCTCATCTTGTCGTTGAATGCGGGTGTTTGGGATCCAGGTGACAATAAGAGTAGTTCCCAGTGATTCATCCTTTTCCAAATGTATGCATAAGTAACCTGGATGTGAAGATGGGGAAGGAGAAAGAAAAGCCAAGGAAAATAGTTTTTAGTAAAAAACAAAATGCAAAGACATGAACTATTGATCTACAATCAAACCCTCCCATATGCACTGATTACAAACTTAATTCAGTTCAGCATTTGGCTTGTCAAGTGAGGGAAAATGAAGTAATATGCAATCTTTGAGATTATTATCCACATCTCAAAGTGAAATAAATATGGTGTTCTCTATTTTTTTTTTTTTTTCTGCATTTCCTCTCATAATACTAAAGAACTAATGTTTTTTGCAATACAGAACAGGGACTTACCATTGGTTATTCTCAGCAAAAGCCTCTGTCCACAATTTTTTGTTTTAGATTACAGCGAATCATCTATTCCAACCGTCGTTATATACTTAATTAACTTCTCCTTAAAGTTATTCAACTGGGGCGCCACAGCAGTAAAGTTGCTGCCTTACAGAGTTTGTATGTACATTCTCCCTGTGAACACGTGGGTTTCCTCCTGGTGCTCCTATTTCATCACATTCTAAAGATGTACATGTTTATAGGTTAATTGGCTTTTGTAATTTGTCCCTAGCGAGTAAGCTACAAAACTGGGATAACATAGAACGGGTGATCTTGGTCGGATCTCCAAACTAAACTGTTTCCTGTTAAAGCAAATTCATAAGCCCGACCATTTTAAAGATAGAGAAGCTATTCCCAAATTCCTCGTTGGATCACTGACCATCTTAGACTGTCAGTTCCTAATTCTGCCTTCTCTCACAAGTAGATTTTCATATCTACCATATTAATTTCTCCCACCGTTCTAATGACTATAACCACCCAAACCCTACAATCATCCCTATAAACCCTGGATATACCCTCTCTAGCAGCTCCATATTCTTCATCATAATATGGAGATATTCTAAAATGTATATCAACACAGAATAACATTATATTAAAGGATTATGTTTTTGGTTTTAACTGATAAACATTTCAAAAGAACCCTCAAGGCCTACTTGGAAAAATAATTCTTATTCTACTAATAATAACTTAATACTAACAATAAATGGCAATCTTGGAGAATTTACATTGTGCTTTCAAAATGCTTGAAGTGGATTTTAAACTATACATATTGACTGAAAACCCAAAAAGAAAAGTGTAGGTGCTTGAAATCTGAAATAAGAACAGGATATTTTTTATTTACTGTTTCTATCGCATCTACAGACTATTGGCCAATCTCATTTGTCTTTGGATGGATTGTAATGTGACATGATGGTCATGAAAAAAAAGAGTGATTATATCAAAGAAAATCAATATTTTGCCTCAGTTGTTCAGCCTGAAGGGCTTTACTCCAGTGTTTGTGTAATTGAGCAGAAATGTTGTGAGGAGTCTCCAGAAATTAACAAAGCAGCTAATAATATTAGCAAAAGGAAACTATCAAAACCTTGAGAGTGGCAGGATCACTTTCAGTGCTAAACACGTTTTCTGGCAGATTGCAAAGCAGGCTCATTTTAACCAGTCCATATTTGAAAAAAGCTCCAGAAAAAAAAAAGAGAAAAAATATACCACTTCTTTAAAAGGTGCAGAGTTAAGCCTTTCGCTAATAAGTAACCTTGGCCCTGAATTATTCCTCTAAAATCAACAGTATATTCATTGAAATAACAGACGAGATATATATGGACATATCACATCAGAGTATGGCTGGCTCATCATATAGATATTGCTACACCAATTGACTTTAGAAGACCAGAAGTGTGGGAAAGAGTTCCACTGATAGCAATATCCAAATAGAGAGTTACTAAAAAAAAACGCAATGGTGTACAACATTCTACAAGATTCCTCCTAGTTTATTGACTCTTGAAAACAGCTAGTTTTTACCAATTCTGCCATGCAAAAGCTTCTATAACAAAATCATTTGCTTTTGCATATTGTTTTTCATTACTTTTATCACTTAAATAATTCATAAATGTGTCCACACTGACCACAGAACAAGTATATAAAATCCAAAATTCTGTTTTTTTTTTGTATGAAAAGTTTCAAAAGGATTTTCATTTGTCATTAGCTTTGCAAATACTTTTAAAAAAGTACTGAAGAAATGTCACAGTTGCAATACAAGAAATCGGGAGCCAACATGCACAAAATGAGCTAACTCTGGCAATAATATGATAAAGTATCAATAATCAGTTTTTGTGGAGTAAAGTGACAGAAAAATATTAGCCAAGATACCAAAGATAAATCTGCTATTCATCAAAATAATGTCACATATTCCATTATGTCCTTTAACCAAGAGTAGAAGAGGCTTTGCTTTAATGTCTCAATCTTGTAATAGTACCCCCATCAATATAACACCTTTTCAGTGCTTCACACAATTATTTAACTCAGAATTTTGTGCATAAACCGCCAGATCAGTTTCTGAACTCAAAGTGAGTGTGCTGCCAAATAAACTATAACTGGCAGTTATTAATTATAAGACACTATATTAAATCTTAATTAGATCAGAAGAAAGTCATTTCAGTGCATTTTATAAATTGATTATCTTTTGTCACAAGCTTGGCTGCAAGGAAATGTTTATGATCTTACTTAAGAAGAACATCAACAAACCTGATGAAAAATGCAGAAAATAGTTCATTATCATGTCTGGCCTCTGCACAGAAAATGACTGTGACAACGTTATATTTGAAGTTTATCCTCTTAAATCCATCTTGGGTTTATGTATCTCAGTCCTTCGGAACTTCTACATCTTATTCCACATTAATTTTTATTCTTCGAAAGTACTTTATAAATTCAAACCCTCCGCACACTGATATATTCCTATCTCTTTAATAGTTCATAAACGTGTCTGCATTCACAATAAAAGTGCATAGTTATTTAAAGAAAAGTCTCTAAAGATTTTTCATTACTTTGTTTGCTTAGCAAGTAGCTCATTCAAAAACAAATATTGTTTTTTTTTAAAAAGTACACCGTAATCAGCCTACATTTAGCTAAGTGCATCTCAGTACCAGAATTCACTGCTACAATATGCACTATCCCACAATTACCTCATCATATTTATTGTAAGAACTTACTGGTATGAGTTTCTCCTTAATATTTTCTGCAAGATAACAGAAATAATCAACATTTTAAATTATGCGTTATTCATTAAACTGCTGGTGAAGCCAACTGGAATCCTTTCAGTTGCTTTCTTTCAAACAGCCTTCCTCTGCAACTTTTCTCTGCCAAAATTCTGTTTCAAAGCAAGCCATCTATTACTTAATTCAAACAATCCTTCAAGGGACGGCAGCAATAAAGGAACAATCGTCGTTTGTGTTCAAATATTATCAGGGCTGGATTTAGATGAAGAGAGGCCCTAAGCTGTTCCACTTGTGAGACCCCTCCCAATCCCCCACCCCCACGACTAGAGGAAGGTGGTCCACCAGATTGACACCGATTTGCAGCCGAGCGTGGCCAATGACATAAGGGGCTGGAAAGCTGCGCTTTTTATTTATTTATTTATTGTCAATGCTAGTGTCGAGTTATTGGCTTAAAACAGTATTATTCTGAAATGTAGGGCAAGGAAAATTACTGAAGGGTTGTTTAGAGACTACATTGCATTGTGACAGCATATGTAAGAAAGGCCTCTGACAGTGTCAAAAATATTATACACCTTGCAGGGCTCTCACTTATTTTTTTTCTTTGTTGTCAGCCAGGCAACCTTGGCAGCTTTTTAGGTTGCCAAATGACAATTTAGGTGGTCATTTAAGATGGCTTCATGACGCGTGCGATAATGTGCTCGGACGAAGTGCGTAATTACCAGTCGGAATTATGCTCAATGAAGCATTCACATATTATTTCTGCTTCAAATAAAGTCACAAACTAAACATATTTATCAATCAAGACATGATATATGCCACAATGACATACAGCAAAATTATAATACAGTATGTCAACTCCTTTACACGTTGCAATGAATGCAATTTTTATTTCTTCTTTCCACTTCGCCCAACACCTCCGCTCGGTCCGTAATAACCAACCTGATCTCCCAGTGGCTCAGCACTTCAACTCCCCCTCCCATTCCCAATCCGACCTTTCTGGCCTGGGCCTCCTCCATGGCCAGAGTGAGGACCACCGTAAATTGGAGGAGCCGCACCTCATATTTCGCTTGGGCAGTTTACACTCCAGCGGTATGAACATTAACTTCTTCAATTTCAGGTAATCCCTGCTTTCTCCTCCCCTTCCCAGCTCTCCCTCAGCCCACTGTCTCCGCCTCTTCCTTTCTTCTTCCCGTCCCGAAACGTCGCCTATTTCCTTCGCTCCATAGATGCTGCCCCACCCACTGAGTTTCTCCAGCATTTTTGTACACCCATTCACACGTTCTGTTATCCCACTTTCTTCACCCACTCCCTACACATTAGGGGCAATTTTACAGAGACAAGTTAACCTACAAATCCAATGCGTCTTTGGGGTGTGGGAGGAAACCCACACGCTTGCAGGGAGAACGTGCAAATTCAACACAGACAGTGCCCGAGGACAGGATCGAACACAGATCTCTGGCGTGTGAGGCAGCAAGTCTACCAGCTGTGCCACAATATTTTATTTTCCAACACACAAAAAATTATACGTTGATAACTTTGGTTACTAAAAAAATGAAAATATCCATTTTCAGTTTTAAATCTCCAAGTGACGGTATATCCCCCTTTACAGCTACTGCCAGATCTCCCACAATTCAAAGCGCGGGAGAAAGTGCCCAGCGCCGACCAGTTGCTGTGGCAGTGTGCATGCGCATTGCGGCCGATGATGTGCTGGCTGTGGTTGTGCGCATGTGCAGGGGGAGAATGTGCTGGCCGTAGCAGTGCGCTTGTGCAAGGCAGCCTGCCCTGCCGGCGGATGAGGAGTGGAGAGCGGAGCCCGGCAGCCTGGACACGGATGGTGGGCAGAGACGGAGATTGACAGACAGACAGAGAGAGAGAGAGAGAGAGAGAGAGAGAGAGATAGAGAAGGGGACCACCCAGAGTTGAACGGCAGGTGTACTGCCTTGGCCGGAGGCCCCCTAGATTTCGAGGCCTATGAAACCTAGTGGTAAATCCGGCACTGCGAGGCCCCCCTAGATCTCGAGGCCCTAAGCTTAAGCTTGTCAAGCTTATACGTAAATCCGGCCCTGAATATTATACACATTTTACATCCCTCCTTTAAAAATTAAAAGTGCGAATGAAACAAACTTTCCAATAACAGTCTCTACAATGCCGTACTTTGGTACAAGGTCCTTGAGATTCGTCGGGAGACAGACTGTCCTTTCTCAATGAATCCTAACTGTGATTCTTACTGTTGAATGGATTGCTGTTGAACCAAAGTGTTCTCATCCTCCACATCTACTGCAACCAAACTAAACACCTGGGTGAAGATAGATACAAATTGCTGGAGTAACTTTGCGGAACTGGCAGCATCTCGGGATAAAAGGAATGGATGACGTTTTGCGTCAAGACTCTTCTTCTGACTGACGTCAGGGCATAGGGAGATACAGAGATAAGGAAGTGTAAGGTGTGAAAACGAGACAAAGGGGATGGAGATCAATGAACATGTAGAATAGATCATTGTTAGCTGGGAGAAGGTAACAACAAAACAAACAGAGATAAATGTAATCGGAGACAGTCAGACTGGTCGGAGAATTGGGGAAGTGGGAGGGATGGAGATATAGAGAAAGGAAGGGTTACTTGAAGTTAGAGAAGTCAATAATCATACTGCTGGGGTGTAAGCTGCTCAAGCAAAATAGGAGATGTTCTTCCTCCAATTTGTGCTGTGCCTCACTTTGACAATGGAGGAGGCCCAGGACAGAAAGGTCAGTGTGGGAATGGGAGGAAGAGTTACAGTGTTTAACAACCGGGAAATCAGGTAGGTATAGGCGGACTGAGTGGAAGTGTTCAGTGAAATGATCGCTGAGCCTGCGCTTGGTCTCGGCAAAATATAGGAGTCCACACTTGGAACAGCGATACAGTGGATGAGGTTGGAGGAGGTGCAAGTGAACCTCTGCCTCACCTGAAAAAACTGTTGGGGTCTCTCACCTTCCACTCCATCAGCCGTCGCATACTGCACATAATCCTCCGACATTTTCACCACCTCCAACGGGATCCCACCGCTAGCAACATCTTCCCATCTCCACCCCTTTCCGCAGACACCGTTCCCTCCACAACTCCCTGGTTAACTCGTCCCTTCCCACCCAAACCACCCCCTCGCCAGCTACGTTCCATTGCAACCACAGGAGATACAACACCTGTTCCTATACCTCCCCCATTGACTCTGTCCAACGACTGACAGTCTTTTCAGGTGAGGCAGAGGTTCACTTGCACCTCCTCCAACCTCATCTACTGTATCTGCTGGTAGACAAAAATGCTGGAGAAACTCAGCGGGTGAGGCAGCATCTATGGAGTGAAGGAAATAGGCAACATTTTGGGCCGAAACCCTTCTTCAGACTGATGTGAGGGTGGGGGAGGGGGCGGGAAGAAGAAAGGAAGAGGAGGAGCCAGAGGGAGAGCTGAGAAGGGGAGGTATCCACTGAGTCAATTATTCCTTCTATTCAGAAATGCTGCCTGTCCCAATGTTACTCCAGCATTTTGTGTCGATAAACACCTAGATTGTATCCCATTTGATATTCTTCTGATAATGGGATGACCTCCTTGACCACGTCTGATCTGGGATACGATGTACACTGAATCAGCACAGCTTTCTATCACATTTGGTGCAGGCTTCACTCTTTTCTCCAATTTTTAAGGGCAGCAATTTTTTGTTATCTGTCGTAGTAGTCATTTCACCCTGTGGCAATAGTCCTTCCCATTTTTGAACACCTGGTGCTAACTGCTTGGAATTAACTTCTAATAGTCCAAATAGTTAAAAAGATTTAAAAAACAATTGAGGTGAAAAGTACAGCTTGTTAACATTGCAGTATCTGAAGGGCAGGTGACACAAGGAAACAAGTATACTGATAAATCCTGCCCCATAAATATTTCAACGTTAATAACATTTGCTGATCAAGTCACCAATCCATTGAAAATCTCACTGCATAGTCTGGTTTGATCATAGGCCTGGTTTAGGTTTGGGTTTATATCTTCACATGTACTGAGGTACAGTAAAATGCTTTGTTTTGCATGCTATCTGCGCACATCAGATACACCATGCATAGAGATAATCAAACTCAAGGACAATAGAGAGCAGAATATAGTTATCAGCATTGAAGTGCATCTACACTTCAGGGATGCTTATCTGGAAAACTGATTCTTGAGCTTGCAATTAATCGCAAATGAATGAATGTTCTCTCACACATCAGCCTCCCAGAATTTTTAAAAGTAACTAAATAGAACTAAATACATTTTCGTCTTTGTGAAAAATCCAAACAGCTCTGTATGGGATGATGCGTACACGTCATTTTATATGATATTTTTCGAGAAATCTGCATGGGATCCATGATCTCCACTTTCATTCCTGGCGAGTAGGCACTTTCCACTGCTGTACAGGTAAACATTCACAGCCAGATGTGGCAAATTATTGTATCTTATCATGCAATTCCTTCGCATCTTTGAAAGAATAACCAAATCATAATGAATGCCCAGTTCAGATCTCACATAGAAATATGGTCTGAAAACAGGTTCAATCTCACACTGTGGCTCTTCCTTTCTGAAAGACATGCTTCAGCTGCTCCACTGTCTTTTTGTTCGACAGATCCTCAATCTTTTGTATCAATAGCTAAGAGAATAGATTGCACCACATTGCTCACCTCCTGCTTAGAATCTTTAGCATCTCTTTAGCACCAGCTTACTTATGCACGTCAATTGCATGCATATGTATTCCTAGAAAGTGTTGAAGCTTTATGTTGTCCTCACAAGTATTCACTAGAATCTCTAGTGCTTTATGGAGGATGTGCTTTACGAAACAGTCTTATGGCTAATAGTTCTCCCAATTACCAACGCAAATTTTTCAAGTCTGAAAATCACAGCAATTAATTCCAGTTTAAATTGCGCACAATGCGTCTGGCAGAGCAAAACCCTGCGCCAAAACCCTTTCTTAAGGCAACTACTTGGAAGGTCAACTCCTTGTTATCAAGGATGCAAAAGAGGATGCTGTCAGACAAAAAGACACAGTGCAGCAGCTGAAGTCTGTCATTCAGAAATAAAGAGTCACAGTGTGAGATTGAACCTGTTTTCAGACTATATTTCCATGTGAGAGCTTATCTGGGCATTCATTATGATTTGATTCCTTCAAAGCTGCGAAGGATATAATAAGATGATAATTTGTCATGCGTAGGTTTATATCCAAGATAGACATAAAATGCTGGAGCAACTCAGTGGGTCAGGCAGCATCTCTGGAGAAAAGACATATTTCGAATCGGAACCCATAGTCTGAAGAGGGTTCCAATCTGAAATGTCACCTATTCCTTTTCTCCACAGATGATGCCTGACACACTGACAATAATTTGCCACATCTGCCTGTGAATGGTTGCCTTTGTATGGAAAGTGGAAAGTATCTACTGGCCAGTAATGAAAGAGGAGATGCAGATTTCTCAAAAATGTTCAGCAAAACAAAATGATTCACGCTCATCATCCCAGACACAGTTGTTGTCCCATATTTTTTTCACAAATGGGAAAATGTATTTAGTTATAGTTAGTCTTAAATTTCTGGGAGGTTAATGTATGAGAAAACATTCATTCATTGGTGATTAGTTGCAATCTCAAGGGTCAGTTTTCCATAGAAGCATCCTTGAAGTGATGGTGTGCTTCAATGCTGAGAACTATATTCTGCACTCTGTTTCCATGGGCAGCCAACCAACACCTTCGCTCAGTCCCACATTTTTTCAGGATGCGCACAATGACAGAGGCTGATGAAAGAGGAGCCGGAGAGCAAAGCTTTAGACTGCAAGTTGATATAGATGGTTTGGTCCAGTGGGCAGAAAATAGTTTAATGAAATTTAAGTAATATATTTAGAGAGGCACAACAAGGCAAAGGAATATGAATATAAATGTGGTAATACTGTGTGGTGCGGAAGAAGATAAATTTGGGAATAGACGTGCATAGATCCTTAAAGGAAGATAAAAACGATGGTTGAAAAGACATCCTTTACCAACGGAGGCTGAGGACAAGGAGGTCAAGTTAAAAATGTATATATTAAAAACTTCTTATGCCACAGCTTGAGTACTGGATATTGTTCTGGTCATCACCTCAAAGGATATGATTGAACTAAAAAGGAAATTTACAAAATTCAGGACAGAAAAAAAATTGTAGCAGAAAAGACTTTGTAGCAGAAAGAATTTGAACATAAACTAGGGTGTGTTCGATAGAAAACGAATAAATATATATATGTATGATTTGATTCCTGTTAATTATTAACTAAATTAATATTATATATAATTTAAAAAATTGTGTGGGACTTAAAAAACAACAGAAAGGACACATTCCCTTTAACAGGGGTCAAAACTAAGGTGCAAAGATTTAAAGTAATTGGTGGAATGAATGGAGTGGAGATGAGAGAAATTATGTTCACTCAGTGTGGTCTGGATTATACTGTCTGAAACAGTGGTAGACGCTGAAACGCTCCTGAGATTTAAACTGTACTTGGGTGTCCTTGAAAAGCCATAACCAGTTCAGCTACTGTTCACACTGCCGGAAGGTGTGACTAGTCTGGAGAGGTCTTTTTCAATCAGCATCAACATAATGGAGCAAATGGCCTCGTTTTGTGTCATGCAACCTCATTGTTTGCTACTTCGCTACAGTAGTGGACTCCGTGATGCTGGTGAATCTGCTTCTCTGATCCTATGCCAAACAAACCTGGCATGGAAACTGTAATTCCATTTCTTTGAACAGGGATTTCGGGCCCGAGAAGGTCAGATGTGAAAAATTAATTAGGTTACATTTTTTAAATTTGTACTTTCAAACAATCTTATTTCTTATTGTTTCCAAATATCAGAGACATTTTAAAACTGTTAATAAAATGCCTCCCATGTTTAACAGATGAGACTCCACCTCCTATCAAAGATTTTTGGGATGTTTCAGAATCACTCCAAAGGGTCTATGGATTAGAGTCTGCCTATTATTGCATACAATGTAAATTAAATTGGTGTTAACACTTCTGAATTGTGAACTTTAGAGTTGCACATGAATGGTAACTGATGACATGCAAATGTTAGGAACAACATGATCTACAAAAAAAATTAGCTTCAGTTTATTAATAACCTATATTGTGAAATTTAAAAAATTAAATCCAAATAATCACATGGAACAGAAGCCAATTCAAATGCATTAATTCACTTCACCCTCAATCCTATTAAGTGGCTATTCCAACTACAGTATAATTCAATGTTTAAAATTGCTTCAAGGTTAAACTGCCTGACCTATCCAAATTTCCACTGTTCAACATTTTGAGTTCTTGCTCGTCAGTAATCTTTGATGAATTTCCAATAACCATAAATATATGAGAAAACTTCATTTTATTTTTAATGGGTTGTCCCAATTTACTGCCCGAATAGGAATGTAAATATGAAAATTTGTTTTTTCTTTGTAACCCGCCAACATAAAACATTCCTAGTCAAATGCAGTGGTTGTTGATTTGTGTATTCAACAGAGTTTTTCCAGTACGATGTCTATTTTGGTTAATGAGTTTTAAGCATTTTGAATCTAGATCAGAATGGAAGATTTTCCAACAAATTTGCATAATTCACTGTGCAATGTAGAAATGTTCACATGCCAATGAAAATCCTTGGAATTATACAGCCTGAACATTCCAACTTTATCTTCTATTTTGTTTAAAACATCAAACTGTTAAAATGAATGAAAGCTCTGTTCAAAGATGCAAAGGAATTTCATACAAGATCAACAAGCAAAATTTCAAGGACAATTCATATGGCAAAGTCTGATTATAAAAATGGGCTTGATTGCTCTTATTATTTAGCTATTAGTTCAGAGAGATTCTCAGCACATTCCTCACTTCCACCTCTAGTCTCATAGTGTGCCCTAACTTAGCTTCGGGTTCTGTAAAATAAGGAATTGAGATCCCAAATATACTTAAAAATCAGGCCCTTTGGTCTTACACCAACTATACCATTGATGTTTTTTTTAGATTTCAGCTGTTTCTAAATTACTTTGTGACAGCTAGGGTGCCTGGGTCTCAGTTTGCATTGACTAAGGCACAGTCACTATTTGTAAATTGCACAACTTCACAACAATGGCCTTGGCAGTAAAAGCTCCAAGTTCAATAGGAGCCATCCGGCTGCAAAGACCAAGTGTAATAAACGGGAATCCCATGGAAGAATGTTGCATTTTACACCATACACACTATTTGTCATTACCTTTATTCATGGGACAGCATGCTTCAAAATGAGAAATGTTCATTTGATTTATGAAAGTGCTTGGCCTCATTCCACGTTCTTTATACTTTAAGCTTGCCTATGTTACAATGTGCTCATTGAATCTTCTTCTTATCGAGTGCACACACAAGATTAGAAGTTGTTCAGCCAGAGCTGAATCTGCACACAATGGTGTCTGTCTTGCGCTTCTTGTGTGTGGTGGAGAAATTGGTGGAAACGGGGCCGCGATGTGAACACTCTTTCCTTGACCCCTCCTCATTGAATAAAACGCTGGCTGTCCCAGTCAATGTAATAGGGGGTTAGTTAAAATCTTTACTTCCTAGTGTGACTATAAGTCTAATAAATGTATATTACTGATATACAGACATAAACATGCAAAATTTCAAATGATGGGCGCAGCCCGTGGTGCAGTGGTAGAGTTGCTGCCTTACAGCGCCAGAGACAGGGTTTGATACTGACTACGAGTGCAGACTGTACGGAGTTTGTACATTTTCCCTGTTACCTTGTGGGTTTTCTCCGGGTGCTTCTTTCCACCCATACATCAAAGACGTGCAGGTTTGTTGGTTAATTGGCCTCTCCCTAATCTGTAGGACAGAACTATACTAGAATAGAACGGGTCAAGAGCTTCAAATTCCTGGGTGTGCATATCTCCGATGATCTTTCCTGGTCCGAGAACACAATTATTAAGAAAGCACATCAGTGCCTCTACTTCCTGAGAAGATTACGGAGAGTCGGTTTGTCAAGGAGGACTCTAACCTCTACAGGTGCACAGTAGAGAGCATGCTGACCGGTTGCATCGTGGCTTGGTTCGGCAACTTGAGCACCCTGGAGCTGAAAATACTACAAAAAGTAGTAAGCACTGCCCAGTCCATCATCGGCTCTGACCTCCCTTCCATCAAGGGGATCTAACGCAGTCGCTGCCTCAAAAAGGCTGGCAGTATCATCAAGAACCCACACCATCCTGGCCACACAGTCATCTCCCCGCTACCTTCAGGTGAAGACTGAAGACTGCAACGACCAGGTTCAGGAATAGCTACTTCCCCTCAGCCATCAGGCTATTAAACTTGGCTCGGACAAAACTATGAACATTAATAGCCCATTATCTGTTTATTTGCACTTTATCAATTTATTTATTCATGTGTGTATATATTTATATAATGGTATATGGACGCACTGATCTGTTCTGTAGTCATTGCCTACTATGTTCTGTTGTGCAGAAGCAAAGCAAGAATTTGATTGTTCTATCAAGGACACATGCCAATAAACTCTTGAATCTTGAACTACAGTGCCCTCCATAATGATTGGGACAAAGACCCATCATTTATTTATTTGCCTCTGTACACCACAATTTGAGATTTGTAATAGAGAAAAAAAAAATCGCGCATGTGGTTAAAGTGCACATTGTCAGATTTTAATAAAGGCCATTTTTATACATTTTGGTTTCACCATGTAGAAATTACAGCAGTGTTTATCGCCAGTTATTGGGTGTCTTCTCTGGTGATGTTCTGCCAGGCCTATATTGCAGCCATCCTTTTAGCTTATGCTTCTTTTGGGGGCTAGTCCCCTTCAGTTTTCTCTTTAGCATATAAAAGGCATACTCAATTGGGTTCAGATCGGGTGATTGACTTGGCCACTCAAGAATTGACCATTATTTAGATTCAAAATTTAGGTCGGAGAGAAGCAGCAGCCAGAGATAGTATTGGCTGGAAGTAGGCGAGTTAGAGGGAAAGAAGATTTAAAAAGAGCGCCAAAGGCCCAGGTTTGAGTAATTTACAAATTAGCCCAAAAGTAGTTGATTAGGTAACTGATAACAAAGTGCAGCTGTAGTGGAGCAGCCTTGTTGAGGTGAAGTGCCTTAGTGAGTAAAGTGTGAGTCTTCGGCTTGAGAGTCTTCAGCGAGGAAGCAGAGGCAAGGAGGCTACAATTGATCGAAATTTGTGATTTTTGACCACTGAAGAAATGACAGGCAAGTTGGTGCAGTGTGTTTCCTGCAGGATGTGGGAAGTCAGGGACACCAGTGGAGCTTCTGGAAACTACACCTGCAGAAATTGTGTCCAAGTGCAGCCCCTGAATAAACGTATTGAGGAACTGGAGATGCAGCTGTATGACCTCAGGGCCATCTGGGAAAACAAGAGTTTCCTGGACAGGACCAACAGTGAGGTTGTTACGCCAAGGATACAGGGAAAAGCGAAGGTGGGTGACTGTGAGAAAACAGAGTAAACGTGGAGTACAAGAGACCCCAGTGGCTGTGCCTAATGAAACAGGTACACCCTCTTGTGAGCTGTCGGGGCAGATGACTCTTCCAGTCCGAGTGGCGGACAGGTCGGTGGTTCCAATCCTAGCAATGAGAATTGACCGGCGAGACCGACGTCGGGCAAAGCCATAGTGGTGGGTGACTCCATTGTCCAAGGTGCGGACAGGAGATTCTATGGTGGCAGGCGAGACTCGAGGATGGTCTGTTGCCACCCTGGTGCCTGGGTCCAAGATGTCACGGACCGACTTCAGAACATCAAGAGGGAAGGTGAACAGCCGGAAGTAGTCGTGCATGTGGGATGTTGGGAAGAAGAGGACGGAGGTTCTGCAACGCGAGTTTAGAGAGTTAGGAAGAAGACTGAAAAACAGGACTTCTAGGGTGGTTATCTCTAGATTGTTTCTTGTACCTTGTGCTGGTGAGGCAGGAAATGGGAGATAGGGGTTCTGAATATGTGGCTGGGGGCCTGGTGCAGGGAGCAGGGATTTAGATTTATAGACCACTGGGATCACTTCTGGGGTAGGGGTGACCTGGACAAAAGGGACGGGTTACTCTATAACTGGAGGGCGACCAACGTTTTGGCAGGCAGGTTT
Source organism: Leucoraja erinaceus (assembly GCF_028641065.1). Lineage (NCBI taxonomy): Eukaryota > Metazoa > Chordata > Chondrichthyes > Rajiformes > Rajidae > Leucoraja > Leucoraja erinaceus. Next base: position 16,233,509 of record NC_073399.1, on the reverse strand, counting down.
GCTAGGGCTACATGTGCTGGTTTAAACTAAATAGCGGGGGGGGAAGCGGTTGACAAATTGGGAGTGTAAAGATGGATTTAAAGGGGAAGTGAGTACAGGAAAAGTTACAAAAGACTCTCGGATTAATCGGAAGGAAAGTTCGAGAAGGGATAAGCGAGTAAGGTCAGGGCCAATAGTGACCGGCGTGAGAAGGGAGGTGAACACCGAATTTAAAGTGTTGTATATGAATGCGCGAAGTATAAGAAATAAAGTGGATGAGTTTGAGACTCAGTTAGAAATTGGCAAGTATGAGGTATGGGAATTACAGAGACATGGCTGCAAGAGGACCAGGGCTGGGAACTGAATATTCAGGGATATACATCCTATCGAAAAGTCAGACAGGTGGGCAGAGGGGGTGGGGTAGCTGTTGGTAAGGAATGAAATTCAGTCACCTGTGAGGGGTGACCGAATCAGGAGATGTAGAAACAGTATGGATAGAACTGAGAATTGTAAGGGGAAAAAGATCCTATTGCAGACTATTATCTAAATGGTGGCCGATTGGGAAAGGGGGACATGCAGCGAGACCTGGGTGTCATGGTAAACCAGTCATTGAAGGTAGGCATGCAGGTGCAGCAGGCAGTAAAGAAAGTGAATGGTATGTTAGCTTTCATTGCAAAAGGATTTGAGTATAGGAGCAGAGAGGTTCTACTGCAGTTGTACAGGGTCTTGGTGAGACCACACCTGGAGTATTGCGTACAGTTTTGGTCTCCAAATCTGAGGAAGGACATTATTGCCATAGAGGGAGTGCAGAGACGGTTCACCAGACTGAATCCTGGGATGTCAGGACTGTCTTATGAAGAAAGACTGGATAGACTTGGTTTATACTCTCTAGAATTTAGAAGATTGAGAGAGATCTTATAGAAACTTACAAAATTCTTAAGGGGTTGGACAGGCTAGATGCAGGAAAGACCCTACTGCTTAAGGATAAAGAAATCCTTTGAGAAGAATCTACAGTCCCCCTGCCACAGTTGAGGCCACTTCATTGGCTATATTTGGAGTTAGAGGGTGGCTAAGGGGATTGGAGAGAAAGGTACGGGAAGAGTTAAAATTGGCATGTCGCAAAGGTAATGCTACGGTGATTATGGGAGATATTAACATGCAGGTAGACTGGGAAAATCAGGTTGGTACTGGACCCCAAGAAAGGGAGTTTGTGGAGTGCCTCCGAGATGGATTCTTAGAGCAGCTTGTACTGGAGCCTACCAGGCAATTTTGGATTTAGTGTTGTGTAATGAACCGGATTTGATAAAGACAACTCAAGGTAAAGTAGCCATTGGGAGGTAGTGACCATAATATGATAAGTTTTAAACTATAATTTGAGAGGGCGAAGGGAAAAACGAAAGTGTCAGTATTACAGTTGAACAAAGGGGACTATGGAAGCATGAGGGAGGAGCTGGCCAAAGTTGACTGGAAAGAGACCCAAGCGGGGATGCCAGTGGAATAACAATGGCAGGTATTTCTGGGAATAATACCGAAGGTGCAGGATCAGTTAATTCCAAAGAGGAAGAAAGATTCTAAAGGGGAGTAAGAGGCAACTGTGGCTGACAAGGGAAGTCAAGGACAGCATAAAAATAAAAGAGAAGTATAATATAGCAAAGATGAGCGGGAAGCCACAGGGTTGGGAAACCTTTAAAAAAAGCAACAGAAGATAACTAAAAAGGCAATACAGGGAGAAAAGATGAGGTACGGAGGCAAGCTAGCCAAGAATATAAAGGAGGATAGTAAAAGCGTTTTTAGGTAAGTGAAGAGGAAAAAAATTAGTTAAGACAAATGTGAGTCCCTTGAAGAGAAACAGGTGAATTGATTATGGGGAACAAGGAAATGGTAGACGAGATGAACAGGTACTTTGGATCTAAGAATGACACAAACAATCTCCCAGATGTACTAGTGGCCAGAGGAGGTACAGCAGGCAGTGAAGAAAGCTAATGCATATTGGCCTTCATAACAAGAGGAGTTGTGTATAGGAGCAAAGAGGTCCTTCTACATTTGAACAGGGCCCTGGTGAGACCACACCTGGAGTATTGTGTGCAGTTTTGGTCTCCAAATTTGATTAAAGACATTCTTGCTATTGAGTGCAGCGTAGGTTCACAAGGTTACACAAAAAAGCTGGAGAAACTCAGCGGGTGCAGCAGCATCTATGGAGCGAAGGAAATAGGCAACGTTTCGGGCCGAAACCCTTCTTCAGACTGATCGGGGGCGGGGGTGGGTGGGGACAAGAAAGGGAAAAGGAGGAGGAGCCCGAAGGCTGGGGGATGGGAGGAGACAGCAGGGGGGCTGAGGAAGGGGAGGAGACAGCAAGGACTAACAAAATTGGGAGAATTCGATGTTCATGCCCCCGGGATGCAGACTCCCCAAACGGAATATGAGGTGCTGTTCCTCCAATTTCCGGTGCTGCTCGCTGTGGCCATGGAGGAGACCCAGGACAGAGAGGTCGGAGACGGAGTGGGAGGGGGAGTTGAAGTGCTGAGCCACCGGGAGGTCAGCTTGGTTATTGCGGACCGAGCGGAGGTGTTCGGCGAAACGATCGCCCAACCTCCGCTTGGTCTCACCGATATAGATCTGCTGACATCTAGAGCAGCGGACGCAATAGATGAGGTTGGAAGAGATGCAGGTAAACCTCTGTCGCACCTGGAACGATTGCTTGGGTCCTTGAACGGAGTCGAGGGGGGAGGTAAAGGGACAAGTGTTGCATCTCTTGCGGTTGCAAGGGAAAGTGCCCGGGGAGGGGGTGGACCGAGAGGGAAGGGAAGAATTGACAAGGGAGTTATGGAGGGAGCGGTCTTTGCGGAAGGCAGATATGGGGGGAGATGGGAAGATGTGGCGAGTGGTGGGGTCACGTTGGAGGTGGCGAAACTGACGGCGGATTACTTTTTGTATGTGACGGCTGGTGGGGTGAAAGGTGAGGACTAGGGGGACTCGGCCCTTGTTGCGAGTGTGGGGATGGGGAGAGAGAGCAGTGTTGCGGGGTATGGAAGAGACCCTGGTGCGAGCCTCATTTATGGTGGAGGAGGGGAACCCCCGTTCCCTGAATAATGAGGACATTTCAGATGTCCTGGTGTGGAACGCCTCATCCGTGGAGCAGATGCGGCGTAGACGGAGGAATTGGGAGTAGGGGATGGAGTCCTTACAGGAAGCAGGGTGGGAAGAAGTGTAGTCCAGATAGCCATGGGAGTCAGTGGGTTTATAGTGTATGTCGGTCAGAAGTCTATCACCTGCAATGGAGATAGTGAGGTCAAGGAATGGTAGGGAAGTGTCGGAAATGGTCCAGGTGTATTTGAGTGCCGGATGGAACTTAGTGGTGAAGTGGATGAAGTCAGTCAGTTGTGTGCGGGTGCAGGAGGTGGCACCAAAGCAGTCGTCGATGTAGCGGAGGTAGAGGTCGGGGATGGGGCCCTGGTATGTATTGAACAAGGATTGCTCGACGTAACCTACAAATAGGTAAGCATAGCTGGGGCCCATGCGTGTGCCCATAGCTACGCCTTGTATTTGGAGGAAATGGGAGGAGTCGAACGTGAAGTTATTGAGGGTAAGGACCAGCTCCGCTAGGTGGAGGAGAGTGTCAGTGGCTGGGTATAGGTTGCTTCTCTGGTCGAGGAAGAACCGTAGGGCTATGAGACCATCGTGGTGGGGGATGGAGGTGTAGAGTGATTGGACGTCCATGGTGAAGATGAGGGGATGAGGGCCTAGAGAATTGAATGCGCGGAGACGACGGAGAGTGTCTGAGGTGTCTTGAACATAGGTAGGAAGGGATTTAACCAAGGGTGATAGGATGGAGTCAAGGTATTTGGAAATCAGTTCGGTGGGGCACGAACAGGCGGAGACAATGGGTCTTCCGGGACAGTCAGGTTTGTGGATTTTAGGGAGAAGGTAAAATCGGGCTGTGCGGGGCTGGGGAACGATGAGGTTGGAGGCTCGGTCGGGTAGGGCATTGGAGTGGATGAAGTTGGTGATGGTGCTGGAGATGGTGGCCTGGTGCTTGTCAGTGGGGTCATGGTCCAGGGGTAAGTAGGAGGAGGTGTCCGATAGTTGGCGCGTGGCCTCAGCTTTGTAGAGATCGGCGCGCCAGACTACCACGGCACCTCCCTTGTCAGCGGGTTTGATAACCAAATCTGGGTTGTTGCGGAGTGAGTCGATGGCAGAACGTTCATGTGGTGAGAGATTGGAGTGAGACAGGGGAGTGGAGAAGTTGAGGCGGTTGATGTCGCAACGGCAGTTATTGATAAAAAGTTCTAAAGCCGGAAATTGGCCACGAGGGGGGTTCCACGAGGAGGGGGTGCGTTGGAGACGGGAAAAGGGGTCATCAGTGATGGGCGAGGACTCCTTCCCATGGAAGTACGCTGTGAGGCGGAGGCGACGGTAGAAGCGCTCCAAGTCGTGGTGGGCGCGGAATTCATTGAGGTGGGGACGGAGGGGGACAAAGGTAAGACCTCTGTTGAGGACAGACCGTTCGGTGTTGGAGAGGGGGAGGTCGGGGGGGATGGTGAACACCCGACAGGGATCGAGGTTGGGGCCGGAGGAAGGCAGGTGGGGACGAGGCGATGTGTGGTGAGTGGGTGGTGGGTGGTGGGTGGTCAGGGGGTGGGGGGGTGAGAGGGCTGTGGTGTGGGTGGGGAAGAGCAGGGGCCACACAGTTAGAGGGGGTGGGGGGAGGAGACTCAGTCGAACTGCCACTGAGGTAGACCAGGCTGGGTCGACTGGCACTAGGACCCAGTGGAGTCAAACCCAGGAGAGTGGGAGTAAGCAGCGTGAAGGCTTCAGGCCCAGTGGAGAGTCCAGGCTCCAGGTAAGGCGACGGCTGTGGGTTGTTGGAGGGAGGTGGAGTGGCGAGGGTCAACGGACCCGATGGTGAGAGTCCAGTGGCGCGGGTCAGCGGACCCGATGTTCGGAGTCGATGGGCGGTTGAGTCGGGGTCCGCGGGCGATGTGTGGGAGGTCCCGGTGGGCGGATGGTCGGCGGGGCGGCACGGCTCGGCCAGCCCGGGAAGGCGACGAGATGAGCGGGGTGCGGTGCAGCGGCCATGCTGGGAAAGCCCCGGTCCCGCGGTGATGCCCGGTAGGTCGGGGTCGGGTCCGGCGGTGATGCCCGGTAGGTCGGGTCCGGCGGCGATGCCCGGTAGGTCCGATCCAGCGGCGTTATTGGGGGGGGGGGGGGGGGGGGGGGGGGGGGGGGGGGGGGGGGGGGGGGGGGGGGGGGGGGGGGGGGCCCAGTGCGACGGCGATGTCGGGTGGGCCCGGTGCGGCGATGAGGCTAGGTTGTCCCAGAGGGCGGCGAGGGTCGGAGGAATCGGCGGGGAGAAGAAAGTCCGAGTTACCGAAGCGGCGAGGCTGGGCGTCATCGGTGGGCAGGTGAGGGTCGGCGGCAGCATCAACGTGGAGGTCGGTGAAGGCGGCGTCCTGGTTAGTGTTGAAGGCGCTCCTCGTGGCCAAGATGGCGTCGTGGGACTCGGGCAGGCGATGCAGGGCAGAGTTGGGGCCCGGAGTCTGCGGGTGTTGCGGGGCGTCGGGAGCGGCCTGGAGGCGGGATAATTTGAGGTCCTTGGTGGAGTTCAGATGGGCCAGGAATTGTTGATTGAAGAGGTGGATCTTCCGTAGGTTCACAAGGTTAATTCCTGGGATGGCGGAAATGTCATATTTTGAAAGAATGGAGCGATTAGGCTTGTATACACTGGAATTTAGAAGGATGAGAGGGATATCTTATTGAAACATATAAGATTAAAGGATTGGACACGCTAGAGGTAGGAAATGTCCCCGATGTTGGGGGACTCCAGAATCAGGGGGCACAGTTTAAGAATAAGGGGTAGGCCATTTAGAACGGAGATGAGGAAAAACTTTTTTACCCAGAGAATCTGTGGAATTCTCTGCCTCGGAAGGCAGTGGAGGCCAATTCTCTGGATGCTTTCAAGAGAAAGTTAGATAGAGATCTTAAAGATAGCAGAGATGGGGAGAAGGCAGGAACGGGATACTGATTGTGGATGATCAGCCATGATCACAGTGAATGGAGGTGCTGGCTCGAAGGGCCGAATGGCCTACTCCTGCACCTATTGTCTATTGAAGAACTTCTTTGTTGCTTTATTAGTATGTTTGGGATCATTGTCTTGCTGTAGAATGAACTTCCGGCCAATGTTTTGAGGCATTTGTTTGAACTTGAGCAGATAGGATGCGTCTATACACTTCAGAATTCATTATTCTGAAGTGTATAGATGATACAAACCATACAGTTGTATCATCAATGAAGATAAGTGAGCCGGTTCCTTCAGCAGCCATACATGCCCAGGCCATAACATCCCCACCACCGTGGGGGTGTTATGGCCCCCTTTGGAGCTTGCGCAGTTCCTACTCTCCTCCATACTTTGCTCTTGCCATCACTCTGATATACCGCATTGCTTGGCCTAACCTTCAGCCTCCAAGACGCAGGTAAATTTTCGGGCCTTATTTTAGAGTAAAAAATAACGCCTTGGATGCCGAGAAATACGGTAAGTTAATCTTCGTCTCATCTGTCCACAAGACCTTTTTCTTGAACTGTGGTTGGTTTTTTAAGTACTCTTGGCAAGCTGTAACCTGGCCATCCTATTTTTGTGGCTAACCAGTGGTTTGCATCTTGCAGTGCAGCCTCTGTATTTCTGTTCATGAAGTCTTCTGCGGACAGTGGTTATTGACAAATCCACACCTGACTCCCGAAGAATGTTTCTGATTTGTCGGACAGGTGTTTGGGGATTTTTCTTTATTATAGAGAGAATCCTTCTGTCATCAGCTGTGGAGGTCTTCCTTGGCCTGCCAGTCCCTTTGCGATTAGTAAGCTCACGAGTGCTCTCTTTCTTCTTAATGATGTTCCTAACAGTTGATTTTGGTAAGCCTAAGGTTTGGCTGAAGTCTCTAATAATTTTATTCTTGTTTCTCAATCTCATAATGGCTTCTTTGACTTCCATTGGCACAACTTTGGTCCTCATGTTGATAAACAGAAATAAAAGTTTACAAAGGTGATGGAAATAATAGGTGCTGAGAGCTCATTAAGGAGGCAATTAAACACACCTGAGCAATTACAAACACCCGTGAAGCCATGTGTCCCAAACATTATGGTGCCCTGAAATGGGGGACTATGTATAAACATCCAGCTGTACAGGTTTCTCCGTTGCCGAACCAGCAGGTCGAGGAACAGCTTCTGTCCGGCCGCTGTCACTCTACTCAACAACGTACCTCGGTGACTGCCAACCCCCCCCCCCCCCCCCGGACACTTATTATTTTTTTTTTTTTAATTAAAATCGTTTGCTATGTCGCTCTTCAAAGGAGATGCTAAATGCATTTCGTTGTCTCTGTACTGTACACTGACAATGACAATTAAAATTGAATCTGAATCTGAATCTGATGTATAAACACAGCTGTAATTTCTGCATGGTGAAACCAAAATGTATAAAAATGGCATTTATTAAAATGTGCATATTAACCAGATGTGATTTTTTAATTACAAATCTCGAATTGTGGAGTACAGAGGCAAATAAATAAATGATGGGTCTTTGTCCAAAACATTATGGAGGGCATTGTAGCTGATCAGCACGGACTCGGTTGGTAAAACATTTAAACTTTAACAGTTAGAAACAAATCTTCGACCCGACCAAATACAATACATTTTTGAAGTTCAGTAGTTCATACGGCTTTTATGTATATCATTATCCAGATAGATACGATTGTCATACAGCATGAAAACAGGCACTTCAGCCCCACTTGCTCATGCCGACCAGGATGTCCTATCTACACTAGTCCCACCTGCCCACATTCGTCTCAAATCCCTCTTAATCTTTCCTGTCCATATACATCAATGTCACCCTTCAGCATTTCCATCTAATGCAATTTATCTACTTTGATCATTGACAAGTCATCTCTGATCACATTTTTTACACCATTCACTTTTCACAACCCAGTGCAGGAGCTGGAAATCTGAAATGAAAGCAGAAATTGCTTTCAGAAACTGCTTGCTCAGCAGTTCAATCACAATCTGAGGAAAGAGACTGAATTGAAATTTCTGTCTCGAGATTCTTCATTAAAACTGTAAAATGGATATATAATGCTCAATGGTTAAGTTTAATTATTTCTTTCCAAGGATTTTGTAGGCTTGTAAAATATAGTTGCAGCAGTTGGTTATTTAAGATGTGAAAATAATCTGTAGAATTGCAGCTACAATAGTTATAATTAGTCAAGGCCAAATATTACAAATAATTAATTAAATTGATTCTGACATTATGCCCCCATTACCAATATTTGCAAGAAGCCATAATTGGTAATAATAAAATATTTTTACTCCAATTACCAATTAACGTTATTTTCCAAGTGCTGATAAGACATTTGGGGTTTAACTCATTCTTTTCCCTCATCTATTTTTACAGGCCACGTTAAATGGCATCAACACTAGAGGGCACTGCTATTTCCCTTAAATCTAGGGTAAAATAAAGAAGAGTTCAGAAGCAATAAAATGTCATCGTTCAAGTTAAATCGAAATCTATCAATTAATTAATGGAGTGACTGGGGAGATCCTATTGGTTACGCCACTTCAAACCTTTGCATACTTTTCTTGCACATAATTTTCTCCATTCAAAATAAAAAGCACCATATTATACAGTTCTCTAAAAAGGTGGCACATTAATTAACGGAAAAGAGTACACGATGGATTTTAAACAGATGTTGATATTGATCTACTTCAAAATCCATTATCACATGCACTGCAGTTTCAGGAATGATGAGATTTGATTTATTCTTTGATAATCACCTCTTTAATAACCTTGCAACAATCTGTAAAGGATTGACGAAAAAAGCCCAAAATTATAAAGGAGTACACAAGATAATGCAAAATATTAAATTGCATTAAATGCAATTATATTTAGCAGCTCATCTGAGATTCTACATCTGTTTGATGAGAATGTAAAAATAAATGTGATCTGGATGTATCCATCACTTGAAAACATGGATTTAATGCACAGAATAATGGCAAACACACCAGGCCTGCTAGAATATCACAGAATCACAGCTAAAATTCATGGTATAAAAAGAAACATCTTCCATTCTGAAGAAAGGTCTCGACCCGAAACGTCGCCCATTCCTTCTCTCCAGAGAAGCTGCCTCACCCGCTAAGTTACTTCAGCATTTTGTGTATATCTTCCATTCAATAATCTTCTAACGCCGTTTAAAGCAAAACAAACTACTAGAAGAGCTCAACGGGTCAAGCAGTTTGTTTAGTTTAGTTTATTGGCATCGGTAATCTGTGGCATCTGTATAGGCAATGGGATGATTGACATTTCAGATTGAGACATTGCATTAAAACTGAGAGTGTGGAGGGAAGGCAGCCTGTATATAGAAGTGAGAGGGAGGAGTAAGACAGGTAGGTGGAAGGTGATAGGTTGAACTAGATGGGGGATAATCCTGGGTAGATGGAGCCAGGTATGTTAGGGGAAAGAGGGTGGGGGAAGGTGATAGGGAAGATGAACCCAGAGAGAGGAAGGAGGAAACCCAGGTGATAAAACTTGGACACTGGGTAGATGGAAGCAAATGGGGGGCAGTGAAAGTGTTTTGGAAAAAGTGAATAGAGGAAGAACAACCTGGAGTGGGAAAGAAACAAAGGCTGTGTACGTTATCTGACGTTAGAAAATTCAACCTTCATGCCATTGGGTTATAAGGTGCCCTAGTATTGTTATACGAGGTGTTGTCCTTTGAGTTTGCATTTGGCCTCAATGTGGCAGTGGAGAAGGCCAAAGCCAGACAAGTCAGTGTGGGAATGGGACTTGAAATAACAGGCAACCTGAAGCTTGAAGGGCCTGTCCCACAGCAGCGACCAAATTTGCGAGTTTAGAAGAGTTTGCTCTTGACTCAAACTTGCAGCATGGTCGACACGTAGTCCTAGGAGGTAACTGGAGCTATCCTTCATGCTCGAGGGACGTTCCCGCATACTCGCGGCCTCACTTTGGTCAAGGAAAAATTTTCCGCAAGTAAAAATTGGTCGGCATGGATCTTTTGAACTCGTAGTGCAGTGGAGTGGGGTCGCTATGTAGTTACAGGCAGTCGAGGGTAGCCGTAGGCAATCACCTTTGCTGACCGGGCATTTTAATTGGCTCATTGAAGTTTTCAGAACCAAGGAAAACCAACCGGTAATGTTAAATGCCCGCTAAACTTTATTAAAAGTTGTCTGGCTTCTTAAAAGTGTCTCCACTCCTTCTCCCCCCTCTCTGCGCTCTCTAAAGGGCTTACCGTAAATGTGCCAGCCGTCTTTTACCTTCCTGTTCGTCGTGGGTGTGAATTTCAGATAGCGCTCCCCCGCTTTCCCTGGCCCCCGCCTTTGCGGTGTGTGTGTCTGTGTCTGTGTGTGTGTGCAGACGGTCGATCCGGCTCGCGGTTTCATTGCTGATGGTCAACCCAGCTCGAGGGTTTTCAAGCGAGTGCACTCGAGCTTGAAGGTCGAAGACAGTCGCTGAAAAGTCACGTTAGTGGGACAGGCCCTTGAGCTCATTGTTGAGGTGAGAATATTCAGACCACCTAAGCAGAATGAGGCAAACTGAGTTCCCATGATGAGGCCTAATGCAAACTAGAACACAAGAGTCAAGAGTGTTTTATTGTCATATGCCCTGAAACAGAACAATGGAATTCTTACATGCAGCATCACACCAGATATGTAAACATAGTACCCCGTAGACACCATAATAAACAATAAAAATAAGTTCAATGCACAACATACAACAATATAGTGCAAAGACAAAAACAAAGCTATATAATCTGCAGGGATAACACACAGCCCAATAGATTTAACATTGCATTTTCTAATTTCAGATAACATACACACACCCCATGTTCCTTTCCCATTCCCATCAGTCCACCCAAGTACTGCCTCCCTTTGTTCACTTTTCCCATTCCCTTCCACTCCTACCCAACCAACCTGCTACCAAGACTCATTACTCTCCCTCGCCTAGTTTCATCTACCCCTCATCCCAATCTTATAGGTTTCTATTTTTATCTACCAGCCTCTGTCTCTCTCTTCTACCTCACCCTTTGAGACGGGCCATTTACCCTCTGCATTGAGTTCTGATGCAGGATTTCTAACCAAAATGTCAATTATCCCGATGCCTCCACTGATGCTGCGTGGAGTACTTCCAGCAGTTTGTTTTCCTACAGACTTTCGCACCAGCAATCTCTTGTCTCCATTCAGACTTGTTTTAATTGGTTTAAAGTTCGCAAGCAAAGTATGCTGTATAATTCAGTTGAAAGTAACAACAGTTTAAAATCTATATTTAATGTGGCTTAAATTGGACTGGAACAATTCTTACTTTTAATTGGTTAGAACTAAGAAATTGCACTCCTTTTGCACTGGGAATTGAGATTAATGGTTATTAACAGTTATTAGCAATAATCCACACATTTTAACATGAAAGTTCTGCACAGACAGCAATCAAGAACAAAGATGTTTAAAGATGTTTAATTAAAATGTAGTTTTATTTAAGCAATTTTCTTTTACAAAATTACCCCAAACTATCTGTTCTTTGTTCTCTTCCTTTTCATACCTCTCGTTTCCCTCTCCCCTGACTCTCAGTCTAAAGAAGGGAGTCTTCAAGAGAGAGCTAGATAGGGCTCTTAAAGATAGCGGGGTCAGATAATATGGGGAGAAGGTAGGAACGGGGTACTGTTTGGGGATCGTTTGTTCTTATTTGAATCCCCTTTCAGGATAATGACCACCACATGGTCATAGAACTATATAGCACAGAAACTACTGGCTCTTCCATCCAACTTGTCCATGCCGACTAAGTACCTTAACCAAGATAGTCCCACTTGCGTACGCCTGGCCACTATCCCTCCAAACCTTTCCCATTCATGTATCTGAATAAGTGCGTTTCAAATGCCGTAACTGTACCCACCTCCACAACTTCACTTAACACTGTACTACTAATTACAGTGTCATGTGCAAACATACAAACCATGCTACTCACATCCATGTTCCAATCGTTATAAATAATGAACATCAGTGTAGCCAGCACAGATCCCTGTGGTGAGCCCATTATTTCAGAGCTCCAGTTTTAAAAACACCCTCTCAACACCCTCCATTTCCTACCTTCAGGCTAACTTTGTCCAATTGGCTAGCTCGTCAGAGATAACATGAGATTTAACCATCTAAACTCGTTTATCATGCTGTATCTTGTCAAAGGCCTTGCGAAAGGCCTAGTAGACAATGCCTACCTCGCTACCCTTAACAATTCTCTTCATCATCTCTTCAAAAAACTCAAATTGGTGAGATACTATTTCCCATGCACAAAGCTATGTTACAAAATAGAATTCACAAAGCTCTGCTGACTATGTTATGGGATAGAATTTAAGAATAGAACGCCCTGTTCAATTTTTTTTTTTTTTTTAAACTGACTGCCAGAAAGGGACATAAGAGTGGTATCGCAATAGTTTCTGGGGTGGAAGATTGCAACCTTCACGTGGTCCGCCCTGTTTCGACAAATGCAATCAACCTGGCGTGCACAATCAAATAAGATCAAATAGAACAAGTTGTCCTACAACTTTAGGCAGTCCATGCCATACACAAGAAGAAGCAATAGTTTTTAGATGAATAATTGTACATGCCTAAACTTATCCAAATTTAAGCAATAGCAATATCTGTCAACTAGGCTCCAAAATCCAACAAAAACACTGCACCCTAATGTATACTCAAATATAAATTGGATTAAATATAATTTTTGCCATTTATAACCTTACATTGCAATTTGATTGTTACTTCTAAGCAGCGAAGACATCTCAACCAAGAAACAAAAAAATATTCAGTTGCTTGTATCATACCTGGGTGATGTTCTCCAAGAACGCGCAGCACATCTGAAGGATGGACACAGACATTATTCTTGGAGTAAATAATTTCGCCGTCTAGAATTCTGGAAGAGCCACTTGATTGATTAAAGGTCAGGAGATCAGAGGCTTTGGAAGATGCCCGTCGCAACAGCTGACCCAGAGACATCTCCAGTAATAACTTTCCATCATCTGATTTCTTCACTCTAGAATAAAACAAATCCAATTTCTTAAAAATAAATTGCTGATGGAAACTTGTCCCTCAATGAATCCGCTCTGTCTATACTACAAAAGAGCAAACCGTTCCAAATTAATACTTTAAATTAGTTTAATAAGGCAGAAGATACTGCTCAAGTCAGAGAAAAGAAGTTGAGACACTTGACAGGCTACAGGTTGATTAAGGAGATGGACCAGAAGGACCAACTGCAGTTAAAGTGGGCAAAACTTCAGGTTTAGATTAATGCATCCTAGCTGCATTGCTGAGGGAAGGACATAAACAATGGAAAAACTGGCCATTACCATCCTGTTAATAGGGCAGAGGTCTAGAGAATTGCATTGTTATGTTTAAAGCCTACCAAGCATAAACCCACCAACTTCAGACCACGTAGTTTAATCTCTGTAGTAGTAGGGAAACTGTTATAAAGGCAAAATTAACTGTATCATCTATTCACATTCTCCAGAGATGCTGCCTGACCCACTGAGGTACTCCAGCATATTGTGTGTCTTTTTTTGTTAAACAGCATCTGCAGTTCCTTGTTTTTTTTCCCCAATCGGCACCATTGTTTTCATCCAAATAGAACATAATGTCATTTTGTTTCATACTTTCACTTGGCACCTTATCAAGGTCCTTCTGTAAATTGAAACACCCCACATTATCAATGACCATCAACCAGTGTCACTAACGTCCGTGGTGATGAAGTGCTTTGAAAGGTTGGTTATGGGGCATATCAACTCCTACCTCAACAAGAACCTCGACCCACTCCAGTTTGCCTACTGTCACAACAGGTCAACGGAGGATGCGAACTCACTGGCTTTGCATTGGACCACTTGGACAATAAAACCACTTGCGTCAGGCTGTTGTTTATTGACTACAGCTCGGTGTTCAATACCATCATCCCCTCCAAGCTGATTACCAATCTCACAGAACTGGGTCTCTACACATCCCTCTGCAATTGGATCCTCGACTTCCTCATCCACAGACCACAGTGTGTTCGAATTGGCAGAAATGCTTCACCCTCATTAACAATCAGTATGGGAACACCTCAAGGCTGTGTGCTCAGCCTCCTGCTCTACTCACTCTATACTCATAACTGTGTAGCCGGACATAGAACGAACTCCATCGTCAAGTTCGCCGACGAAACCACCATTGTGGGACGAATTACAGATTGCGATGAGTCAGAGTATAGGAGTGAGATCGACCGATTGACCAAATGGTGCCAGCACAACAACCTGGCTCTCGATATCAGTAAAACCAAAGAACTGATTGTGGACTTTGGAAGAGGAAGGATGAAGACCCACAATCCTGTTTATATCAATGGGACGATGATGGAGAGAGCCAAAAATTTCAAATTCCTCGACGTACATATTTCCGAAGATCTTTCCTGGACCCAGCTCACTGATGCAATTATAAGGAAAGCACATCAGCGCCTCTACTTCTTGAGATTACGGAGAATCGGTATGTCAAAGAGGATTCTCTTGAACTTCTCCAGGTGCACATTAGAGAGCATATTGACCGATTGTATTATTGTCTGGTTCGGCAACTTGAACGTCCAGGAGCGGAAAAGACTGCAAAGAGTTGTGTACACTGCCCAGTCCATCACCGGCTCTGACCTCCCCACCATAGAAGAGATTTATCGGTCGCTGCCTCAAAAAGGCAGCCAACATCATCAGAGACACACACCATCGTGGCCTCACACTCATTTCACCACTGCCATCGGAAAGATGGTATAGGAGCCTGAAAACTGTAACATCCAGGTCACGAACAACTTCTTCCCTACAGCCATCAGGATATTAAACACTACAATCTCATATAGGCTCTGAACTACAATAGACTATCTATCACATCATATCTATATACTTTTAAAATCTGTGTGTGTGTGTGTGTGTGTGTGTGTGTGTGTGTGTGTGTGTGTGTGTGTGTGTGTGCGTGTGCGTGTGTGTGTGTGTGTTGCCTTTGTAACGTATTTCCTCGAAAACCTGACGCAAAAGCGCAGAGATTTTTACAATTTCGGTAGGGATTTATCTTACGAGTTCAGAAATCCACTCGTTGGTCAATTATTTCCCCAGATTTTGAATAAAATTGATCACAAAATTCACGTTTTTTAAAATATAATCGCCGCTTTGACGTCACAATGCCCATATTCCCACCAATCGTGGCCCACCTGCCTCCATGCGCCACCCCCCCTCTGCCACTGTGGGCTAAAGCCCCGCGCCCAGCACAAGCAAGCTCACGCCACACCTCCCGCAGCTGGACTCCCACGCCAGCCTGCTCCCCCCCCCCGTTCTCGGAGAGAGGTGGAGAGGGGGGGAGAGATGGAGGGGAGGGAGGGGGGGAGAGCGGAGAAGGGGGGGGGGCCGGGGGGGGAGGACCGAGAGAGGGGGGGGGGGGGAGAGGGGACCGAGAGGGGGGGGGGGGGGGAGGTGGAGGAGGGGGGGGAGAGAGGGGGGGGGGGGGGGAGGACCGAGGGGGGGGGGGGGGGGGGGGGGGAGGACCGTGGAGGGGGGGAGGGGGGGGGAGGACCGAGGGGGGGAGGGGCCGAGGGGGAGGAGGCCAGTGTAGGGACCACCAAAAATTGGGGGGGGGGGAGAGAGGGGGGGGGCACCTCAGATTTCGCTTAGGCAGTTTGCACCCCAGCGGTATGAACATTGACTTCTCTAATTTCAGGTAGGCCCTGCTTTCTCCTCCCCTTCTCAGCTCTCCCTCAGCCCACTGTCTCCGCCTCTTACATTCTTCTTTCCGCCCCCCACCCTCACATCAGTCTGAAGAAGGGTTGCGACCCGAAACGTTGCCCATTTCCTTCACTCCATAGATGCTGCCTCACCCGCCGAGTTTCTCCAGCATTTTTGTCTACCTTCAATACTCCAGCTGTGGTCTCATCAAGACCCAATATAAATGCAAATTACTTCCTTACTCCTGCGTACAAATCCTCATAATAAAAGCTGGATGCTGGCTTTGTATGATCCTGGGCTTTTATCCCAGTTTTTCACCCTCCACTAGCTTTCCTTCATGTTTGCTTTCTCCCTCTCTCTCTCTCTTTCATTGTAAATCTATCAAACTAATAAATTAGTTCACAGCTTATCCCCTTGATATTTAACGATATCCCAATCATCACCCACGCTTCTGCAATTTAAAGCTAGCTTGTTCTATCTTTCCCAGTTTTGACAAAGTGTTTCCCTGAACCGTTAACCGTTTCTCTATCCACAGATGATAGCTGATGTGTGGAATGCTTTGACCACTTTCTATTTTACCTTGAGATTTCCAGCATCTGCAGGAATGCCATGAGACTTAATTTTCTGTGAGACTTTAGCTATGTGGATGGCATGGAGAAACTGGAATTGTTCTCAGAGACGAGAAGGTTAAGATGTTAGAGTCACAAGATAAACACTTACTGTGGTCACTTCGTAGATGTCCTGAATCTAATCTTCAGATTAGAATCTA
Organism: Leucoraja erinaceus; assembly: GCF_028641065.1. Taxonomy (NCBI): domain Eukaryota; kingdom Metazoa; phylum Chordata; class Chondrichthyes; order Rajiformes; family Rajidae; genus Leucoraja; species Leucoraja erinaceus. Next base: position 16,217,006 of record NC_073399.1, on the reverse strand, counting down.
TTTTAGGAGCAATAAAACTACTTTGCATAAAATAGTTGAAATTAAGAAGATTTAAATTTAAAAATATGCATTAAAGCACAGCATTTACCCCTTTTTGAAACATACAGTAACATTCCTGTCAAACATGGTGTACCAGTGAGTTATTTTTCTCTTATTTATTGGTTTTAAACTGTCATGGTGGCCTGAATTTCTGGTGCCCTACAAAGACAATCATCCACTGTGACAGGAGAATATAGATTACATGACAAGACTGTATACACTTAATAATGCATGAATGTTTAATTTTTAAAACATATAAAATGGTGCTATTTGTTTAGAGGAATAAATCGGACATTTTGAATCAAAAGTGGCGAAACGTATCAGCTGGGACTTGTGGCATAGCCAATCATATTAAGAGCCTCGATTTAAAATACGCCAAACAAAGTTTCAATAACAGTGCACCACAAATTGCAATTTTCCATTTCAAAGCACAGATTAAGATGACTGCATTGCTTACCATTATGCTTAAAGTGAGATGAATCAACTCTTCTGGCTGACAGACTGGTATAATAATTAGCTAACATTAGCTAATGCTCAATAATATGGCATATTAAACAGAGAAAACAACAAAGATAATAATAAATACTCAGGCTGCTCTATTAGTAAATGCAATTTAAGTACCAGTATTGAAATATTTAAAATACAGAGGCAAAACAGAGGTGAATTTATTATGGGGAACAAGGAAATGGAAGATGAATTGAACAGGTACTTTGGATCCATCTTCACTAAAGGGCCTGTCCCACTTAAGTGATTTTTCATGCGGACTGCCTTCGACTGTCAAGTTCGTGGCACTCGCCTGAAAAACCGGAACGGCGAGTATCAGAGTGGAACACATACATCGCAAAGGCGGGGGCCGTAGAAAGCCCCATAGTGACTGAGGTGGGGGGGCACACTGAAAAAGAGCTGAGATTTAAAAAACTTGCATGAAGTAAACATGGGAATAATGGTACATACTTAAGATAATAAATAACCACGTTCTAATGCAATTTCTGCCACCAACTGGAGAATTACTTAAAAGTTACCCGAGGGAAAACAAACCGTTTCCACTAATCCCCTCTCCCCCCTCAGTAATCAGGCACCATTTGCGACAATTAAGAGCTGTCTGTCAGTTTCACTGCAGGTGGCCATTGAATTTGATAAGAATCTCTTCTATTGACATCAGTGAATTATCATTCTATTAAACAATGTAACATACAGCCTTCAGTAACTGGTACCAATTGAAAATACCTTTATTTATGATAATCCTATGGGATAAAATAACTATTATTGCAAGTCTGAAACTGTTTAGCACATAACCCACTGTCCCCCATTGATACAATTGTTTTTACAATATTTTTCTGTAAAACAATAGTCGTTAGGAATTCAACTATCGCATTATAAAACTACCTATACTTAAGAAAAGCAATAGTTAAGCAATTTGAAGGAGGTTTCAGATGAGCTGATAAACAGAAGTTTTCTTTCCCCTTTCCTCTACGGCGGGACGTCGATTGGGTTTCCCCAAATAGGCGTTCAACATTCCACAATGTGGCATCCACATTCAACAGATCATCCTCAAGGGGATTCCACCAGCAGACATATTTTGCCCTCTCCTTTAGGTATTCCAAAAGGGACGTCTCCCTCTGTGTTCCTTAGTCTGCTCCTGCATCTCAACTATCACCTTCCTCATGGAACATTCCCCTGCAACTGCAAGGAGATTCAACACCTGCCCTTTAACCTCTTCCCTTCCCATCATCCAAGGATTCAAACAGTCCTTCTGGGTGAAGCAGCAATTCACCTCTCACAGTCTAGTATTTTGCATTTGGGATCATTATATAATTTCCTTTGCAATGGATAAACCAAATGTAGATTGGATGACTGGTTTTCAGATCAGTTCCACACAGACCCCAAATATAACCCTGCGCATTTGAGTCACCTGCACTTTAAATCTCCGACATTGCTCCACCAACTCCGGAAGTGGCAGCGCTGCCCTAGCAGCTGCGGCTCGCCTGCAGTCCGTCTGTTTTTTCTGTTTTATTGTTATTATTTTTGTAAAGGGGGGGGTGGGGAGAAACATGGTTTTGGTCTCTTCCTTCGGGGGGATGCGACCTTTTCTGGTCGTATCCCCCGTCTCAGTGTGCACTGAGGCCTAATGGTGGAGCTTGTGCCCAACTGGGACCGACCTCGAGACTCCGGAGGCAGAGCCAGCCAGGACCTACCAACGCAAGGCTGGCCGACGGGGCTGCGGTGGTGTTCCGGCGGCGGCGGCGGCCTGACTTCGGAGCCTCGGCCGCGGGCCCAGTGGCCGACATCGTCGGGAGCTCGCAGGTTGGTGACCTGTTTTTCCGGAGCTCCCGCAACAACAGCATCGTCCGCTGGACTGTAGGGCGGAGACTGTAGGAACAGCCTTCATTGTCCATCTAAGTAAGTCCTCAAGACTTAATAATAAAATGCGACAATTTCAGGAATCCACTTTTTTTTCTTTCCACAAGTTTCAATATTTTCTTTTGTCTCCACCTGCCAGTCTTTTTAAAGTTTTTAAAATCTTAGCAACTTTGGCCAGCACCCACCTCCTCTCACACTTTCCCCTCTCTGTAATTTCAAACACTGAAGGCCCTGTCCCACTTATGTGTCCTTGGCACCAGGGCCGGCCTTAAGCCGATTGGAACCGATTTCTCGCAATTGGGCCCCACGTTAATTTTCCGTGTTTCGGACAGAAATACAAATTCGCTTTTTAAATAAATATTTAAAAATTAATATTCGCCATACAGATTATTTTACAAAACGAACATAGATGACAACTGCTGCACGGCTATCAGACACAAACGATGTTTTAACTACTACTGCAGCTCTTGTTAACAGCCAGTAGTAAACAAGTAGTCATACAATGTGTCTTCAATGCATCGATCCACATTCCTCAGTAAATGCAATTGCGTTTTGAACAAGTATTAATGACGCTGCGTTCCTTTGAATACAATTCACGCAGCATCATTAATACTTGTTCAAAACACAATTACATTTACTGAGGAATGTAGATCGATGCATTGATGACATTGAGAATTTCTTAAAACTCACCATCATGATTGAGGGCTTCTTGGCGAGCTTCTTGGTGTGCAGCAGGTTAGTCATTCAATTTACCTACCGACCCACGTTGTGTCTCTCTGTCTTTCGCTCTCTCCCTCCCTCTCTCTCTCTCTCTCTCTCTCTCTCTCCCACTCTCCATCTCGTCTCTCTCTAGCTCTCTCACTCCCTCTCTCTCACCCTGTGGCCTCGGCATTCCCGGAACCATTGACGTTTTGCGGTAGACAAAGTGCTTGAGAAACTCAGCGAGTGAGGCAGCATCTATGGAGCGGTGGAAATAGGCAACGTTTCGGGTCGAGACCCTTCTTTAGACACGGCTCGAAACGTTGCCTATTTCCTTCACTCCATAAATGCTGCCTCACCCCAGAGTTTCTCAAGCATTTTTGTCTGCCTTCGATTTTCCAGCATCTGCAGTTCCTTCTTCGACATTTTGCAGTGACGGCTGCATCTGCGGTTCTTTTCTGTTGGGGGGGGGTGGGGGAAGGGGAGGGGGAGCCATTTCCATCACTGATCTGGCATATAAATTCATGACAGTGAGATTTAAAAATCTTGTTATATTCTTGTGTGAATGGGATTAGTTTGTTATTTGGATACATAGCCTTTTTTTTTTTAAATATCCGTTTCTTATGAAATGGAATCTACAGGACATTCTTAATGGGAAAGTAGTGGGCAGAAAGGCATGTCATGCGTGGTTTGAAGAGCAAAAACCTGTAGTTTACAATGCCAAAATTGAAAAGTTGAGGAAAAATAAGGTGTATAGTTGCTTATTGGTTACAATCTGAGGAGTATGATGATGCTACTGATTATGGTATGCCAATGTACCAGCTAGCAACTGATCTTCTCCATAAAGACCTTGTCTATTGCTAGAAATTGTAATTTATTTAACTATCCGTTACGGATTACAACATATTATACAATAATATTAAAGTTCTGATCTTGAGAATATCACATTTTTGAATTTTCAAGGCAGTCTGGGTGTTTATTACTATTTCCGTCACAACGGTCAATTTTGTAATTAGCTACAATTAGGTAATTAACTAATTATATGCTTTAATTTCAGGTCATCCAAGTAAGATGTTTTATATTTGTTTCAGAATGCTTCAATCTATAATAACTAAAAATTTCATTCAGTTCTCTTAATTTTTAAGAAAGTTATGGGCTTTTGACTGTCCTCGATCACAATTTTTGTGTTCAGTCAATGGAAAAGCAATAGGGAACAAGATGCTAATTTCCAAGTATGAAAATGGCCATAACTTCTTTAATACTGAAGATATTAAAAGTGAATTAGGTGTCAAATTAAAATTCTTTTTATGCTTTATCTGGTGGGATAAATTGCAGACTTGATTTTTAAAATCTCAAAATGTTGTAACATTGCTAGAAAATGTACCTGCATCTTGGAGGCCGAAGGTTGGGTTGTTAGCCAAGAAAGATAGACTTTGTTATCCCTCAGTACGGCAACATCAAGAACAATGTTGCTGTACTGAGGTATAGCCAAGTCTATTCCTCATTGCTAGCAGCTGATGGGAAGCGGCTGTAAAAGGACAGCGCTACTGGGGGGGGGGGCGGCAAGAGTTCCTTTCACAGCGTGTGGGTAGTCTAGCCAGACGTAAAGTTGTGGGGAGGGCAGGAGCGTTGAGAAGGAGGGGGTCGGGGATCATGCCAGCATCCAGCTCAAGAGCGGGTGGTGGAGCTTACTCCATATGTCAGTGCGAGTAACCTCAATTGATCCCTTGTTCGCGCTGACACAGGAGTAAGCTCCACCGCCCACTATGATGTTATCCATCACCCACTGACCTACTCCGCTCTATGATCTTTGCTCTTGAGGTGGTCCCGTCACTGTTCAGACGGAGAGCACTGCCAGAGGTGAGCAGGCCGGCAGAAGGCGCTGAGATGGCAGTCGGCTCCGCTGTCCTGTGATGGCAGCCGCTCGTAGCCACGCGAGCTACTTCCCTTCCCGGCCACAATGCGGAGCGCCGCGGCAGCAGTGAGTGAGTGGGTTACTGGCATGAACCCAAGCCCCTCCTTCTCAACGGTCCCGCCCTCCCGGCAACTTTACCCCTGGCTAAACTCCCAACATGCTGCGAAAGGAACTCTCTCCCCAATTGGTCCCTTGAACTAGTATAGTCATTCAATAAGATGCAAATTGATTCAACTTGTCCTGGTGTGTTCCCGTTTTCCCCACCATCTTTCCACCTGCCGTCAACCTCCACCCATTCAGTAATTCAGAAAGAAGGAGATTTGGAAGCCTTGGGCAAATTGAATTGTTGTTTATTTATTTATTTATTTGTTTTTTTACGGAGAGAACAATCTGCGCATGCACGGTTTAAGATTTTTAAAAACCGACTGACTGTCATATTACTTACGACGTGCCTGAATATGACTAATTTATAATTATATATTTATATTTCTATGAAAATTGTTCCCAATTGGGCCCCGCACCTCCGAAGGCTGGTCCTGCTTGGCACGCAAATTAGGCGACCTCGTCGTTGCGTTGAGGCGCACGGGCATCGTGTGGCCGCGCGGGGCCGGTCCCACTGAGAAGCGTGGAGGGGTATGGAGTTGTGCGCTGTATCGCGCGGTGCTCCGAAATTTTGTAGCGAACGAAATCTTCGTGCGTCACCGGCCTGTCGCGTAACTGGTGGCCAAACTGGGACAGGCCCAAGACACTGGCGCGACGCAACGTCTCATCTCCAACAGCAGCAGAAGCAGGCAAACGATCGCCGATCTCGGCCTGGGGCTCACGGCCATTGCGGATCCCGTCCGCCCCCACTTCGACTCCCAGAGCGGTGCCAAGAAAATTGAAGATAGACACAGAATGCTGGAGTAACTCAGCGGGACCGGAAGCATCTCTAGAGAAAAGGAATGGGTGACATTTTGGCTCAAGACCCTTCTTTCAGACTGAAGAGTTTCGACCCGAAACACCACCCATTGCTTCTCTCCAAAGATGCTGCCGGTCCCGCTGCGTTACTCCTGCATTTTGTGTCTATCTTCAAATGACGTCACGCGCTCCAGACGGCCGTGCGGACACGTGAAGTCGCGTGCGACCTTCGCGACACCGTCGCACCTCAACGCGACCACGAGGTCGCGTAATTAGCGTGCCAAGGACTCGTAAATGGGACAGGGGCTTCACTTTCTTGTTTTCCTGGTTCTGATGAAGGTTCCTTGTTCTGGAAAGTTCCTTAATGTGGAAAGCTAACTCTGTTTCTCTTCCAGAGTCTGAAGAGTCCCGACATGAAACATTACCTACTAATGTTCTCCAGATTTGTTACCTGACCAGCTGAGTTACTCCAGTACTTTGTATTCTACACAAGATTCCAACATCTGCTGTTCCTTTGTGTCCTTTTCTCTTCCCACAGATGCCGTTAACCCGCTGAGCGTTTCCAACATGTTCTGTTTTCGTTTTGGATTTCTAGCATCTGCAATTTCCTGCTCCAACTACCTCTCATTTGGAAGCTTGGATGCTCTCCAAGATGGCGTCGTGTGCACAACGTGAGGCTCTGCGTCGCCACGGTTTTTTCTACTATCTTGCACTAGGACTATGACCAGACACTAAACTGCATTTTGTTGTACCTATACTTGTATTTGTGCAATGACAATAAAGTTGAATTGAATTGAATTTATTTTCAGCGACCAATTTACTCAATTACCATGCTCAAAATAAAGGGGCAATTGGCAGCTATAAGACTATTCAACTGGGGAAAAAAATAATGATTCTTTTTCAATTCATTCAAAAACTTTAGAAAGGAAGTGCAAAATCATGTACATTTGAGGACAGATTCAACATTGTAAAACAAAATGGCTAGAGCCAACGCTGGTAGAAACAAAAGAATCTTTAGGAGTAACCAACCACGTAAATAAATCTGTGTACAGGTCCCAACACATATTTACTTGATACTGGGCTTGAGGCCAGTAGCTTTGCTTGACAGGTTTAGCAGTAGAGATTATATAGGTAAACAATGAAAGCTTACAACAGAAACTTCGGCCAAATAGGAGGGAATACTGAAACAAAAGCCTGCAGAGGCACTGAGAACAGAGTTTGAGATCTCAGTTTAAAATATAAGATCAAGTGAATCTTAACAGGGGAGTACCAATTTTGTGGCAATGACAGCCGATATGACTTGGATTCCTATAAACAGGTTTGTTTACTAGCTTACCGACTTTGTACAACAACCCAACAGGACAGAAGAAACGTCAATCTGACATCTTTGTCTCAATAATGAAAGAAAGCAGCAATAACTGCTGCAGCACACGCCATATTAGTCAGCAGACAAACACACTGTAATAGATCTCCGGTGTAGTACGTAAACTTCAAACTTTCTAAAAACAGAGAAATAAAAATACTTTCAAGAAACTTTGTGAAAGCACTTTAGCTTGAAACCTTGTTAAAACATAATTTTAATGAAATCAAACTTATTAATTATTCCTTCTTCTTGCAAATTTGTAAATCTTAAGAAAACTTGAATAACCAGTCAAGCAAAGTACCTAATTTGTATTTCATGGAAATCAAGTCTACCTTAGGTTCTCAACTAGAAAGCATGTTTGTTTTTCATCAGCATTGCAATTTTCCCATGACTTCACAAATCTTTGTAGATGTGCCTCAGTTAATCCAGAAACCTGATAAATGAGCTGCTCTTGAGTTTGAGCATCAGTGTACAATTCAACTAACAACCATTGAATTGTCTACAGGTGCTTAAACCATGTGAATATTTTCACAAGATTCATGCATATACTTTACAGACATGGAATGGAATACTTTGTCACATGTGACTAGGCACAGTGAAATTCTTTGCTTGCATACCCAATGTATACAAATAGCAGCCACTTACGGTGCTGACAAAGATGCAAAGCACGCCGGCTCCTCCTTTTGTTCCACCCGCCCCAACAGCGGTTCCCCCATGCCGGGTCCCCATTGTCCTTTGTTCTCCCACCTTTCCATTATCAGTGGGAGAAGGATTCTGATATTTTATATTTCTTTGGCCTTGAGCATCAAGGATAATTTAAGTACCTTCACTGCAACTCAGTTCCATTTCAATAATACGGACAGAGATTAGAAGCATAGAAAATAGATGCAGGAGTAGGCCATTCGGCCCTTCAGCCTGCACCGCCATTCAATATGATCATGGCTGATCATCCAACTCAGTATCCTGTACCTGCCTTCTCTCCATACCCCCCTGATCCCTTTAGCCACAAGGGCCACATCTAACTCCCTCTTAAACATAGCTAATGAACTGGCCTCAACTACCGTCTGTGGCAGAGAAATTCCAGAGATTCACCACTCTCTGTGTGAAAAATGTTTTCCTCATCTCGGTCCTGAAAGATTTCCCCCTTATCCTTAAACTGTGACCCCTTGTTCTGGACGTCCTCAACATCGGGAACAATCTTCCTGTATCTAGCCTGTCCAACCCCTTAAGAATTTTGTAAGTTTCTATAAGATCTCCCCTCAATCTTCTAAATTCTAGCGAGTACAAGCCGAGTCTATCCAGTCTTTCTTCATATGAAAGTCTTGACATCCCAGGAATCAGTCTGGTGAACCTTCTCTGTACTCCCTCTATGGCAAGAATGTCTTTCCGCAGATTAGGAGACCAAAACTGTACGCAATACTCCAGGTGTGGTCTCACCAAGACCCAGTACAACCTCCCTGCTCCTATACTCAAATCCTTTTGCTATGAACCTCAGAAAGAATCCTCCTAATGTGCAACATAAAATACTATTTCAACTACATTTTTTTCAAGAATCAATTAATGTACAACAAACAGTGGGAAAAAGTCATCAAAATGGTAATCACTTCTGGAAGCAACAAAATTTATTTTTGGATTCCTATATGGATCCTTTATTGTTATGTTACATTTATCTTTTGAATAAATTGTGCAGACTACTTGAGAAGTTCATAATATGGCATTCTTGAAACAATAGTTGTCACTATTATGTTTTATGTTAGTTCCTGTGGATAATCAGACTGATCTACACGATTATTTCGGGTTTTGTATTAGTTATGCAAAATGTAAATAAAGAATAAAATTCAGCTATTTCAACATCTTACAGCATTATGTGGGAACCTACATATGCCTCACGAGTACAAGTACTCAGATTTCTCTAGAAAAATAGTTCCAGGGTTACCATTCCTGAGAATTTCCGCAAAGTCAGAAGTGAAAAAAAAGTGAGGGAGAGGGCCAGATAAACAATTGTGACAGGAAAGTGAACAAATGTGGGAAGAGCAACTGGCAGCCGGCTTTACTGATTCAGAGAGTGAGGGAGTGAGTCTGCTCAGTGCTTCCAACTCTGCTCAGCTCGACCCAGCCTGATTGGTGTGGTTTGTTCTTATGTACAGGTGTCCCGATGTCAATAGTTCATAACTTGAGCAGGACTTACATGTAGATAATGAGAAAAATAGCATTAATACAATAAAACATGTGAGATTGGCTTATTTCTAGTCACAACTTTCAAGCTACACAGTTGGATTACTGACATATTTGTGCCTGTTGTGGTATGCTAATGGCCACTTATTCTTTGGGGCTTTATTTCACAGGCTAGTTGAGCTTCTGCAATATGAGATAAGATTGTTTCAAAACCCATGCCGATTTCCAAAATAGTAATTATGTTCAATAATTACATTCAATTATCAAATCGAAAATGGCTTTCCGACTTATTTTTAAAGTGCAGATTGGCAGTCCATTCAATAATTTAGTGATGTTGTATAACACTGTGCTTGCTGCTTTTTCCAAAAATCTTAGTTAGTAACTACTTTCTGACATGTTCTCCTTAATGCAGATGAAGCTAATCCTTGATGAAAAACTGCGATCTAATTTGGTTGGGAAAAAAGCCGACTGTAAAAAAATTACAGAGTACAAGCACTCACCCCATTCAGTCTTTGAAAACGGCAAGTGTACTTGAGCCTACTCCACTTACAAAGAACACTATTAACATGTCTCTTTGTCCCTTTCTGCTTCACCATCAGTTATTTTTAACCACTTTTCATGGATATACATTCTATATTCTATTCACCATCTATGTAAAGAACGTACTCTAGAAGTTACTATGGGATTTATTTCGAACGATTTTATGCAATGGCCGACAGTTTTGGACATCCAAATGATAACTTCATCACCTCCCCCAATCACCCTTATCTATCTTTCATGGACTTAAAAGCCTCCATTAGTTCCATCTTATTTAGAAGCAAGAGTACCAGTCTTTTCAGCTAAGTATGCCTATTTATTTCTACTATATTCCGACGAATCCTACTTATACCATCACTAGTATCTCTATATCCTTGAAGCAACTGGTCAGAATGACATGAAGTACTTCCATTAGTGATCCAAGGTTCAGTACAAGTATACCTTAATATTAAATGTTTTGAACTGAAGAAAATGTAGTATAAAAAGAGGCATAAGGATGTATATATACACACATGGTTAAGAGAGGGTGAAAAAAAAAATCACATAAATCTCAAGCATTATAGAAAAATTGTAAACAATTTCACAAGCGCTAACTTTGTATCAGTGGGTTTTACTTTAATAGTTTTGTCAGGATTTTGTCTTTTTGCATATGGAAAGTGACCCCCACGTCAACCACTGTGGGCGGCACGGTGACGCAGCAATATAGTTGCTGCCTTACTGCGCTAGAGACACGGGTTCAATCTCGACTACGGGTGCTGTCTGTATGGAGTTTGTATATTCTCCCCGTGACAGCGGGTTTTCTCCGAGATCTTTGTTTCCACCCACATGCCAAAGACATACTGGTTTGCAGGTTAATGGGCTTGGTATAAGTGTAAATTGTCCCTAGTTTGTGTAGGGTAATGTTAATGTGCCAGGATCGCTGATCAGGGCGGAAATGGTGGGCCGAAGGGCCTATTTCTCTAAACTAAAATTAAATTCCTCTTATTTTTTATACTAGCTATCTTTCTTCTCGAATTCAATCCCAATGTAGTTTTCACAGCCTAAGAATAGAAGGACATGCATTTAGATTGGAGACATGGAGGAATTTCTTTAGCCATAGGGTGACTTGTGTGGAATTCATTGCCACAGATGTCAGTGGATAGGTTCTTGATTAGTAAAGATGTCAAAGGTTTTGGGGTGAAGGCAGTTATGGGGTTGAGACAGAAAAATAGATCTGCCATGATCGAATGGCAGAACAGACGGATGGGCCGAATGACTTAATTCGGCTCCTTTGTCTTAAGATCTTATGCTGACAATCCCTCCCCTCCCCACCATACCATCCCTAACATGCTGCTGAAATGGCGGAGTTCCTCCACCAGTTAGTTTTATTGCTCCAGATTCCAGCATCTGCAGTCTCTTGTGTTTCTGTTTTATTGCTAATCTACACTGGAATCAAATGAGGAGCTCATCAATAATGAACTGCCTGAAGAGAATCAAAATGTTCTCCTGGTGACAATGATAAGCAGTACTTGGATAATAAAGAATGTTAATGCATAATGACAATAAGCTCAGCCGTTTTTACTTTTGATGAGATCCACTGTGTAACTAACTTGATAATGACTTGCATACCAACTTGCATCAATTATAAAGAAGCTGATGATGCAGGGACAACAATTCATTTCTTGGAAACAGTATACTATTATGAGGTGCAACTTATAGCAAGGTAACCATTTAGGGTATAATTTGTCCAATGTATAAAGAAATTTTAAAAGAAAATCGCATTATTGTTTGTGAGATAAACAAAAAATGTGGCTTGTGCATTTTATATTAAATAAGTCGTTATCAAGAAACAAAATAGCCCAATATAAATGCAAAGGCATACATAGTTGGAGTAGTGAACTACCAAGCAAATCATTTCAAGATTTAATTCAAATTGTACTTTAAATAAAGCACAGTTGCAGAAACAAATTTTGCAGCACGTGAATTCTCTTCAACGTCATGTTTTCTCATTAGAATCATACTGGCCATCATGTTTAAAATCAAATTCCGGACCATCAAGTTCACCTCAATATGACACAATCTTACCGGAGTTTTGCCTGTGGCATTTAGTTTCATTTAGTTTAGAGATCGATAAAAAACCCAAAATGCAAACTGTTAGAGGAATTTAGTAGGTCAGGAAGCAGGTAAAGGGAGAGTCGACATTTAAGATACGAAGGACAGTCCTTTCGTAGGTTACCTCAGCCAGAAACGTTGGCTATCCCTCTCCACATATAATGCCTGACTTATAGGTTTTTTGTGTGCTTCATACTACAGCATCTGCAGACACTTGCATTTCTACAGTCCGTCCTGGACAGACAGACAGCTCGAGACAAGGGAGCTTGAGAAGGGAGAGGGAGAAGGACAAATTGAGTTAAAATTCAAGCTCGAGACAATCTGCTCACCTGACAAAACTTTTGGCCAATTTACACAGTCCCACATGCTACGTGGGTATTTGCTTTAATTGTGGTTGACATTGGATTACTGCCAACAAATATTCGAATACTCCCTTCCTTCCTGGGAAGATTCATTGGTGACACTGATGAGATATGAATTGTCATGCATAAATCTTCAACGGCTGGAAATCTGAACCAAAAAGAGAAAAGGCTGAAGATACTTAACAGATCAAGCAGCATCTGTGGAGAGAAATCAAAAGAAGTAACATGTGATGAAATGCCATTGACCAGAAATATTAACTTTATTTCTGCCTCGAAAGATGCTGCCTGAAACTGCTGAGTTTTCTCCAGTAATTTTATGTGAATAAGTCTCTTTTCACTGTATGTCCAGTAATATGAAAGAACCCATACTATATCTTCTGTTAATGTTGACTTGCGAATGACATTTGTCCGTGGCGATCATAAAAATGTGTTCCAGAGTTGGCAATAAAAGTTCAAAGAACTATAGAAACATTATGCTGATAAAGAACACAGTTAAATAACAAATACACTACACCAATCTTCTGATATCTAGACACGATTGGAAAATATATTTATCCACATGTGGTTTGAGAATAAAAGTTCAGTCTTTAAACTACAGATGGGCAGTAAAAAGAAAATCCTAACATTAGACTAACTAAAGTAATTCAAAAACAATGTCCACTCGCTCCAAAAATCTTACCTCCATGACAGGTTTAAGGAAGACATCCCAGTCACCTCGTTATTTAAATACATGCCAGCAAAACAGGAAGGGGGCGGTATTATTAAGCCAACATTGACTAAATAATATTTGAAAAAATAAATTGAATTAATCTACTGTGATTGAATACAATGCTGTCAATTCAAACAATTTTCATCAGATGAAGGAAGAAAATGAACTGACTGGAGAAGCAATGGAATGGACATGCAGAGAAGGGAGAGGGAATAGGGCAAAGTGGGTTAAAGAGAAAAAATAGGTTCCTTCTATTTATTTGTTGTTCTTGGGATACAGATGTCGTCCCCAATGCTGTTATTTACAGCCCGTCTATAAATGCACTTGAACAGAGAAGATTGTTCATTTTCAACTACACTGGTGGGTATTTGCATACATTTCAGATCAATTACACATGGCATATTTCTTTCCCAGATAGGACAATGAAATTCTTGCTTTGCTTTCAGCACAACAGAATATTGCAGGCATAAATAATACAGAACAGATCAGTGTGCCCATATACCATTGAATATATATACACACACACACAAACGTATATATATATATACATATATATACATATACATATACATATACATATACACACACACACAGTCTGATGGCTGTGGGGAAGAGCTATTCCTGAACCTGGTTGCAGATTTCAGGCTCCTGTACCTTCTACCTGAAGGCAGCGGAGAGATGACTGTGGCCAGGATGGTGTGGGTCCTTGATGATACTGCCAGCCTTTTTGAGGCAGCGACTGTGGTAGATCCCCTCGATGGCAGGGAGGTCAGAGCCGATGATGGACTGGGCAGTGTTAACAACTTTTTGCAGTCTTTTCCGCTCCTGGGCGCACAAGTTGCGGAACCAAGCCACGATGCAACCGGTCAGCATGCTCACTACTATGCACCTGTAGAAGTTCAAGAGAGTCCTCCTCGACTTACCAACTCTCCGTAATCTTCTCAGGAAGTAGAGGCGCTGATGTGCTTTCTTTATGATTGCATCAGTGTTCTGGGATCAGGAGAGATCTTCGGAAATATGCACGCCCAAGAATTTGAAGCTTTTGACCCTTTCCACCATCAACCCGTTGATATAAACGGGACTGTGGGTCCCCATCCTACCCCTTCCAAAGTCCACAATCATATATCTGGATCAATAACAATCCAGTTGGAGGACAGGGCAAAACTATCATATGCCAAATGCTTAATGAATCACAAGTTGGGATAATTCAGAAATAATTGAGATAATTCATGCCCCTCTGCCCATAGTGCAAATATCAACAAATGCACAAAAGACCGTGAACCACTTTTAAAGGAAATGCCAGAGCAGGTTTGTTCCATGATCAAGCATTAATTCATCACATGGCATGCTAAAGCATCAGAATGGTTTACCACATGGAAGACAGGGTTAATCTATTAGTACAATCAAGCCAGAAAACCTACCCTAGTTCCACGAGAGGATGATGGAAGCAGCAGTAAGCATACTTAAAAACGAGAAAGCATGGCTCGAAATTAGCGGTTGCCCGGTTGCCAATGGCAACCCACAGTCCCGCCGGGCAACCTAAAAGCCATGCCATTTTGCCCGGCTTGGCAAGCACCCGGGACACCTATCGTTTAAATCTGAGCAGGCCCCCTCTATATTTTTCTCTCTCTCTCTCTCTTTCCCTCTCTCTGTCACTCTCCGTCTCACAAAAGGAAAATATTACGTTTTGGCTTGATTCTGAAAAAGGTTCCTGCACACCTTTGTAATGTGGAAGGAAACAAGAGCACCCGGAGAAAACCCATGTGATCAAAGGGAAAAGGAGCAAACTCCATACAGACAGTGTACGGGAAAAAGAAAGGAAGAGGCGGAGACAGTAGGCTGTGGGAGAGCTGGGAATGGGAGGGGAAGGAGGGAGAAAGCAAGGACTACCTGAAATTGGAGAAGCCAATTCTTAGTTAGTTGCTGTACCCCAGCGGTATCCGCTGGGGTGTAAACTACCAAAGCAAAATGAGGTGCTGTTCCTCCAATTTGCGGTGGGCTTCACTCTGGAGGCCCACCGCAAATTTGCGGAGGCCCAGGACAGAAAGGTCGGATTCGGAATGGGAGGGGCAGTTGAAGTGCTGAGCCACCGGGAGATCAGGTTAGTTATTGCGAACTGAGTGTAGGTGATGTGCAAAGCGATCGCCAAGTGTGCACTTGGTCTCACTGAGGTTGATCATATGCTGAATAATCCAACCAGAATTTTGTTTGGAAGTAGAAAGAAATAATAGAAATTGCATTCATTGCAACGTGTAAAAGGAGATGAGATGCTGTATTGTAATTTTGCTGCATGTCATTGTGGTATATATCATGTCTTGATTGGTGAATATGTTTAGTTTGGGACTTTATTTGAAGCAGAAATAATATGTGAATGCTTCATTGACCATAATTCTGACTGGTAACTACGCACTTCGTCCGAGTACATTATCGCACATGTCATGCAAGCCGTCTTAAATGACCAGCTAACTGTCATTTGGCAACTAAAAAGCTACCTAGGTTGCCCGGCTGGCACCAAGGAAAAAAAGTTAAGTGAGAACCCTGGAAAGGCATGCTAAGCAGCAAATGCAACACGTGACAAAATGACCTAATGGACCCCTCAATGGATCAGAGACAAACTCTGCACACCTACTAAATTAAGTTGCAAATGGAGGTGAGAAAATAGACAGGAATGCTAAAGACTGAAGCGTTTACAACAATGTTTAGCCAATAATGGTGATTGACTTCCATCTTGACTTCTTCCTGCAATCCACACTAAAGCTGGTGTACAGCAAATTTTAATCACTATGTGATGTTAAGAAATAACTAAGAACATTGGATACAGAAAAAGCCATAGTAACCAACAGTCCTGACAGCAGAACTGAAGATTTCCACTTAAAATTTAGTTGCACCTCAAACCAAGTTATTCTAATACAGTTTAAGCACAGGCACCAAGTCGACAATAAGGAAAAATAGCATTTCCCGTTAATAAAAATCCAATATGGCTAATTATCACACAATCAGACTGCCTAAATTCTAGAATAAATTGATGGGTTATTGACAATATCATCAAGATGCACCTTTGCCAATAATACACTCAATTTGCTCAGTTTGGGTCTCACCAGAATCACCTGGTACCACATGGACTATATAGAATGAATTTCAAAGTGACTGATGACATCAATTCAAAATTTAACCCAGTGTGGTATCAAGAAACTGGTTAAAAAAAAAAATCAATGAGCATGAAAAGGAAGATATGCAAATATTTTCATCATAATCCACCCACTCTGTAGCAATTATAGTGTCATAGGGTCAGTTGTGGAGGGAAAAGCAAGATATTTGGTCGTTGATGGTCAATCATTGCAGGATTTCATTACGTCTGCTCCAAAGTTAGTGTGCTCCACCCAACCACCTTCAGATCCTTCAACTATGAACTTCCTTTCATCATTAAATCATAAATAGGGATAAACAAACAAAATGCTGAAAATATTTAACAGGCCACACAGTATCTGTGGAGAGAGAGAGAGAGTCAATTCCCAAAGACCACCATGGTCTTTCATCAACAGTGGGATGTTCGCTGATCATTGCATAACGTTCAATTTCATTCACAACTCCTCAGAAAATGTCTACGTGCACCAAGACCTAGAAAATATTCAGAGAACTAACATTTGTGTCTGAAATGCCACCAATACTTGACACTCAATGGCACATTATCACCATCGACCTTTGCATCTATGAACATCCTATGCATCACTGTTATGCAGAAACACAAGAAAATTAGCCAAATAAATATTAGGAGTACAAAAGCAGGCCAGAAGCTAGGTATTCTGCAGCAAGCAACTCGCCATTGAACACCCAAAGCTTTTCAACACATACAGGGCTAAGTCAGAAGCATGATGAAATATGCTTCACTAACTTGGATAAGTGCACCTCCAAAATACACATGAATGGTTCAATAATCCTTTTATTGTCACATAAGCGAAGTGCTAACACAGTGAAATTATTTTTCTTACGAACAATATAGCCATACCCCCGATCCTTGATTAACAAGTGTACACAAATAGTCTACGCATGCAAGGGGCACCATGTTTTGGCGCTGTTTTCAAACTATATGCTCCAGTTCTTATGCCGGTTCTAGGAAGGTTTCAGGCTGTTGTGGGCCTCCTACCATCTAATTTATTGGACGCCGTATCCCTCTCCTTGTCCTTGTTCCCCAGGAGTGCCTACCTCAGTAGGCCAGAGCCCTGTTCCTTCTCCTCTCCTAACTGGCTTGCTCCACGCCCATTGTCATCATTACCAGCTCCCTCCGTCCTCTGGTCTTCAGGGACGAGCAAGGGACCAGCTCAGCGGGCTCCCTCTGAAGCGGTGATCCACCAGGTCTTCTGTTCAATCATGGGGGACCAAGCACTAAACAATCCAAGGGAAAGCCCACTAGATTGGCACTCGATTCACTTTCCTAAACATCCATACCCTCTACAACCAGCATGCCTTATCTGTAGTGTGTGCCATCTACAAATAACACCCCGGATGTTAGATTGCACCTCTCAAACCAATTACCTCTACCACTACCAAAAGGGACAGAGACAAAAGAGGCATGAGAACCCAATCATCTCCAAATAGCACACTGTTCTGATTTCGAAATTTACTGCTGGATCTAAATCCTTGAATTCTCTACTCCACAGAATCGTGGGAGTAGCTTCACCAGAAGTTCGGCAGCAATTCAAACTTCATCAACACTTTCTAAGGGCTTTTAGGGATGGGGAATAGATGCTGTTCTTGCTAGTTAAGCATATATTCTAAAAAGTAAATCAAGTGTTGATGCCAAGCAACTGCACAGTCTACACCTAAATGTGTGCCAGTAATCATTTCTATCACAGCATAACAATCCTTAAAATGTGCAATAGCTCTGGGTTTTATAGTAAAGGGAGCTAAAAGAAGCGATCTTAATTGCAAATATGTTTCACTTAATTGCACTCGCATCTCAATAGTTTTACTGTGCATCAATAGTAACAACTCTAGCCATAGTTGTACACAGGTCACTCTTATAAGTACTCTAATAAATCGTGGCAAACAGCTAGGTGTTTCCTTCTGACAAAGTAAATCTTTTTGTATACGGTTCAGTGTGTCTATAGATTTTATGAAGGAAATAAGTTATTTCACAATTTAATAAAAAGGCTATTATTGCCTTCCTCCCAAAATAAACTAAAAAGGTACAGATTGGATTACAGATGGATTTACAGCTTGCATTTGTGGCCCCAGGGTAAATGTAAACTCACGTTAAAGCAGACATTGGCAGAAATAATGTTGATTTTAGACACCGAAACTTTGATGCTGCCAAGTGAAAAATTCAATTGCCAAGAATCTTAGGATTGAAACTCAAGCAAAAAAACTCTTATCCAAGTACTCAGATCAACATTTGATTATTGTACATATCGCTAAACGTACAATGTTCTCATTTCAGTTACTCAAAGTTGAATTTTGTGGGACGGGAGGTGGTGAGAATGAGGCAGGTGTTCAGTGTGCTGGGATATCTGGCAACACAGAAAGCTACCCACAGAGAGACACATTAATTTGTGTCCTCTGCTGTTGTCAATTCATTTTCTTAAATCTCAAGAATACAGCCCTTAAAATATGTTTCACCGAGTCAGAACTATCATATTTAACCATAGCTTGTTTATCTCTCAGTGGAGGTTCATGGATTCCTTTTTATCACATATGACTCACAAGCCTGCTTCATTTGGTCCCTGCACTTAGTCAACTCACAAGAGGTAGACTTCATTTAATTGAATCTCCAAAGATGTTCAGTAATTTACCATGTATCAAATAATTACAACAATCATACATAATAACTTCAAGCCTTGCCCTATTTGTCAATTTTCAAAACTACTGAAGCAGCTCTCAAAGGATTAAGCAGACAGCCTGCTGCCATAGCAACAATGATAAAAAAATGGTAGGTCAGCACTGCAAGTGGATTCTGCACCTGGCATTACAAACTGCATGATACATTTTATCATCAGCATTTATTGTAAAGAATTACTGCGTTTAAATTTGAGGTATGAAATTCAGTTATTGTCTGCTACATGCATACAATTTTATTGAAGTTAAGTGGTAAACTGAAGGACTTTCAACAAAAAAAATTAGTTCAACAAAGATCCTTCACAATACAGGTTCTCAATTCCAAAATTATTAGCGCTATAATTTTCCCAATGTTTAGTGTTCCTGGAAGGTTATGTACATTTTCTCGAAACAATGGTGTCCTCAAATACACCAATATCTTGCGAATGCCAATCAAAGGACCATCAAGTGTTGACTGCATATGTTTAGACTTTGTAACCAATGGTAAATTCTTTGAAACTTAAAATTCCACAGCACAGTTGCATACACTGCAAGAATAGAACATGCATACATCCACACAAATATTGAGGAGTTTTATGTATACATATAGGCAATCAATGAAAAAGCAATTTTGAACTTCAGTTGTGGATAGCCAAATGCCACAATTCTCTACATCCCGACTGTACCATCTAAGAAAGTCACCACTTGTCATACAAATTTCAGAATTTACAACATGAAATGCTGTACATGTTTTTTCCTTCTTACAAGGAAAAATACGTCTATGCGAAACAGAGCACTAATTATTTTTGGTTTCAATTAACATGAAGCCTTTAAATGAGATAGATACCAATGTTGTTCAGCAAGTAAGACAGAGAGAGGATTGTCACACAATGCTGGAAATTTGTTCATAATTTCATATCTTTGATGCCAACTTTGTCTTCCCAATCCCTGAAACGCTTTCTTCCCTTGTGGTTTAAAAAAAAAAAAAATACTGATTTCAGCATGAAAATATTCAATGAATGAGAATCTGCAGCTCTAAGATAGAGAATTTCACAATTATTTGTCAAGAAATTTCTCTTAAATAAAGCGGTCAATACTACATGATTGACATTATCCCAAGCCAATGGTTCCATGTTTTAGGCTTGCCAGTCTGAAAGGATGTGTATAGATATATAGAATCTCAATTTTATAAGATTCAGTGAAATCACATCTCATTCTTCTGTAGTTCTGTTTGAATACGTATAACAATATTGCAAGGCCTAGCTGAAATCTTTGTGAACCTGTGACGTGACGATTATGATTTGAAGTTGTAATTTTTCAACAATCTGCCTGTTTTTCAAATAATCTGTTAAAACTGAAAACGTAAAACTGCAGTTGCCGAAAATCTGAAGTAAACACTGAAAA
Organism: Leucoraja erinaceus; assembly: GCF_028641065.1. NCBI lineage: Eukaryota > Metazoa > Chordata > Chondrichthyes > Rajiformes > Rajidae > Leucoraja > Leucoraja erinaceus. Next base: position 16,196,640 of record NC_073399.1, on the reverse strand, counting down.
TACTCAAGGGTCTGAATGAACGGGGACCTGAAATGTTGACTGTTTCTCTTCCCACACATACTGCCTGACCTGCTAAGTACCGGATACCTGCATTCTGTTTCTAAGTATGTTATAACCACTGTCCCCCTCTAAGTGACTTAAAATATTCATTGGCATGATTCAAAGAGGATAATTTTTACTGCCTAGAATAAAGGATTAAGGTTCATTTCTTAGCAATCACAAACAGATTAACTAATCATAAACATATTCAGTTTGGGAATTTGTGGCACTTGTTTACATTTTGTACAATTCAAATTGACTTATTCCTCAAAATACTTGAGCAAAACTCAAAATGTAGGAGTAACTCAGCGGGTCAAGCAGCATCTGTGGAGGGAATGGATGGGTTACATATTGGGTCAGGACTCTTCTTTGGACTCAAAGTACTTCATTGGTTTCAAAAAGACTAATGGCATCCTTACATGTTATCTATTCCATCCTCATCTACTGGTTCTTCATGATATACCTGTGAGGACTACAATCTTTTGATTCTAAATGTTTCTGCCCAGCATAAACCACATAGTTTTAACAATGCCTTCATTTCTCACTCCACAATGAATTCTAAATTATCCCATGATTCTGAACACCACAAGACCTGCTACTAGAACATAAGAAATAGGAACTGATGATGTTTCGGGTTGACCCAGTCCGAAGAAGGGTCTCGACCCGAAACATTACCCATTCCTTCTCTCCAGAGATGCGGCCTGTCCCGCTGAGTTATCCAGCATCTTTAGTTTAAACCCGCATCTGCAGTTTCTTCCTACACAAAAAGGAACTGGTGTAAAACAAGCCCCCCAAAGCCATTGTTTAATAAAATCATGAGAAACCTGAACTTTGACCACAATTCAATTTTCTTACCCGATACCAAAAAAACTCCTTGTAGTCCTAAAATCTATCTTAGCATTAAATAGCAGTGCTAGGCCATTCGCCCATTGAACCTAGTCTGCTGTTCAACAGGATTGTGGTACATTTTCTACTTCAACAATATTTTCCTTCCTGATTCTTTAATTTCTGATTTGAATGCAATCAATGATTGAGCCTCAAGGGTAAAAGATTACACAGATCCACTAATTTCTAGATGAACGGAAAAATTATTATTTCCAAAATGGTCTCTTATCTTATGAATCTAACTAAGCATCTGCATCTCTCCGGAATTGAGAATTTCAAAGATGTACCTCCTTCAAAGATGAAGAGTCTTATATGTTAAATCTCCAAGCCAGATATTGCCACTTAGTTCTAAATGTCCCCACTAGGGCCAACAACTCTGTCAAGTCCACTAAAAATCTTATAATCTTCCGCTTATCTTTACAATCAGTCTGAAGAAGGGTCTCGACCCGTAACGTCACCCATTCCTTCTCTCCAGAGATGTTGCCAGTCTCGCTGAGTTACTCCAGCATTTTATGTCTATCTTCGATTTCTACCAGGTTCTGCAGTTCCTTCTGACACTAAAAATCTTACGTTTCCTTAGAATTTTTCTTAGCTCAAGACAAGAGATCGATGCAACTTAATTTTCCTAGTAGACAGTTCTGTTACATAGAGATTTGTTAATATTAATAATAATAACCAATTTTATCTGCACTTTTGGATCTTGTCTCCCTAGGTATCTTAATGTTATTGATCTTTAAATGAAACTCTACAAATACTCACCTCAGTGTTCCATTTGTCACCCACGCTGACTTCATGCTCCAAATCCAATTAATTATCATGATCATTTACTTTCAGACCAAATTTCAATGCAAGCAATGATTTTGTACCATAAACTCAAGTTCTGTCTCACACAACTCCTGGAAAATGCCACCGCCTTGTGCCAAACTAATCCTATTTCACAAATAGTGTACACTGACACATACACAAACCGAACCACTCTGGCCTTAAATAACTCAACAAAAAACTCAAATAACATCAGGATTCCTTTCTTCAGACAATGATCAAACAACAATTAGAGGCAATATGGTGAAAGCTGAAAGCATGAGGGAAGTATACCCAGTAGTGGTCAGTACTTACAAAACCGTTTCCTCTTTTTCTTTAAAAAAATACCCCGGATATTTCCCCCAATAACTTCAAAAACGGGATTTACAGTCTGCCAGCCCATTGACCAATACTGTTTGAGGTGATTGACATTGTTTGAGGTGATTAATGCCCTAAATATCCACCTTTCTGTGCAAATTTCAGTTGGGAAGGACTTTAAACACCAAAAATGAAGTGAGCAAGTTAATGAATGAAATAAAAGTTCTTACCCTCTTAAAGCCCAGTGAGATTTCTGCCCCACTGATTCGGCATACCCTGCGAAACTAAATTGGGGACTGATGCGTTCAATACTCTGCTGCTCTCCAACCTTTTCCTGCTATACTGGGACACGTTGAACCATGGAGAAGCACTGGTAGAACAGGAACAAGTTCCGGTTCATTGTATGCCGGAGGCAGTTGCCTGGTCGAAATCCATGAGAACTGAAACCGCTAAAAGATCGAATAATAGAGGCCTGAGTCAGAGCCAGAGAGCAGGTGCCCGCTCAGCGTTTGGGTCGGGGTGCTGTCTCCCGAGATCCGTGCCTCAGTTGGAAGCCGCAGCGACAGCCACGGTGCATGTATGAAGCAAATGCATTACAATAGCCTCGGAGGAGCAGTGCGGGGAGCGGAGCTGGGTTGTCTCCGGGGAAGGAGCAAGGCCACGACGAGGGGCCGGCGCCTGGGACAACCTTCAGCCTGCGGCTCCAGGCGCCGCCACCGCGGCGGTAGGGGGGTCCCAACCATCACACACCGCCGGTGATTGAATTACAGAGCGGCCTCCCTCTGCACGCCGCCCAGCTCACTGGAATTATAATATTTCCACCTTGTATTCTGCAGCCCGGGGTCCAGTCACCGTCCCCGTCCTCCTACCGCTGGTGTTCCCGACCTCACCACCCCTCGACCCGGGTAGTGGCACCATCCCACCCCCACGTGACCGAGGCGGCGGTCGATGCTTGTTGTCTGCGTATCTTAGCAACGAGGGACATGGCGGAGCGTGGAGACAGAAGACAGACACAAAAATGCTGGGGGAACTCAGCCGGTCAGGCAGCATCTCCGGAGAACATGGAGAGGTGACGTTTCGGGTCGAGACCCTTCCTCAGACAGAGTCAGGGGAGAGGGAACCGAGAGATGTGAAAAAAAAAATCAATGAAAGATATGCAAAAAGACAGATCAAAGTTAGCAACGCTGATCAAGGAAAGGTGGAGTCCACAATGGTCCGTTGTTGGCTTTGGAGTAGGTGATAATGAATGATACAAACAATGAAACTCAGCAGGGCGACAGTGAATCTAACATGACCACTAGGTTTGGGGAGACGGAGAGAGAGGGGATGCAAGGATTACTTGAAGTTAGAGAAATCAATATTCAGTCTGAAGAAGGGCCTCAAACCGAAACGTCACCCATTCCTTCTATAATCCAGAGATGCTGCCCGTCCCGCTGAGTTACTCCAACATTTGATGTCTATCTTCAATATTCATACCTCTGGGTTGCAAGTTGCCCAAGTGAAATATGAGGTGCTATTTCTCCAATTTGTGTTTGGCATCAGTCTGACAGTGGAGGAGGCCTAGGACAGAAAGGTCAGTATGGGAATGGGAAGGGGAGTTAAAGTGTTTGGCAACCGGGAGAACGCATAAGTCAAGGCGGGCTGAGCGAAGGTTTTCAGCAAAATGTTGCCTTGTCCTGGTTTCAGATCAGACAGATTAAGCGACATCAGGAGTTTTAGGTCTATTATTATTGTCACCTCCACCAAGCAGCAGTGAAAAGCTTTGTTCTGCACGCTCTTCAATCAGATCAGATGCTACTGTATACAAAAACAATCGTCAAACTCAAGTGTGACACAAAGTGCTGGAGTAACTCAGCGTGTCAGGCAGCACCTCTGTAGAATATGGACAGGTGATGTTTCAGCGCCCAAACCCTTCTTCAGACTTTTAAATTCTGTCTGATGAAAGATTCCGACCTGAACCTCACCTATCCAAGTTTTCCAGAGACGATGCCAGACCCACGAAGTTACACCAGCACTTCATACCTTCTTTTGTAAACGAGCATCTGCAGTTCCTTGTTTCTACGTCTGTTCATAGGTAGAGTAAATATAAAGATATAGGTAAGGTAAAGATATAGGTAAAGGTAAAGAAAATAGTTCTCAGCATTGTAGCACAACAGTTCCAGAGCCAAAGTCCAATGTCTACAATGAGATAGAGGTGAATCGGACAGTCCCCTGGCTAATGGAAGGACCGTTCCGAAACCTGATAATGGAGGGGAAGAATCTGTTCCGGTGCGCACTTTCAAGCTACTATCTTTTCTGCTCGGCAGGAGCAGGGAGAAGAAAGAATGGGTGCGGGGTGCGACAAGTCTTTGACAATGTTGGCTACTTTTCCGAGGCAGCATGAAGTGTGTTGGAGTCAATGGTGGGGAATCTTTCTGAGTGATGGACTGGGCTACATCCACAACTCTCTGAAGTCAGGCTGGTTTTTCAGTAAACCACACAAATATGACGACATACTGTATCTTTTTCTAAAGGATAGTGAATCTATGCTGTGCTATGGAGAATGTGGTACTGAATTAGTCCATAGCAAGATCCCAGAAAAAGATCCCAAACAACTTTGGGTTAAAAATTGCTACCTCAGATTTGTTCCGACATATAATTATTGACCTATAATTTTAGATACCTCTACTGCAGGGAGAAGTTCCCATCTGCCGACATTATCTATGTCCCAAATAATCTATCAGGATCCCCCTCAGCCTCCCCTGCGGCAAGGCAATAAAGCCCAGCCAATTAATTCTTGCTTCATAGCTGAAATGCTCCATTCCCAGACACCATCCTGATGAATATCCTCTGCACCCTCAATCATGTAGTTGTAATGGGTATAGCTTGGACCCAATAGCAGCACAGAATCAGGCAGGTATAATTAGTAATGAACCTTATTACGATACTGTAACACAGAGTAGTAACACAGGAATGGGTACACCGTACTCACACAGAGGCTCAGGATTGAGCCAGGGTTCCGAAGAGGGGCAGGCAGGAGACATAGTCGGGGTAGCGGAAGGTCTGGTAACCAGGAGATCCAACACACCATGCAAACAAACCAGCAAAGGACAGACGAAAGGAGAGTCGAAGCCAGGCAGGTAGTCGAGGAGCCGTTGCAGGGATACACCAAACAGCCCAGGAGAGAGGCAGACAGAAACCAGGAGGTCGGGGACAGAAGGCTGAGGTGCTATCCGGGAAGACGACAGGACGGAGTGGTCAGGGGCAGACAGGTTTGAATCCGTGTAGGCAGTCGGGAAATCGCTGGAGAGTCTTGCATGAATGCTGAGAACACTGTGCACTGTGTGAACAGTGAGGAGAGTCTATATACCGGGTTAATAGATGATCAGAGGCAACTGAGTGCAACAGGTGAGGAGAGTTAGGCTGATGAGAGGGGAGTGGCAGGCAGGCAGGTGAGGAGAAGGAGGGACCGGTGGAAAAGTACTGGGAGGTGAAGTGGATGAGAATGAGGAGAGGGCAGACTGTGACAGAACCCCTCCCCCCTCAAGGGACGGCTCCTGACGTCCCAAAACAACAACAAAAAAAAACCCAATAAAGAAAATAAACCCAATCCCACGCAGAGTCGGGTGGGAGGAGGGGGACCGGAGGAGGGCTAATATTCATCCAAGACATCCATGTCCGCATCCTCCTCCATGGCATCAGAGGAAAACTCCGTCTCGTCGTCACTGGGCGCCTCAGACGGAAGAGGGGCCAGAGTCTCGGGGGCGGCGACCCCTCTGGGAGTGGCGGACTTGGACGGCTGGTCGGGATGACGCCGGTGAAACTCCCTGATGAGGGAGGTGTCCAGGATGTGTCGAGCAGGAACCCAGGACCTCTCCTCTGGACCTTAACCCTCCCAATCGACCAGGTATTGGAGACCCCTCCCGCGACGGCGGGAGCGCAGGAGGCGGTGCACCATAAATGCGGGGCCTCCGTCGATGAGACGAGGAGGTGGAGGAGGAGGGACTGCAGGGACCAGGGAGCTCTCCCGGACTGGCTTTACTCTGGACACGTGGAACGTAGGATGGACCCGCATGGAACGAGGCAACATGAGTCTCACAGCTGCTGGGTTGATGACCTTCTGGATCTTAAAGGGACCGATGAACTTGGGCGCCAACTTCTTGGACTCCACACTCAAGGGAAGGTCCCAGGTCGACAGCCACACCTTCTGGCCCGCGAGGTAGGTGGGGGCCTGGGTGTAGTGACGGTTGGCAGCCGTGGCGTAATGGTCCACGGAGCAGAGAAGAGCCGCCCTGGCTTGGGTCCACGTCCTGCGGCAGCGACGAATGAAGGCCTGGACGGACGGGCAGGAAACCTTTTTCTCCAGCGCCGGGAACAGTGGAGGCTGGAACCCGTAGGCACACACTGGAAAGGGGAGAGCCCAGTGGCCGAGCTTGTCAGGGTGTTGTGGGCGTACTCCACCCACAACAACTGCTGCGACCAGGAGGAGGGATGCTTGGACACCATACACCGCAGCGCCGTCTCCATCTCCTGATTCTTCCTTTCAGCCTGGCCATTGGACTGGGGATGAAATCCGGACGTCAGACTCATGGCGGCCCCCACAAGCGTGCAGAACTCCCTCCAGAACCCAGAGGCAAACTGGGGTCCCCGGTCGGAGACCACATCGACGGGGAGACCATGGAGCCTGAAGACGTGGAGTAATATGAGCTCGGCCGTTTCCTTGGCTGATGGAATGTTGGGCAGGAGCACGAAGTGAGCCATCTTGCTAAATCCATCGACCACGGTCAGGATGGTGGTGTGACCACTGGATGGGGGTAGGCCGGTAACGAAGTCCAGGGAGATGTGGGACCATGGTCGATGGGGTACAGGCAGTGGAAGCAGATGACCCGCAGGAGCTTGGTGTGAGACTTGTGCTGCTTGCAAACGGTACAGGCGTTGACAAACTCCCGAGTGTCCTCCTCCAGCGATGCCCACCAGAACCTCCGTAGCACCATCTCCTTGGTCCGCTGAATGCCGAGATGACAGGTGAGTCGAGAGCTGTGGGCCCACTGAAGGACGTCGGACCACAGGGCAGAAACCACAAACAGGCGATCAGGAGGGCATGCGCTGGGTCCCGGCTGGTTCTCCAAGGCCGCCTTGACCTTCTCCTCCACTTCCCAGGTGAGGGAGGCAACCCTGTGCGAGGACGGGAGGATGGTCTTGGGGCCAGAGGCAGGCTCCTCCTTCGCCAAGAACTGCCGAGAGAGGGCATCGGGCTTCACGTTGCGGGACCCAGGTCGGTAGGAGAGGGAGAAGTTGAAGCGGGTGAGGAAGAGAGACCAGCGGGCCTGACGAGAGTTGAGTCTCTTGGCTGACTGGAGGTATTCAAGGTTCTTGTGGTCAGTCCAAACCAAGAAAGGCTGCTCGGTTCCCTCCAACCAGTGACGCCATTCCTCCAACGCCAACTTAACCGCCAACAGTTCTCGGTTGCCAATGTCATAATTCCTCTCAGCAGGGGTCAGGTGTCGGGAGAAGAAGGCCCATGGATGGAGCTTCCGGTCCCCGGCAGCCCGCTGGGACAGAACAGCTCCCACCCGCACGTCGGAGGCGTCCACCTCCACCACGAACTGTCTCTCCGAGCCCGGAACTTGGAAGATGGGGGCCGATGTAAACCGTGTCTTGAGTGTCTGAAAAGCTTCGTCGGCCGCGGCAGACCACCAGAATGGAACCTTGGAGGAGGTGAGTGCCATGAGGGGTGTGGCCACAGTACTGTAGCCACGGATGAACCGTCGGTAAAAATTGACGAACCCCAGGAACCTTTGGAGCTGCTTGCAGGAGTCAGGAACAGGCCAGGCGGGGACAGCAGAGACCTTAGCGGAGTCCATCTTGATGTTCCCTTGGCCAACGATGTATCCTAGGAAGGAGGACTGACGGGGAGTGAAACTCGCACTTCTCAGCTTTAACGAAGAGCGAGTTCTCCAGGAGCCAATGTAGAACTGCTTGGACGTGGTGTACATGTTCCTCCGTGGTCCGTGAAAAGATGAGGATGTCATCAATAGAGACGAACACGTACTTGTTCAACATGTCCCTGAGAATGTCATTGACCAAAGCCTGGAAGACGGCCGGGGCGTTGGTGAGGCCAAAGGGCATCACCAGGTATTCGTAATGTCCCTTGGGAGTGTTGAAGGCAGTCTTCCACTCATCTCCCTCTTTGATGCGGACCAAGTGGTTGCCGTTTCGTAGATCCAACTTCGAAAATATGGTGGCCCCCTCAAGGAGCTCGAAAGCAGAGGAGATGAGTGGGAGAGGGTAGCGATTCTTCACCGTGATGCTGTTGAGCCCCCGGTAATCTATGCAGGGACGCAGAGATTTATCCTTCTCCACGAAGAAGAACCCAGCCCCAGCAGGAGACGAGGAGGGACGGATGAGACCAGCAGCCAAGGAGTCGCTTATGTATTTCTCCATGGCGCCTCTCTCAGGGGCGGACAGGGAGTAAAGGCGACCCCTAGGAGGAGCGGAACCAGGCAGGAGGTCTATGGCGCATTCATAGGGCCGATGAGGAGGAAGGGAGGTGGCCCTAGACCTGCTAAAAACCTCCCCAAAGTCATGGTACTCGGCTGGGACCCCCGTCAGATCTGGAGCAGAACTGGAGCAGGTGGCCGGTTGAGGAGATGAGGCTTGCTTCAGGCACACTTGGTGGCAGGAAGGGCTCCAACCCAAGATGACCCCCGTCCTCCAGTCGATGTTGGGGTTGTGTCGCCGAAGCCAGGGGTAACCCAGGATGAGGGGAAGACGGGGAGACTGCAGGATGTGGAACTGGATGGTCTCATGGCGATTACCAGACAGGAGCATGCGCACTGGGACCGTCTGGTGAGAAACAGTCCCCAGGAGATGGCGGTCGAGGGCGTTGGCGGGAACAGGTTTAGGCAGGGGAACACAACTGATGCCTAGCTGATGGGCTAGTTCCATGTCCATAAGATTAATGTCACAACCCGAGTCTATGAAGGTGGCGAGGGTGTGAGAACCATCAGACAACAGCAGACGGGCATGACAAAGAGGGCGTCGGGCAGAGGAAAGTTCAGAGGTTCGACTCACCAGTAATTCCTCCGCTACTGACGAGTCTGGCCCTTTTACTGGACACTTGGAAATGTAATGACCCGCCAGGCCACAGTAGAGACAGAGGTTCCCCCCCACGCTGACGTTCCAGTTCCTCGGGGGTGAGACTGGTGCGACCCACCTGCATGGGTTCAGGTTGCCTCGACGGTTGCCCCGACGAGGGTAGTCCAGTCTCCGGAGGAAAACGAGCTTGGGTGGGTAGCTGGCGGACCGCCTGTCCCTGTTGCCTCCCCGACGTCTCGCCAGGATGCGTCGGTCCAGACGGGTCGTTAGCTCGATAAGCCCATCCAGAGAAGAAGGAAGGTTGTGGGACACAAACTCATCCTTGATATCGTCATTCAAGCCCAGTAAGAAAGCGTCACACTGGGCCAGGGCGTTCCAATCACTCTGACGGGCCCTGGTGCGAAAATTGATGGCGAAGTCAGCGACGCTCTGGTTCCCCCGGCTCAACCCCAGCAGACCTCCCGCAGCGTCCGGACCCATCGAAACCTCACCGAACACCTTACGAAGCTCCGCGACGAAGGCCTAGAAAGAGGAGCAAGCCGGCGTGCGTCGCTCCCATTCAGCCGTTCCCCACAGCCGAGCTCTGCTAGTCAGGTGATTAATGGTAAATGCCACTCTCGCCGCTTCCTGGGCGAAGGTGTAGGGCGAAGAGAATGGAACAGTTTGTGATGAATGGGTTGCAGCCCTCCGAGGCTCAGGTGATGGTCCTGGGTGGCTAGTGCAACCAATGCCTGCTCATGGCTTGACACAGCCTGTCGAACCTCGGAGTTGGAGGCAGTGAGCATAGCTTCATGCTGCAGGAGCGTGTGCTCAATCCTCTCAAAGCGGTTTGACGGAGACGTGTGCGCTGAGTCCATTGTTGGCCAGATTGTACTGTAACGGGTATAGCTTGGACCCAATAGCAGCACAAAATCAGGCAGGTATAATTGGTAATGAACCTTATTACGATACTGTAACACAGAGTAGTAACACAGGAATGGGTACACCGTACTCACACAGAGTCTCAGGATTGAGCGAGGGTTCCGAAGCGGGACAGGCAGGAGACGTAGTCAGGGTAGCGGAAGGTCCGGTAACCAGGAGATCCAACACACGATGCAAACAAACCAGTGAGGGACAGACGAAAGGAGAGTCGAAGCCAGGCAGGTAGTCGAGGAGCCGTTGCAGGGATACACCAAACAGCCCAGGAGAGAGGCAGACAGAAACCAGGAGGTCGTGGGACAGAAGGCTGAGGTGCTATCCGGGAAGACGACAGGACGAAATGGTCAGGGGCAGGCAGATTCGAATCCGTGTAGGCAGTCGGGAAATCGCTGGAGTCTTGCATGAATGCTGAGAACAATCTGGCATTGTGTGAACGGTGAGGAGAGTCTATATACCGGGTTAATAGGTGATCAGAGGCAACTGAGTGCAACAGGTGAGGAAAGTTAGGCTGATGAGAGGGTAGTGGCAGGCGAGGAGAAGGAGGGACCGGTGGAAAAGTACTGGGAGGTGAAGTGGATGAGAATGAGGAGAGGGCAGACTGTGACAGTAGTACGGTAAATAGAACTTCATATTATACTTCAACTATGGCCTGACTAAAGTTTTACAAAGTTGCAACCTTCATATCACCTTACTGATGTGTGTTGCTACCTTCAGGGATCTTTAGACTTGTACACAAAGGTCCCTCTATTCCCCAACACTCACAGGGAACCTGCCAATCATTGCATGGAATAGATTACTTTATTGTCACATGTGACCAAAGATACTAGAGGAGCCTCTATTATCTTTGCATGTGACTAGGCACAGTGAAATTCTTTGCATGCATACCCAATGTATACAAATAGCAGCCACTTACGGCGTTGACAAAGTTACCCCCCCCCCCCCAGCTGTTCTCCCACGCTGGGTCCCCATTGTCCTTTGTTCTCCCATCCTCCCCAATTGTCCATTGTTATCCCCCCACCTACCACACGGCGGTCCCCCCAAGCCGGGTCTTCCATTGTTCTTCCCCTCACGGTGGTTCCCCCCCCCATCCCCATGCTCTCATCCCCTCGGTCGACCCGCGAGGCATCACCGCCTTCACGAGGCTTCACTACCGCCGAGACCCCATCGGCGCAAGGCTTCACCGCTACTGCCGCCGAAGCCTCATCGCTGTCCACACCCCCACTTCACACCTCCGTGGTGCCGACCCGTCATAATCGAAGGATTAAATAATGGTCAGGATATTGCAAATAGCTCCACAGCTGTTCTCCAAAATAGTGTGTTACGACCTTTATGGCCATCAATGAGATTAGTTTAATATTAGTTTGAGATACAGCGAGGAAACAGGCCCTTCAGCCCACCGAATTCGCGACGATCCCCACATATTAACACTATCATTCCAACTAGGGACAATTTACCAACTATACAAACATAAGCCAATTAAGCTACAAAACCTATACGTATTTGGAGTGCGGGAGAAAACCAAAGATCTCGGAGAAAACCTATACGGCCACAGGGAGAAGGTTCAAACTCCCTCCAGACAGCACCAGTAGTCGGAATCAAACCCGCGTCTCTGGAGCTGCAAGCGCTATAAGGCAGCAACTCTACCGCTGTGACTCCGTGCCTCAAAATATCTCAACTTAATTGATATCCATGATATTTCAACATATCCGGTGTGGTATGCCTGGTCGTGTTCTAAAACCAGTGTGGCCCAACTGGCTGGAGTTTTTACAGACATTTTCAACCTCTCACTTCTTAGGTCTGAGGTCTGCACCTGCTTTAAAAGGGCATCAATTATACCAGTGCCCAAGAAGAGTAAGGTGACGTGCCTCAACGACTATCGACCAGTGGCACTAACGCCTGTGGTGATGAAGTGCTTTGAGAGGTTGATCAAGGCGCAAATCAACTCCTACCTCGACAAAAACCTGGAGCCACTGCAGTTCGCTTACCGCCACAACAGATCAACGGTGGATGCGATCTCGCTGGCCCTCCACTCCACTCTGGACCACTTGGACAACAATAACTCATATGTCAGGCTGTTATTCATTTATTACAGCTGGGCATTTAACACAATCATCCCCTTCAAGCTGGTTACCAAACTCGCAGAACTGGGTCTCTGCGCATCCCTCTGCAATTGGATCCTCGACTTCCTCATTCACAGACCAGTCTGTTCGTACTGGTGGAAATTTGTCAACCTTGATAACAATCAGCATGGGAGCACCTCAAGGCTGCGTACCTCAGCCCCCTGCTGTACTCACTCTATACTCATTACTGCGTAGCCGGTCATAGTGCGAACTCCATCATCATGCTGACGACACCACTGTTGTGGGGCGTATCACTGATGGGGATGAGTCAGAGTATAGAAGAGAGATCGAGCGACTGTCCATATGGTGCCAGCACAATAACCTGGCCCTCAACACCAGCAAAACCAAGGAACTGATTGTGGACTTTGGAATGGGTAGGATGGGGACCCACAGTCCCATTTATATCAACGGGTCGATGGTTGAAAGGGTCAAGAGCTTAAAATTCCTGGGCGTGCACATCTATTAAGATCTTTCCTGGTCCAAGAACACTGATGCAATTATCAAGAAAGCACATCAGCGCCTCTACTTCCTGAGAAGATTACGGAGTGTCGGTTTGTCACGGAGGACTCTCTCTAATCTCTACAGGTGCAAGGTAGAGAGCATGCTGACCGGTTGCATCGTGGCTTGGTTTGGCAACTTGAGTGCCCTGGAAAGGAAAAAACTACAAAAAGTAGTAAACACTGCCCAGTCCATCATCGGCTCTGACCTCCCTACCATCGAGGGGATCTATCGCAGTCGCTGCCTCAAAAAGGCTGGCAGCATCATCAAGGACCCACACCATCCTGGCCACACACTCATCTCCCCGCTACCTTCAGGTAGAAGATACAGGAGCCTGAAGACTGCAACGACCAGGTTCAGGAATAGCTACTTCCCCACAGCCTTCAGGTTATTAAACTTGGCTCGGACAAAACTCTGTACATTAGTAGCCCATTATCTGTTATTTGCACTTTAACAGTTTATTTATTCATGTGTGTATATATTTATATAATGGTATATGTACACACTGATCTGTTCTGTAGTCATGCCTACTATGTTCTGTTGTGCTGAAGCAAAGCAAGAATTTCATTGTCCTATCAATAAACTCTCTTGAATCTTGAATACATTCTGTGCTGCACTGGGAAATTTCTATGAAGACGATAGGTTATGATGAAGCAGTCAGATTTGTTTTTGGTAAACCATCCATATATGGGATTATCCACATGTTTCACCGAGGGGTTAGCGAATCTTTTAAGAAGTCTCAGTTGATGAATATACTCAAGAAAGAGATCAATAATTTCTTATATATTTAGTGACGCAAGGAATGTGGGAAAAGTGCAGGAAGGTGGTACTCAAGTAAAGGGTCATCCTTTATCTCATTGAATTCTGGAATAGGCATGAGGGGCTAAAAAGCCCTCATACTTATTTTTCTTCTGTTCTTGTAAAATTGTCCAATTATCAAAAATTGTAGATATATATTGACATTAAATGTAATATTTCCACTAAACCAGTGAATAGAGTTTACTGCATCAAACACTTTTCCCATTAAGACATTAGGCGTTTCCCAGGAAAAATTATCAATAAAAATCTAATTCTATGACACAATTTTATCAGACCTTTTAAAGGACAGATAATTCCGACAAGGAAAAGTGTCTTAATGGAGGAGAAATTACCTGTTTAGGGAAATAATTCCAGAGCTGGAACTTAAGGCATGGCCAGAAATGTTGCAGGAATTAAAATCTTAGATCACCAATGGCCAGACACAGGAGACCTCAGATGAGTGTATGGTGCACATGGGAAGCACGAAGGTAGAGCCAAACTTTTTGTTTAGACTGTATCAAGATCTCATTGGGCTAGAATCAGCATTTCAACCTTCAAGTTCACAATTTATTTATGTGCCCTTTTTGTGTGAGGATTTGGCAGGGTTCCATAACTTCCAATCTTACTTTTTTTTTAAGTGTGCAAAATAAAACATCAACTTCCAATTTGCCACAACTGAGTTTAAATGTCGGATGGAACAATACTCCAGTCTTTTTCACAAGCATAGTTCCTTTAACCTGAACATTCTTTTGCTTGTCCCAAAAGTCTAAAACTCTTGAACAGCCTGAAACATTTTATTCAAAATGACGGAGAACATGCTGTACTTTCAACCACATATTACCTATGCGAATAGAATATAGGGGGAAAAAATTCAGAACAAATAGGAAAGGAGAAATAGACAAGATTAGTTATATCCAGCAGATATTAACAACAAATCATAAGATAATTGATTGCAAAGTTATGTCAAAACAAGTTCTGCCATTCTAGCCATACACAACTTGCAAGAAAGTGAGCAGATAAATTAATTTCTTTCAACATTTCTTTCCACCAGGCCCACAAAGAATAATTATTTTTAAAGAACCACTTTAATAGATATAATGGTACCTATCGGAGAACAGAAAATAACCAAACACGCTGTTCTGACCAGGCTAAATTTGTTCTTTTTTAAAGCAATATTATTATTTCCACTGTCTCTTGAAGGTACAAGAAAAAAACTTCTAATCTAAATTTTCCATGCAAGCTTGAGATTGTAAATGTACTTTGCTTAATCTTTGACACAAAGAATGTTATTCTTTCTGTTCTATCCACAAATAGCAGACCAGTTTATCACAGGATTTCTAATCAGGGTCAAATTAAAGTGCAGCAGCATTGTTGTTATATAAATCTACATATACACAAATGTTCATTTTGTTTCAAATACATTTATTGACTAATTTCCAAAATGGCTTTTCCTGGAAGTAGACATTCTTTTCCTTTTGTGAGTAATTAATTATCCATACAAATGGAAGAAAATACATTTAAAAAAACACAAATTCATGGATGCTCATTGAGATAATGAATTATTTACCCACCCTCTAAGCCATTGTCGTTCACTCACTAAGGCTCAGTGAGTGAATAAAAACTAGTAAAATCTCAGGAGTGCACTCCACCTTGCCAAAAAAATGTAACCAATATTACTAAGATTAAATAAACTGCAGCTTCTGGAATCTGGAGCAAAAATCTGAATGCAGGAAGAACTCAATGGGCCATACAGCATCTGTGGATGTAAAAGGTTAAATTGACCTTTTTAATTTAAAGGTTAAGTCGAGATCTGCATTAAGATGTTTCCGCTAGTGGTAGAGTGTAGGACTAGACGTTCTTTTAAGGAGATGCGGAGTAATTTATTTAGTCAGAGGGTGGTGAATCTGTAGAATTCTTTGCCACAGAAGGCTGAGGCCGCCAGTGGATATTTTTAAGGCAGAGATGGATAGATTCTTGATTATTAAAGATGTCAGAAGTTATAGAACGCTGGAGAATGGGATTAGGAGAGATAGATCAGCCATGATTGAATGGCGGAGTAGACTCGATGAGCCGAAGGGCCTTAATCCTCCTATTCTGTATGACCTTAAGGCTGAGAGGGAACAGGATAGATTTTAAGTGCAGAGCAGTAAATAGACCTGGTAGGTGATAAGTGGAATTAAATGGGAGAGGGTGATTGGCAGATGGAACCAGATGGAGTGGAGATGGGATGGAAAAGGTGAACAAGAGGAAATCTAGGTGGACAATGGAGTGGGAAGAGAACATTGGGGAAGTGGATTACCTGAAATTGGCAAATTCACAGTTCCCAAGTGAAATATGAGATGTTGCTCGTCCAATTTCATCTTGATCTTTCCGCAACAATGAAGAAAACCAAAGATAGGCAGATTATAGTGAGAATGGAAAGGCAGCTAAAATGACATGCAGAGTACAGGAATTCTGCAAAGCGAATGCCTAGTCTAGAGGATGCCACACACGTCCAGAACTCAATGCAGCCAGAACTCAATGCAGAAGATCAAATTAGAAGAGTTGCAGGTCACAAGATAGTCCCTGTAGAATTGTGAAGATGGGGGGAGGGGAAGATGTGACAGGGAACAGAAGAGAGGGCAGATGCTGGAATCTGTAACAAAAAAAAGGAAAGCAGTTGGAGGAACTCAATGGGTCAATCAGCACCTGTAGAGAAAAATGTTGTTTTAAACTGAGACCCATCAGTGGTGGGATCACGTTGGATGTGGCAGAAATGATGTGCTGGATTTGTAGGCTGGTGGAGTGAAAGATGAGGATTAAAGAAACTCTATTGCTTCTCTGCTGGGGAAAGCATACTAAAGTTAACAGCTTCATCATGGAATTTAGCAAGAAACAAATCACTAATTAATCCTTTACAGAAAAACAGATCATGGTCGGTTCAGAAACGTGGCTGGTACAGGTACACAACCTTTTATCCGAAGATCCAAATAACGAAAACCTCCGAATAGCGACATTTTTTCGGTCCTTGAAGAAAGATCCTTGAAAACGTTCACCGAGGGCGGCCCGCAGAGGTGACGGTGGAACCTCCGGTCGGTCCTCGAAGAAAGGGGAACTAAATCCCCATTCATAAAAGAGAAGGTGAGGGTATATTGCGCGGGAGGGTTAATAATTGACAATATGCTGCTACCTGCCCGCTGAGTTAAAAAGTTCCCACGGTAGACTCACGATACACAGTGTATCGTGAGTCTTGCGTGGGAACTTTTTAACTCAGCGTGCAGGCAGCAGCAGATTGTCGCTCCCTTCAGTTTCACCCCACCTCCACCCCTCTGCTTCCTGGCCATGTGTGTGACCCCATCCCTCCCCTCTCCAGCTCCCCGCTCATTGCACTGGCACGGGGGCTTTGTACTGTTTTCACGTCGGCGATGGCAGCAGGCTAGTGCAGTCACCGGAGACGTCAGGACCAATTGGACGTCGACCACCAGGCCCACCGCATACATGGAGAACCCAGAGACCCACAGCCAGCAGCAGCCCAGCCCCGCTCCAACTACAAAGGAACCTGGGTTGCGGATGACGGGGCGCAGCTCGGGGCGTCGTAGGGGCTCATCGGGGAGCGGGTTCCTGTTGGTCCTGACGTCTCCGGCCACCTGCTATCCTCCGGGAACTGTACCGCCCTTGCAGGAGAGTGGGGTTGTTTGCAGTTGCAGAGGGAGGGGGCAAGGGTGGTACAGTTCCCAGTCTCATCTCCAGTCCAGGGGGGTGGCCGGAGACGTCAGGACCAACGGGACAGCGACCCCCAGGCCCACTGCAAGCATGGAGATCCCAGAGACCCACAGCCAGCAGGAACTCCAGCCCAGCCCCGCTCCAACTCTAGAGGAACACGTAGGGGCAGAAGCTGATGGTGTGCAAGGTGTTCTTGGGGAGGCGCAGCTCGGGCTGTGGGCAAACTGCCACTTGTCGCCGTAGCGGCCCATCGGGGAGCGGATTCCTCTGGAGTTGGAGGGGGAGGGGGGTATTGTGCTGTTTGATCGCCCCCTGCTATCCCAGGGACAGGGAGACACAGCGGTTTTTTAGACTGGTGGGCAATCACTTCCAAAGTTCTGCCCACACAGTCAGTACACCTCTCCTACACTGCATTTCATACAAACATTTATTCTGCAAGAAAACACTCGAAGGGTCAAACTCGCGACCGAGTAACTGCCGGGGTCAAGGCGCAAACTCGCGACCTTGCGGATATGAGCCGAACACTCTACCACTGAGCCAGCCATTAAAATCTACGCTAAAAAATTTCCATTCCGAAGACCGACAAATTCTGAATTACGAAAAGTGTCTGGTCCCAAGGCTTTCGGATAAAAGGTTGTGCACCTGTAGTTTGGAGTCAGAGCCCCTAAGGCAATTCATCGTTATCTACAACCTCGCTCTGGCAGCTCCTGCGACGGCGCTGGTGCCAAACTGTAACGGCCCTGCTGTTCCTTCGGATCGATCAACGACGTGAAAAGGGGGGACGTGCTGCATGGGCAACAGCCTGTCCTCCATATGACATCGCCCAGGCTTGACTGGGGAGGGCCTACGAAGTTGAAACACAAGGCAACAGTGGTGTATGCCATCTTTATGTAATGCACACGTGGACAAAATGCTTATTTCATGCTATTCAAAACAGCACACTTTCAAAAATAAGATGGTTATCCCCATCTAATATTGTGATTTGAAATGAAATTCAATTATTTTTTTGTTTCCTCTTGTAGACACTTTGACGCTAATGTTTAACTGTATGTATTTGGCATTCCAGAGCAGTTTGTGAAAATGTTTTTATTTATAAAAAGGATTATTTGGCTTTATGACTCACCTTTTCTTCTCTCAATATTCCTGAGAATATTTTTAGCAGCTTTCTCTTGGTCAATTATAATTATTATTCATGTCTGCTCATCTAGTTTATTTTTGTTCAATTTTGAGCCAACTGTTTAACAGAGAATGATCAACAACTTTTGATACACAATTTACTAAATTAAATATAGCACGTTAACTTGTACTTTTTAATACTAAAATAATCAATCAATGAATGCAATTCTTTGAACCTCTAAAGAAATCAAATATTTATTTCACAGCACATTCATACATTTTTCCTATTTGTCTACTTATATTTTGAATCATATCTATCTTCCCACCCCGTCTCCTTTTTTGTGTGTATTTCATAAGCACTTCGCAATTGATTAAATTTCAGATTACGATCCCTCCTGTGGTTCTATGTCTATATCAGTTTGTACTCAAACATTAAATGCTTTTTAATTTGACTGATTAAATTATTTAAA
This sequence comes from Leucoraja erinaceus, assembly GCF_028641065.1. NCBI lineage: Eukaryota > Metazoa > Chordata > Chondrichthyes > Rajiformes > Rajidae > Leucoraja > Leucoraja erinaceus. Next base: position 16,177,898 of record NC_073399.1, on the reverse strand, counting down.
ATGATTAAATCATCATTAAATTAAATCTTTTTATTTGAAAATATGAATTCACACCAGCATACATTTGCACTTTCACAAGAAAATTATTTCAGATATTTCTTCAGAAACACTCTGTCAACAAGCCCCCATTTGGCCTTAGTAATTGACATATAATGGGGTACTGAATTATCAAATTTTGATTGTTTATTACATTAGTTCTTTCCACCATCTAGTTCGCTATAATTTCTGAGTATCTCTTTATGAAAGTCATTCCTGTAATGTGCGTCGTGTAACTAATACAAGAGTCACTTTACGAAGCACTCCCTGGTATTGGGGCCACTCCTCCTTGACACGGTCAACGATAGTGTCGATGGTGTGGATTCGTTTCACTTGTTTCTGTAGTTCGCTTCTCAGTGCTTCTTCAGATCTGCACTGTTTTACGTACTTTCCTTCTTTCACAGCCTGGAGGTGTTTGAGGCGAGTCTGAAAAGTCACTATCGTGTTCAGATTCTAGACAACAAGATATAGAAATATGTTTGATTTTGTGCATGGTTTTATTTACTTTGTATTTTTATTATTCCTAGTCGTCAATTCATTTTCAATAGCCTGCTAAAGTTTTGCCTTGATGCATTATACTGGATCATAAAGTGACAGAATGATATTTGTTTGTTAGTTTTTCCAGATCTCCAATGAAGACTTTAAAAGGCAGATAGAAAATGGCTTGCTTCTCTGGCAGTGGGAAAAAGCCAAAAAGTTAAAACATCAAAGCATGGAAAAATATTTGCACTCTCATTTACATCTGGGTTGATATTGTTCTATATTTCAAAATATACTTTATTCAAAATATACATACCATCAATACAATTTCATAAACCTCTTTCACTATATTAATTGTACAATCAAATTCAATAAATGTTCTGACAATTGTTAACACCATTCACATTTCCTCCTTAAACAATACATCCATGAAGTGTTTTAGAGGCTGTTACACAAGGCCCAGCCCCTCAGACATCAGCGGCAGCAGTACCCAAGGAAGTGGTCCTTCCCTCCAAAGCCTTTGTGTGCCTGCACAAAGCTTCAGTGCATCCCTCAGATGAACTCCCGCACTGTGGTTTAGTTTAATTTAGTTTATTGCCATGTGTACCGAGGTATGTGCCAGTTGGCAGTATGTGCTAATACTTGATGACCAAAAAACTTCAGTGTTAGCTTAGAGTAGTTGCAGTTCAGTTTCTGGAACCATTTTGTTGTTTGGACTCCCATTAATTTTCACCTCTCATTTTCTAATTTGCACTATGAACTATACAAAGTGCAGAGATTATTTCCACAGTACCATTTTCTGGCTTTAAGTAAATAATCAAAATGTAATAAAAGGAAACAATGATTAATGTTTCTAAATTACAAAATCATTGCACACTTTGTAATTCGATCTACAATTGCATCAATTTATGCAGTACTGAGATTCAGATTTTATTTCTGTCTGTGCTGAGTCAGCTTTCATAACCAAAAGGGAGTGAGGTATTACAGTTGTCCTCAGCAACCCTTGAAGAAAAAAATAGCGATTATTTAAATGGACTGCACAGCTGTAGAAGTTAGGCCAGGATGAGATACGTTTTCTAAAATTAGTCTAATAATGTATTGACATAGAAACGTGTGATAACAGTAAGGGTAAAGTGATTATATTTGTGGAAATGCAGTATTCCACCGTTTTCTGAAGGAATAAAGGGGGCATCTCCTTTTTGTTAGTTGCATTCACACACAATAGACCAACATCGAATATGGTTGGTTTATGCCTAGTTCACTTTCTCAGTGGAAGTCTTCAACCGGAAATTACAAAAATGCATGAAGACATGCACAAAACTGAGTAATATTATGTACTAAAATGTTTATGTAATTTAGACCAATAACTGGTGTACAAAAAAAAATCATAATAATATGGATCCAAGATAAGAATACTGATTTTAGCTCCAATTGTTTAATCAGCAATCCAGTGGCAATGGATATATAGATCGATTACAATATACAGGTCTTCTCCAGGTTATAAATACCTGACTTATGTTTAAGAAAGAACTGCAGATGCTGGAAAAATCAAAGGTTGACAAAAATGCTGGAGAAACTCAGCGGGTGAGGCAGCATCTATGGAGCGAAGGAATATGTGACGTCTAGGGTCGCGACCCTTCTTCAGACTGATGTGGGGGTGGGAAGAAGGAAGGATGAGGTGGAGACAGTGGGCTGCGAGAGAGCTGGGAAGGGGAGGGGAAGGAGGGAGAAAGCAAGGACTACCTGAAATTGGAGAAGTCAATGTTCATACCGCTGGGGTGTAAACTACCCAAGCAAAATATGAGGTGCTGCTCCTCCAATTTGCGATGGGACTCACTCTGGCCATGGAGGAGGCCCAGGACAGAAAGGTCGGATTCGGAATGGGAATGGGAGTTGAAGTGCTGAGCCACCGGGAGATCAGGTTGGTTAATGCGGACTGCGCGGAGGTGTTGGGCGAAGCGATCGCCAAGCCTGCGCTTGGTCTCACCGACTTATGCCTGACTTATGGACACCCCTCACATACGAGCGAGTATTTGGGGGATCAGTGGGATGGATTTGCCAGCTGCTGCGGGACCACTGCCGGCTGGGAACAGGGAATTGCTGTAAACCCACAATCTGGAGCAGAGAATGCTGTGCAGACTCGCTCATTCACCGAGTCACTAAGACCTGCACAAGACCTCTGCTTGTTTTCCTGTCACAACTGTGATCCTCTCCCAAATGTATTTTGTTAATTTCCATCCTTCAAACAACTTAGGTTACAAAGAGTTCTCAAGACAGAGACCTTTTCTGACCTGAGGACTTCCTACAATCTGTGATATTCCCAACAATTAACAAGATTGCCCAAACTGCCAGCAAACAACTAGCAACCATGGCAATTCTATATAATTTTGTTTACTTTCATGGGACATGTGCATTGCTGGGAGATCAGCAATTATTGTTTACTCTCAACTGCTCAGAGAAGGTGTTGCTGAGCCATGTTTTCTAGACTGCTGCAGCTCTTCTTGAGAAGATAACCATAAAATTGTTGTGCATTAAGTTCCATGATTTAGACTAAGCGTTAATAGACCAGTGATATATTTCCAAGTAGGGATAGTAAATGACTTAGAGCAGATTGCATGTGATAATGTTCTTCTTGGCGACAGAAGTAGATGATTTTGGAGGCCCTATCGGATTATCGTAATTCTGCATGCTGTTCGATCGGTTCTGCCACTCTTTCTGAGCAGCTGTGAATGAAAATTAATATTATTCAGTCATCAGCAAACATTCCCACTTCTGACATTATGATGCCAGGAACGTCATTAATGGAGCTATTGAAGACATTTGGATCTTGGACAATATATCTGAAGTGATGCTCCCAAGGTCTTAAATGTAAGCTGGAGAGAAAATTGAACGTCTTTTTTTAAAAGCCATGTTCATGATTTGCATAAAAGCTTATCATCTTGTAGGGCCTTTTTTATATTGATTTTGTCCAAATTTTAGTTTGCAAATTGGAATTATTTTACTCTACCACCTCCATGAAAACCCTATTCATTGTGTACTTCTAACCTTACTGTGATTGCTCAACTTTCATTGTAAATTAACTCAGATTTGACTGCATTCAAAGGATATCCCACATCAAAGGAACTAGGTGGAAAATCAATTTTTTTAAATGAACAGCAATTATTCTCTGCCATGAAATAACATTAAACTAATGCTCACACAAAAGGCTGCAGATGCTGGAGTCTGGAACAAAAAATGAACTGCTGGAGGGACTCAGTGGGACCGGCATCATCTGGCGAAAGAAATGGATGAAAGAGGGTCCAGGCCCGAAATGTCGTCTGTCCATTTCTCTCGAGGGAAATAGGACACGGTGAATTCCTCCAGCTGTTTGCTTTTGTAAAAAATAATCTAATGCCATATGATTAGCTTAATTGCATATAATTATCATGTAAAATCTTAACAATTTCAAAATTAGTTATTTTAATGTCAGCTAAGTTTCTTCAAATCAATTATGCTGTTTGTCTTCCAGAAATTATTCTTACCACTCCTTTCTTTTCTTGTAGAGATTCAATGCTTGCATCAAGAAGATTGATTGAAGATTTATTATTTTGAATCTCACACTGCTTTCCACCCAAATTCTCATACAAAGTTCTCTGCGATGTCCTCAACTCTTGAATAGTTTTGTCAAACTCTTCAATATTCTATGAAAATAGGACAGTTACATCGATAACACTATTTAATAATCTAGATTATGTAATTAATTAGTTAAATTAAGGAAACTGAAATATATTGGTAGATTGTTTAACATATCTACAATAGCAAGATAGAAAAGGTGATTTGCTTTCTAACCAAAGGCCATGAATTTTCCTCACTGAAGGAGCATGGTCTAGCAGTTTCAACCTGTTACAGAATGCCAATTTAGCACAATAACGATCTGTTAAAATGTTTACTCCATTGAATTCTTAAGCCATTTCATCATTATTGGCAATCTCTGGTCAGTCTCAGTAACATAAACCCTATCCACAGTATACATCTGCATGAAGACTGATATCTATATTACTAAAAGTCTGATCTTGACCACTTCCTGTTGTTCTGTATATTGATTTTAGAAAAAAACGCTGCCACTTTTTTTGCCATCTTACACAGAGTTCCACTCCGCTGCGCAGGACAAGAGGATTTTTCCCATCGATGAAAAATAAAAGAGTTATTAGTGTTTAAAAAATGTTGAGATTCTTTCTCCTGAAAGCCACGCCCCTTCCGGAGGGACTATAAAACCCGGAAGTGTGGAGGTGCCTCAGTTCTCTGCAAGATGGGGGGAGCAAGAGGTCGCATTTCTCAGTCTGAGCTTTGAATAACACTGAACACATGTCTACTAAACTATGAGTGGTTTTACTGGCATGTCAGTGCCCTTAATGTGGTTTGAAAATGCAAAAGTGTGTTTCAGTTTGAAAGTGCTAAAGCTATGTTGCCTTTGCAGGGCTCTCACATTTTTTTCTCAGTTGTCAGTCAGGCAACCTTGGTAGCTTTTTAGGTTGCCAAATAACAGTTTAGGTGGTCATTTAAGACAGCTTGCATGAAGCGTGCGATATTGTGTTCGGACGAAGTGCGTAGTTACCAGTTAGAATTATGCTCAATGAAGCATTCACATATTATTTCTGCTTCAAATAAAGTCACAAACTAAACATATTCACCAATCAAGACATGATATATACCACAATGACATGCAGCAAAATTATAATACAGTATCTCAACTCTTTTTACACATTGCAATGAATGCAATTTCTATTATTTCTTTCCACTTCCAAACAAATATGTGGTTGGATTATTCAGCGTATGATCAACCTTGGTGAGACCAACACCTCCACTCAGTTCGCAATAACCAACCTGATCTCCCGGCGACTCAGTACTTCAACTCCCCCTCCCATTCCGAATCCGACCTTTCTGTCCTGGACCTCCTCCATGGCCAGAGTAAGGCCCACCTTAAATTGGAGGAGCAGCACCTTTTATTTCACTTGGGCAGTTTACACCCCAGCGGTATGAACATTGACTTCTCCAATTTCAGGTAGTCCCTGCTTTCTTCTCCCCTTCCCAACTCTCCCTCAGCCCACTGTCTCCACCCCTTCCTTTCTTCTCCCCCCCTCCCGCCCCCACCCTCACATCAGTCTGAATTAGGGTCTCGACCCAAAACGTCACCTATTTCCTTCACTCCATAGAGTTTCTCCAGCATTTTTGTCTACGATTCACACAAGTTCTGTTATCCCACTTTCCTCACCCTCTCCCTACACATTAGGGGCAATTTTAGATACAAGTTAACCTACATAGCCAATGCATCTTTGGGATGTGGGAGGAAACCCACACACTTGCAGGGAGAATGTGTAAATTCAACACAGACGGTGCCCGAGGACAGGATCGAACATAGATCTCTGGCGTGTGAGGCAGCAAGTCTACCAGCTGTGCCACTATATATTATTTTCCAACTCACAAAAAATTATACGGTGATAACTTTGGTTTCTAAAATAAGAAACTATCCATTTTCAGTCTTAAATCTTTAAGTGACGCTCTGTCCCCCTTTGCAGCTACTATATGTTTTATTTCAGTTCAAGACTAAGGGGCAGTACATTGGCCACAAAGTTGTTGCCTAAAAGTGCCAGAGACCTGGAATTGATCCTGAATATGGGTGCTGTGTGTATGGAGTTTGCTCCTTTTCCCTTTGATTGCATGGGTTTTCTCCGGGTGCTCTTGTTTCCTTCCACATTGCAAAGGTGTGCAGGAACCTTTTTCAGACCCAACCCAAAACATAGTATTTTCCTTTTGTCCAGAGATTCTGTCCGACCTGTTGAGTTATTCCAGCTTTTTGTGTCTATCTTCAGTTTAAACCAGCTTCTGCAATTCCTTCCTACACACACGATACTATACAATAGACCTTTATTAATCTCAGGATGAAAAGTATGTGTGTGTGTGGGTATTTATATTATACACACACACACAAACACACATATATATAGTTATATTTTCATATATAAATATACACTGTTTTGTTTTCTTATTTATAACATTGTTTACAGAGTACTATGTTTACATATTCTGTTGAGCTACAGCAAGTAAGGATTTCATTGTTCTAACTGGGAAGTGAGAGAATAAAACACTCTTGACTCTTGACTTATGTCGCAAATGTGTGGGATAAAACTAGTGTACGGGTGATCGGTGTGGACTCGGTGGGCAGAAGGGTCTGTTTCCATGCTGTATCTTTAAATTAAACTAAAAAGACAAAAACCAGAGGGAGTTTAAAGAAGAGTCTCTACATGAATTGTCACCCAATTTCTTCTATCCAGAGATGCTGGCTGCTCCATGGAGTTCCCCCGCACAATTAAAGCATGGCATAGTCTTCACCCAAACATAGTTACCCAACCAGACGCAACTAAACTTAAGGTAGCTCTTTCCTCCCCCAAGAATCCTTTTTTTGCTCAAGTCCAAGTCAAGAGTCAAGGGAGTTTTATTGTCATGTGTCCCAGATAGGACAATGAAATTCGTGCTTGCCCCAGCACAACAGAATATGTACGCATAATACAGAACAAGAGATAAAAGTTCAGTGTGCTATATACCATAGACCATATATATACACAATAAATAAACAGATAATGTGCAATAGGCTGTTATTTTTCAGAGTTTGGAGATTGGTGGTGGAAGGTCCATTCCAGTTTAAATTCCATTTGGAATATTTTTGGAGGACCAGGAAACCAAGAAGCAAGAGTTACCCCAGGGAGTTACTCCAGGTCCAGGGAGTGATTCTGCGTTGGTTTTCAGCGATCGCGGTGAAGCGGCCACCGGACAACAATGGCGGCCAGATCTATCTCAATGCAAAGGGAGGGAGAAAGTGCCCGGCGCTGGCCAGTTGCCGTGGCAGTGCGCATGTGCAGGGCGGCTGATGATGTGCTGGCCGTGGTTGTGCGCATGTGCAGAGGGAGGATGTGCAGGCCGTGGCATTGCGCATGTGTAAAGGGGCCGGCCGTGCCGGGGGATGAGGAGCGGGTGGAGAGCGGAGACCCGGTGGCCTGGACACGGATATGGATGGCGGGCGGAGACGGAGAACGACATCGAGAGAGAGATAGAGAGATGTCTGCTCAGAGTTGAACGATAGGTGTCCTGTGTGCTTGCCAAACCGGGCAAAATCTGAGGAAGGACATTATTGCCATAGAGGGAGTGCAGAGACGGTTCACCAGACTGATTCCTGGGATGTCAGGACTGTCTTATGAAGAAAGACTGGATAGACTTGGTTTATACTCTCTAGAATTTAGGAGATTGAGAGGGGATCTTATAGAAACTTACAAAATTCTTAAGGGGTTGGACAGGCTAGATGCAGGAAGATTGTTCCCGATGTTAGGGAAGTCCAGGACAAGGGGTCACAGCTTAAGGATAAGGGGGATATCCTTTAAAACCGAGATGAGAAGAACTTTTTTCACACAGAGAGTGGTGAATCTCTGGAACTCTCTGCCACAGAGGGTAGTTGAGGCCAGTTCATTGGCTATATTTAAGAGGGAGTTAGATGTGGCCCTTGTGGCTAAGGGGGGGATATGGAGAGAAGGCAGGTACGGGATACTGAGTTGGATGATCAGCTATGATCATATTGAATGGCGGTGCAGGCTCGAAGGGCCGAATGGCCTACTCCTGCACCTAATTTCTATGTTTCTATGTTTCTAAAATGGCAGGCTTTTAGGTTGCCCGGCGGGACTTTAGGTCTCCATTGGCACCCGGGCAATCGTTAATTTCGAGCCCTGCTTTGGTTTTGAAAGTGCTAAAGCAAGCTGTGTTGCCTTTGGTTTTGAAAATGCTAAAGCGAGCTGCCTTGCTTTATTAGAGCTGCATTGCCTTCAATATAATTAAAAGTCTTGACCACTTCCTGTTTGCGTTTTATATTGATTTTAGTAAAAACGCTACTACTTGCGGCTGTGATTTTTGGCTATCTTACTCAGTCCCCCTCCACTCCGAAGATTTTTCCCATCGATAAAAAATAAGAGTTATTAGTGTTTAAAAAATGTTGAGGTTCTCTCTCCTGTCAATCACGCCATGAAGGCCATGCCCCGTGAGGGGGGAGGGACTATAAAACCCAGAAGTGTTGGCGTGGCTCAGTCTGCAAGATGGGGGAGGGAGAGGTCACGACTCGCTGTCTTTAGTGGCCTTGCACCCTGCTTGAAATGGAATTTCAAGGAATAGCCGTGAGTCAACTGCGAGCCCACCAGCCGTGAGTGAGTGAGCTGCCAGCACAACAGGCTTGAATGACTGAGCCGCCAGCCCAAGAATCCATTCGGCCCACAATGTCCATACTAGCTCTCTGGAAACCAGTCCCTTCAGCGCACCACACCCATACTAGCGTTCCAGAAAGCGCCCCCCGCCCCCCACTGGCCACCAATATTGGAATTGGTGGAGAGGTGGAATATTGCGTTGGGGGACCAACCCTCCCGTGTGATGTTGGGACCCAACTGGTCCCACTTAGTCTAGTAATTAATTAAAATGGGCCTCAGTTTAAATATCCTCTGTGGACCACAGAATCAACCAAGAAAATAAGCAAAGATTTTTCACTATGTAGGTCAATTCAGTCGGTAGGGTGCAAACTCATCTTATATTTATTTCATATGCAAACTTACAAATACTCCCTGCAGCCCGAGCAGAAGACACCTCTTCAGAAACCAACTTGTACAATGTGAGACTGGTATAATGAGATTTAAGGATCCAGCCAAATTGACATGCAACTCTCAACTGATACAATGAAATCCTGTTTATGGTACGATCATAGGTGTGGTACAACCTTGTGGCATAGTCTAGCCATTTCCCAGGAGTTTTGCATTTCTCAAATCAAGGAATCTTTATTGCAAGAATATTCAATGGCTAGTACCATAACACAACTTAAAATGTATTTAAATGCTTGAAAATGTTGAATACAGAATTTTGTACACTAAGAATCTTGGGATTAGATTTGATAGTTTGAGAACAGGTACCAGTGTTGATACATCAGGCCAAATTAGTTTGTCTAATGTTGCAATTTCAAGTAATTATGATTTTACAATGGCACATTTTTTAGATCTGTCCTAATTCTTTCAAAATGCATTATTAGTAGAGGGCACTGAACAATAAAAATATCAAAACTTAATTTTAACTTAATCCACATTTTCAAACAATAATTGAACATTAATAGTGGGCAGCACAGTGGCGAAGCTTATAGAGCTATTGTCTCACAGTGCCAGAGACCCGGGTTTGATCCTGACCTCGGGTACCGTGTGGAGTATGCACATTCTCCCTGTGACACTGTGGGTTTCCTCTGGGAGCTTCACTTTCCTCCCACATCCCAAAGACGTGCGGGTATGTCGGTTAATTGACCTCTATGAATTACCCCTTGTGTGTAGGGAGTGGATGAGAATGTGGGATAACATAGAACTAGTATGAATGGGTAATCGATGGTCAGCATGGCCTTTGTTAGCCAAAGGGCCTGTTTCCATGTTGTTTCTCTCTAAACTTTCTAAGTTTATAATTATCTGGAAATAAAGTACATTGGATTTGGCAGGGAGGATGAGAAAAAAACAGGTAGAGATAGAAGAGTAAGGAACAGCAAAGATAAAAAAAAAAGTGGCTAGTACTATTCAAGCCCATATTTAGTAGGCAGTGAAATAACTGAGCTGGCTCTCAATCAAAATTGCTGAATTCAGTTGTGGAGAGTTTTGGCCTTTGTTATGTCTCCTCCTTCCTCTGTACATTGCCTCCTACCCTCCCCTGTACTCTTTCTCTAATTCTCATTTATTCTTTCCTTACTTGACTGACTCTCTCTCTCTCTCTCTCTCTCTCGTCCCTTTTGCTCCTTCTCTCCTTTCTCTCTCACCCATCTGATTTTTTTTTTTGCTCACCCTTGTGCTCTCTTCCATCTCCCTCTGTTTCCCTTTCTCTCTCTTCCACACATACATAGCCCTTTACACTTACCCTATTATTTCACTCCCTCTGACTGTCTATCTTGCCCACCCCTTCCCACCCATCTCTCTACCACTTCACTGAGTGGAGGATTCAGATGTGGCAGTCTGGCAATATTCTTGGGGAGTGGAGTGGTCTGCTTAAAAAATGACGTTAGTTGTAATTTTGTAAATCAAGTACATTTAGTGTGATTTGCTGACAACCCCAATTATTACCTTTTTCGATCTTTATGCTACTAAGTATTTAAAAAGCTTACTTAGTAGGGCTTCGTAACAACAAATGTTTTGAGTTTTCAAAAATACTGAATACTGAATATTACTAATTTTGACCAGATTTTGAAAGGTTATTTGATCAAGATTTTGTTACAATGTATGAACAAGTTTTAGCGGAATTGGAAGAAAATAGGCAATATTTTTTATTTACTTGCATAGATTCATAGAAATAATCTGTTTTATGATACCTTTTGCACATCAGCAATTTTCTTGCACAGGTCCTGTATCTTGTTACGATAATCATTCCGAGTCGCGTGCTTCTTGTCCACACTTGCCTGTGCTTCCCCGCGTGTCAAAATTGTCTCTCTGCGTGAAACAGTAGCCTCCATGTCACGAATCATTTGTTCTTGCAGTCTCATAATCTGATTGTGACGTATCTTTGAATCAAGAATACAAATGTACAGACATCTGTCAATCCAGTGCCAGAGATGTTCACCATAGGAATATCAAATTTTAAGAAAAATTAGGTAAATGAAATATCTGGCTACTTTCCACAATCAAAGAAGAGGGTATATAACTTATAACTGCAAATTATTGCCATTAATTTACTAATCTTAAATAAATTATGAGACATCTGTGCATCAACAAGGATGACTTCACAGAATGTAGCCACCAAGAAGGACAAGTATCAGTGGTTATTCAAATATCAATGAACTTTTATGTTTGTTCCTTCCTAGATGGAGCAGGACATCTTGCCAGATACGATCTTGCCAGTTTGACTGCTATTGCTTAAGGGGCCATCACTGTACTCAAAGCAAGTTAACTACATCTCATTCTCTTTTGCCAGAGACCAGTGTGAAAGACCAAGGAGCTATGATGAGATTACAGGTATCTTTGTTGTGGATGATGCCATTGTGAGCACTATATAAGTTTGCAAAATTTTTATGTCAGTTTTAACCTGTATCAGATCTGAAAATTTTCCTTTTCCTCAACATCCTTTAAGTTTCTGACTGCAATCAACAAACCTTACGGCAATAGACATGATGCCTTTATCCAACACAGCATAGTGAAGTATGGTTATAAACATGGAATGAATACTGCAAACAAATCTAAGGTTTATGCAAAAAGCCGAAATGTTTCAAAATAACTCTGCTGCATTATCCATGCATGTGTTTGCAGTATCCACTCAATATATGTTGTGCTGGATCACAAAATCTGTTAATGAAGACATTTGTTCTGCTACAAAATAAAATTGCTCCATTGATTTAACGGTTCTGGATAAGTCTTTGGATAACTGACACAGTTTCTGTCAAGATTCATGGAGACTGACTGAATGCCACATCATAAGATGTCAGGCCTTGCCGCCCATTATTTGGTGGGTAGCTCAGGAGCAGATAGAATAGGATGTGAGGAGTCAACAAAACTTCTTCCAGGGATATCTAGAAAAATGTCTTTTAGCATCTTCCGCATTTTGCTTTTGGATTACCAATGAAATATTGTTAATTCAGTATTGTGTGTCATGTTTGCAGATGAACTCACTTCCATCCTATGAATTTCAGCCTTCATGGCTCGCATCTCACCCTGTCCAATCTCCGAGTCAACAGCTGTTTTTGCCTCTTTCGCCAACTGTATTTTCTTCTCCCACAGCATAATTTGACGCCTGTAAAAACAAATATGTGATGATTTTTTTCTAGAAATAAAGTTTCATATCAATTGTGGAAATAAATGGCTGGAATTATCATCATGGATGTTTGCCACCTGGCCAATCATTTTTCTTTCTTCCACCTACTGGGGAAGATACAGAGCTTGAAATCCAAGATGTCCTGGCTTAAGAGCAGCTTCTTCCCCGCTGCTATCGGACTCCTGAACAGTGCCGGATTTACGTATAGCTTAGGGCCCCGACTTTCTAGGGGGCCCCCCGAAAAAATTGATGGGCCTCGAGGTCTAGGGGGGCCTCTGGCCAAGGCAGAACACCTACCGTTCAACTCTGGGCGGCCCCCCTCTCTATCTCTCTCTCTCCATCTTCCCCCGCTATCCGTGTCCGGGCCGCCGGGCTCCGCTCGCTCCTCATCCGCCGGCACGGCAGGCCGCCTTGCACATGCGCACAACCACGGCCAGCACATCATCGGCCGCCCTGCGCATGCGCACTGCAACGGCAACTGGTCGACGCTGGGCACTTTCTCCCTCGCTTTGAATTGTGGGAGATTTGGCCGCCATGGCTGTCCGGTCGTTGGGGGCCTCACAAGTGGAACAGCTTAGGGCCTCTCTTCATCTAAATCCAGCACTGCTCCTGAACCAATCATAACGTAATAAAAAGGAATGACAGATGTTCGTTTATACCAAAAATAGACACAAAATGCTGGAGTAACTCAGCAGGTCAGACAACATCACTGAAGAAAATGAATAGGTTACTTTTCGGGTCAGACCCTTCTTCAGACTGATTATGGTAGGGAGAGTAGGGGGTGGGGGGGGACTAGAAGCAGAAAAAAACAGGAAAATTAGGGCCAATAACATAATATTAGGCAAGGAGGTTCCCTGATAGGCCAATTGTTGGACAGAGACAGGTGTGACCTGCTGAGTTACTCCTGCATTTTGTGTCTATCTTGAACCAATCACCTCTTTCACACCCACTTCCCATAGGTGCTGCCACATATATAGAAGGGCCTGTCCCACTGTACGAGGTAATTCAAGAGCTCTCCAGAGTTAAAAAAAAGAATCAAAATCGTGTTAAGTACGTAGAATGTACATAGCGGCCACGTCAGAGCTCGTGGATGTCTCGAAGCAGCTCGTAATGCTAATGACAGGTACTCGGGAAACGCGGTAACTGGTGAAGTTTTTTCAGCACTGTGAAAAATGTCCATGAGAGCCCCAAGTACCTACGAACGGCTACTAGCGTAATTCTCCGAGTTCGAATCAGGGGAAACTCGGGAGAACTCTTGGATTACCTCGTACAATGGGACAGGCCCTTTACCCTTAACTATCTCATTTGGATATTCCATTATTGCATTTACATTTTTTTGCACACTTCAGATTATACTACAATCTATGCACCATTCTGCTCCTTTACATTCATCGTTGTATTCGTCGTAACTATGTATACTGTTTAATGATTTCATGCAAACAAGGAATTTCATTGCATGCTGATCACAATCATCTAATCTGAATCCGAAATTAAAATATGGAAAGCCGAATGATTTCTGTGCATTCTGCAACAAAGGTCCATCAGCAGGATCATTGTTTAAAAGTAAAAGTGTCATTTTGCCTTGTTCATTTATCCTGTGACTAATCATCGGCGGTCACTCGAAACAAGTATGACTGACCTCTCCTCTCCATAGGGTCATCTACTTGTGGGTCTGCAGATGTCTGGAGAGGCCGATCTGCGATCCACAGACCTTGGTGCAACGTGCGCAGTGGAGACTGGCGGTGGTTGGTAGTCGTTGGGCCCCCTTCTCCATCCTTACGGTGCTGTTATTTGTCTCTGCGACATGACGTGCAGCTCCTTCCTGCACGGATTTCCTCAAGGTGCGCCTGTCCAGTGCAATTTGCTCCCAGTTGCTCGATGGGATGTGGAATTTCTTCAAACTGTTCTTGATGTTGCCCTTGAACCGTTTCTTTGGCCCGCAGGGGGCCCGCCGACCTTCCTTCAGTTGCGAGTACAGGATCTGTTTAGGGAGACGTGTGTTTGACATGCGGATGACATGGCCAGTCCATGAAAGTTGGTGCTGCATTATTGTGGTGGTAATGCTGGTCAAGTTGGCTTCCTCCAAAATGCTGATGTTGGTGCATTTGTCCTCCCAGCTGATCCTCAGAATCTTTTGTAAGGATCTTTGATGTTCTAGGGCTCTCAAGTGCCTGCTGTAGGTGATCCATGACTCGGATCCATACCACAGGATGGGTAGGACAACGGCACTGTAGACCAGCAGTTTTGGTTGAGCCTTTAGGTATTGGTCTTCAAAGACTCTTTTCCTGAGGTCAACCATCGCCTGAGTTGTGCCAGCGGAGCCTATGCCAGACTCATAAAAAGAGTCATTGAAGATCTAAAGGTGCAAACATAACTGTTGTGACTAAACATGGCCATTGTCATGATCATTAATCGCAAATATTTATTTTATGGTACTGAATGTACAAGGTATTTCAAATAAATAAGGTAAAATGAAATTAGAATCAAGAGTCAAGAGTGTTTTATTGTCATATGTCCCAGATAGAACAATACAAATCTTACATGCTGCAGCACAACAGAATATGTAATCATAATAAATAATAACAAAAACTCAGGGGAAAAAAAAAGAACTAACAATAGTGCAATAATAATAATAATATTAGTCTATTGTAGTTCAGAGCTTATGAGGTAGTGTTTAATAGCCTGATGGGTGTCGGGAAGAAGCTGTTCCTGAACGTTACAGTTCTCAGGCTCATGTACCGTCTTCCCGATCGCAGTGGTGAGAGGAGTGTGTGCCCAGGATGGAGTGGGTCTTTCATGATATTGGCTGCCTTTTTGAGGCAGTGACTATGATAAATCCCTTCGATGGAGAGCAGGTCAGACCCGGTGATGGCCTGGGCAGTGTTTACAACTTTTTGCAATCTTTTCTGCTCCAGGACGTTCAAGTTGCTGAACCAGGCCACGATGCAACCAGTCAGTATGCTCTCTATTGTGCACATGTAGAAATTCAAGAGAATCCCCTTTGACACGCCGAATCTTCGTAATCTTCTCAGGAAGTAGAGGCGCTGATGTGCTTTCTTTATGATTGCATCAGTGTGCTAGGTCCAGGAAAGATCGTCGGAAATATGCACCCCCAGGAATTTGATGTTTTTGACTCTCTTCACCATCGTCCCATTGGGGCTCAACACCTCCCTGTGTGCCTGGGTCCTGGACTTTCTCACTGCCAGGCCCCAGGTAGTCAAGATGGGAGGGAATACATCGAAGTCCCTCACCCTGAGCACAGGATCGCCCCAGGGTTGCGTCCTCAGCCCCCTATTGTACTCCCTGTACACACATGACTGTGTGGCTAGGTTCAGCTCCAACTCAATAATTAAGTTTGCTGATGACACTGTGGTGGTGGGCCTGATCTCAGACAATGACAAGAAGGCCTACCGGGAGGAGGTGGCTGATCTAGCACTCTGGTGCCAGGATAACAGCCTCCTCTTGAACATCAAAAAAACGAAGGAGCTGATCATGGACTTTAGGAGGGCACACTCCATTGAGGATAAATGGGGATCCTGTGGATAGGGTGAACTGTTTTAAATATCTGGGAGTCCACATCTCCGAGGATATGACATGGGCATCACACGCCTCAGCACTCGTGAGTAAGGCAAGGCCTTTACCACCTCCGGCAATTGAGGAAATTCAGAGTGTCTCCGAGGATCCTCCAGTGCTTCTACGCAGCGGCGGTGGAAAGCATCTTGTCCAGGAACATTACCATCTGGTTTGGGAATTGCTCTGCCAAGGACAAGAAGGCTCTACAGAGAGTAGTGCGTTCGGCCGAACGCACTATGGGAACTTCACTCGCCCCCCTGCAGGAACTATACAACAGGAGGTGCAACTCCAGAGCAAATAAAATCATGGGAGACCCCTTCCACCCATGCAACGGACTGTTCCAGCTGCTACGGTCAGCCAAACGCCTCCGTTGCCATGCGGTGAGAACGGAGAGGTTGAGAAGGAGTTTCTTCCCAGAGGCAATTCGGACTGTAAACGCCTATCTCACCAGGGACTAACTCTAACTCTACTGAACGTTTTTCCTTCCATTATTTATTATGTAAAAGAATATGTGTGTTATGATTGTGTTTATAATTTGTTTGGTTGTTTTGTTGTTTGTCTTTTGCACAAAAGTCCGCGAGCATTGCCACTTTCATTTCACTGCACATCTCGTATGTGTATGTGACAAATAAACTTGACTTGACTTGATATAAACAAGTTTGTGGGTCCTCATCCGTCCTCTTCCAAAGTCCACAACCAGTTCTTTTGTTTTACTGACATTGTTGTGCTGGTACCATTTGGTCAATCGGTCGATCTCACTTCTATACTCTGACTCATCACCATCTGTAATTCGTCCCACAACGGTGGTGTCATCAGCAAACCTGAAAATGGAGTTCGCACTATGTCCGGCTACACAGTCATGAGTAGTTATTTGTCTGAGCAATGAAATTAGACATGGTGAAATAAAATGTTGCTGCTGTTGTTGGCCCACAGGATCTAATGGAATCTCTGTTTGGTGCAACGAGATTAACTCCAAATCTATCAGAGTTAACATGATAGATGTGCCACACAACACTGTAGAGAGCGTTTTAGTTTTAGAGATACAGTTCGGAAACAGGCCCTTCGGCCCACTGAGTCCGTACCGACTAGTGATCCCCGCACATTAACACTATCCTACACACACACTAGGGACTATTTACATTTATACAAAGCTAATTAACCTACAAACCTGAACGTCTTTGAAGTGCGGGAAGAAACCAAATATCTTAGATAAAACCCACCGGGAGAGCATACAAACTCCGTACAGACGGCACCCATAGTCGTGATCGAATTCGGGTCTCTGGCGTTGAAAGTACTGTAACGCAGCAACTCTACCGCTGTACCACGTGTCGTCCCTGAAGCGTCTTCAGTTTTAAGATGGTTTTTCATTTGCAGAGCTACTATGCAAGGGTCACACCGACCCAAACTATCATGGACAGATCTATCAATAATGGGTAGATTTGTGCGACTGAGGCTCACTCATTATCTCCTTTGGTTGTTACATTTTCTCCTCCTACCCAGTCTGTCAGCTGTATCCTCATGATTAAGCTGGCTACTTTTGCAGTTGTGCTATTGAGCCACTCGCACTAAAGACCCCACCCAGAGTATAGTCTGGTGAATGGTTTTCAGTGGGAGTGAATAATGAACCTACAGCTGAAAAAAGGTGGTGGATGGAATTCAGCAAAAGATTCATTAACTGTGGTTGACCTGATGCCATATAAAGATGATGTTCAGAGTTAATGCAGATAATGTTCAAGGCCATATCACATTCTGAGTTTGCCAGGGAAGTTGTCTGTAAAGCATAATTATGGCTGTTGCTCAACTAATCTGGAGGTCAGACCTCTTATCCTAGATTCAGCTTCAGATGGCTGCAAATAAAAGTTAAGTGGGTTTGCAGAGTTAAGTGGGTTTGACAACCAAGGAGTTTCAAGGTGAGCATGTTATTTTAAAATTCCATATTATTTGATTAAATTCTCTTATGGTAGCATCTGAACTCATGGCTCCTGTTCATTTATACATGGCTCTGGTAATATTAGTTTAGATAACCCCTATGCTATTATTCCCTTAAAAGTTGCTTAGAAAAATGAAAGATTAGAAGTGAATTTGACCCAATCTTTGCATACTTCACCTCAGATTCTGTACGTACAAAGAAATTCTTAACAGATTAATTGTTTATTCATTGCTGATTGCTTTGTCTTTAGCACACTTCTGCAAAATAGATATTAACCTATTAAAAGGTTGGATTTTTTTAATTGAATGCTTCATTCAACATTGAATGTAGATTTTGCAAGAACAATTCTGCTTTGTATCGTCTTTTCTGTTCCATTTTCTTCAGTTGTGTTTGTGTACGCACGGGCGTGTATATGTGTCTGCGTGGGGACAGACAGACAGTTTTTTAGAGATACATCGGGGAAACAGGCCCTGCGGCCCCCCAAGTCTGCACCAACCAGCAATCCCCGCACACTAACACAATCCTACACACACTAGGCACAATTTATATTTATACCAAGCCAATTAACCTACAAACCTGTAAGTCTTTGCAGTGTGGTAGGAAACCGAACATCTCGGAGAAACCTATGCAGGTCACAGAGAGAACGCACAAACTCTGCACAGACAAGCAGCTGTAGTCAGGATCGAACCCGGGTCTCTGGCGCTGTAAGGCATTAGTTCTCCGGGGCCATCAAGCTCCTGCATCGGGGAGGGAATCTCAGCTCCCCCGCACTGGCCGATCTGACTCCGGGTCAGGGCTGGTCGAAACCTTTTGCATAGTTTGAAGCTCCCGATATCGGTCTCTACCCGAGACTACGAGCTCCTCAATGGTGAAATCCGCATTGATCCCAGGCAAGGGATCGGCTCCGATGGTAAGTCCACAACCCCGCGGTGGGGCTCAAAGTCAGTGCCGAGCAAGGCCGCCAGCTCCATGATGTTAAGCCGCAGAGCAACCGGAGATACAATACGGAAAACAATCGCATCTCTGACAAGGTAAGAAATTGAAAAAAAGTTTCCCCCGACTCCCCCCCCACATAAAACAAACCAGAGAACATTAACACAAACTTTTAAAACACACTAAAAATAACAAAAAAAAACTGTAAAGACAGACAGACTGTTGGCGAGGCTGCCATCGCGGAGCCACCCGTTGGAGGTTCCATCATTTGCAATCCGTTGCTATCTCCATCAATCAAATCCCAGACTCTGTTGCTATCTCCATCCCACTCTCCCCCACCTGACTCCATCCACCAATATACTCCTCTTCACCTGGATCTACCCATTACTTATCAGCACTTACCCCAGCTCCTTAGCCTCCATATATTGGCCATCTCCCCTCCATTCAAGTCCAGATGAAGGGTCTTGAGTGGAAATGTTAGCTGTACACAGCTCTGTCACATCATCATCTTTCTTGTCCTCCTGGACTGCTTCTTTAATATTCTGGCCTGAGTGAACCACTTAGTTAAGCATTGGGAAAATTGAAGACATTCCCTTCAGCCTCCGATCACAAATTCCCTTCCCATGCTACTAACACCTTCCTTGGTCACCTCCTTTGACTAGGCCAAACTATTCAGGAAGTTGCAATCTTATGTGAACTCTGAAGTAAGTTTCTAACCCCAGCACAAAGACTGTTCACAGCTATCTGTGCAACCGCAGCCTCGGCCCAACTGCTGACGACATTTTCCTTTCTCCAACATTCACCAAAACAGTCTCCAATATTCCACTTTCTGCAAGCTAATCATCCAGTGTCCAGTCAGGATTGTTTTTTTTTTAAAACACTGCTCGCACTCTAACCCTTACCAAGTATGGTTCGTTTGTCACCCAATCCTTGCTCACCTATATTTATTCACTGGCAACCAACATTTCAATTTCTATTTTATCAATGATTTGTTCTTATATCCAAGATTTGCCTCTGTAACTTTCTCCAGACAGACTGATATCAATTAAAGATTTGCTTTCCTGTAATTCCAGATTTTGAACTATTCTCTTAATCCAACAGCTAGCCAGATGGCTCAAGCACTGGAATTCTCTCCCAGAAACAATGTTTTTTTAACCCCTTTAAGATTCTCCTTGAAACTTAACTCTGATTGGAATTTCAATCTCTTCCTTTATCTTCTTACCTAGCTGAAAAACACATTGGAATGTTGTTTAAACCATTCAAGAATCATATTATTGAATTATTGATTGCCAATCCAAAATCAGAGCCACATACAGTAATAGTTACTCACTCTGCTTCCACAAGACTGTTAAGCTGTCGCTCTTTCTCCTCTTTCAGCTGGTCCAGATACTGTTGTTTTGCAATAGATTGTCGCTCTGCATCCTGAATGATAATAAATAGCGTTTAGTTTGAAATTTTAAGTTAATTTCATCTAACGTCTAATTTATTCATGTTCTTGTTTCTTCAAGTAGATATTCCTTGGATTCATCTCGGCCTATAAAACTGAACTAAATTATTCTTGCCGGAGTAACTATTTTAAAATTGTAATTCACTCTTGAAGTCTTTTTTTAAATCTTTTTCACAGCTGCTATTGGATTTTATGATGGAAAATATTATAAATCGGCACAGTGGGGCAGCAGTAGAGTTGCTGCCTTACAGCACCAGAGACCTGGGTTCAATCCTGACCTCGGGTGTTGTACGTTCTCCCTTTGACTGTGGGTTTCCTCTGGATGCTCTGGTTTCCTCCCATATTTCAAAGGCAAGCAGGTTTGTAGGTTAATTGGCTTTTGTAAATTGTCCCTATTGTAGGATAGAACTAGTGTGTGAGTGATCATTGGTTGGCGCAGATTTGATGGAGCGATGGAGTTTCCATGCTGTATCTCTAAAACTAAAAAACTAAAACTATTTGTTAGCCTGGTATTCAATTATGTATTCTGCTTCAACTAACCTTCAATGATTTTACAAATTCGTTTTCCATGAATACATTCATATTCTCAAGTACATCCTTTAGGGAACTGTTCTTTGTTAAAAGTGTGTTGAGCTTCACCATATCATTGGACAGAACCCCTAGGTGACGTTCAATGTCCTTCCTTGCATTTAGTCCCTGTTGTATCATATCTAGATGGCAAAAAAAGATTGATATTGTCACATGCAATGAATTATAGCAAAAAACAGTTTTGTGTGCTGTCCTGTCAAATCACTGGTACATTTAAGCCATATACTGGAAAATACTGGATTTATTATATCAGGCTACATTGACAAAGTGGAAGAAAGTTTGTTGTGAAAGTTGAAGAATGGACAGAGTATTGTGTCATGGAATGTGGTTGAGATGGATAAATAAAAGATGGTAATTCTGATCTCTGGAGTGGTGTGTGGCTTGGTTCTTTTCTTGTATGGCTGCTGAAACCAAATTTCATTTGAACCTCATGTGAGGTTCAAACGACAAATAAAAGGTATTGTATTGTATTGTAGGTTTATTTGGGTAGCTTCCATTGAAGCAGCTGCATTGAAACCTATACTCCTTTGCTTAGCTTACAGAATTACTAAGTACAACATTGATATTTATTCACACCACATTCCTCTTCATCCCAATTTTTCTTTCATCTTCTGAAATCAATCGTTCATGCATTTTTTGACCACGTTGCCATTTGGCCAGATGTGCAAATACAAGAATGAAAGCAAAATAATTAAAACCTGAGATATAGTTCAAAATTTGTCTCGAGCAAGAATCTAATTTCACATGGAGAGTCATTTATCCTGTGGTTCACATCAGACATTCTGTCACCTTATCTGGACACTGATATTTTGGGGCCCTTCATTAAGATATGTATTCTGTGAATTATAATCCAGAGGTATCCAGGGATCTAACATTCATTTTAATCTTCATATTGTGCATTGTACTTGTGAATATAACTCCCTTGGTATGGGAAGCCAGCTGCAGCAGCAATCTCCGTCACATGTTTTTGTGTTATTCCATTCCCAAGGCATGACTAATAGACAAAATGTTGAAGTGGGCTGAGAGATATTGAGATTAAATGTCTAAGTATTTGGTTTTTATCACATTTAGAACAAATCACTGCCAAATTCTCTTGTTAGCATGGACAAAGCAAAATCTGAACGGAACATTTATACAGTAAATTATGTATATTCCAAAGGCGGCACAGACAAAGATATTTTGAGTATTGAACATCAAGGTAAAATCCGATTACTCAGGTTGCCCTCGGCTTACTTTCAGTGCGGATTTTCTTTTGTTCAAGAATAGTGACTTGCTTCCTCTGCAGTTCCACGTTGGCCATTTGCTGTTCCCTTTCTTGGGTCAGCATGACCAGCTCGTGCTGTTGTCGAAGCCAAAATTGTTGCAGTGATTCAATTTCTTTGTTATGTTCCTCAATCTTTATCGTCAAGGTTTTGATTCTAAGTTCCTGAGGGCTCATTTCATGTCCCTGAAGACCAAGGACGAACAAGCAGTGAATTAATAGTTCATTTCCTTCCCCCATGTACTAATTTGAAATTATACATGGGTCAGCTTGCAATAGAGCATTCGAACTTACATACAAGCTATAAACATTATTTGTGCAAATTGGCCTCAGTAGTCCTGGAATGTTTTCATAGTTAAATTTCTAACATCTAAATCAGGCAGAACCTATTTTTTTACCTAAGAAAATCCACTTTAATCCAAATTTTCATTTTCCTTTGTGGCTCATAGGTTTTAAATGCTTTGGACAAACCCTTAGTGAGGAAAAATTGATGTTTTGTCAGTTAATGTCATTCTGATGGGCATTTGGAAAGGTATTTTTACATTGTGACAAAGGTACACACCTATTTGCCATTATAGAGCTGAATATAAGAATCTATATTAAATATTACAGTGTTCAAAAAAGGCCGAGTACATATACACACTCATCCATTTATCTACCATCCTCCAAATTTGCTTCTCTGATATCTATTGCAACTGGTGATCAGTTCCCATATAATCCACACTCACTAGCCTTGCTTGACACCATATTTGGATATTTGGACAGGAGATGGTCTCAACGTCACTGAAAAATCCATTCATGTCATATCCTGTCCTCTTCATTGATAATATGATCTTTCGGTTATGAATATGTACATTCTCCTGTATGCTTTTCAACATGGATTACCTATATCTGGCACTCTGAAGTTACTCTGTAAAATCCATTAAATATACGAGCAGGATAAGCAAACATATCAAACTCAAGTGGAAGCTCTACCATTTACTGCCCAGCTCCAAACTCCCACAATGAAACGCTCGATTCCAAGCACCATCACAGTAAGTTGATTAAAGGTAAAGATTCAAAGGCATTCTTGAAGCCTCCTTGAGGAAATGCTAAATCCCTATCAATTCATAGGCATCTCGGTCTCATGGACAACTAAAGAATAAACCATTTGAGATGACAGTAAGAACTATGAGTCATGTATCCAGAACAAAAAGTTCAGATAAAATATCAGGAGGAGTGCACCATCACCAAACCATCCATTCACCATTTGTTTAAAGTAACTCCTGCTCCACCTATAAATAAGTCTACACTGTATTTAACGGTCACCTCAAAACCCAGTGGAGTGGAAACAGGTTCTTGAGGAACTGCCTCAGAAGAGAATTTTTTTTTAAACTCTTATTTAGATTTCACATTTGTATGTCATATATACCTCGACTCAATGTTTGTAGAGCAGAACAGGTATTTCCATAATTTTTTACTTTCATGCAAAAATTATATAGAGCCATTTACTTGCAAAGTTATCCATTAATTATTATACTATCCATTATATTGACAAATTACATAGATTTTTTTAACTTACTCCCATATCTGCTATCAACTGTACAATCTTCTTGTTCTGCATGTTGAGAACCGACTGTTTGTTTTGAATGACAAGCATTCTTTTTGCAATCTCTTTTACACTATTTGAGATAATGTTATTTTTCTCATTCAATTCATTGTTCTGGTCATCCCGAGATTTCTCCAGTATGCTCAGTTCCACCTTTCTGTCATTTATGTCCAGCATTACCTGAGCATAATCATTTTCTAAGTTTGCATAATCAATTTCCTGTAAAGCAGACAAGAAATATTTTAATAGTTCATTGATAACAATTAAATAGATCAAACAAAAATCATATATTTGCCTTATTAATTGGAAGTTAAAGTATTTGCTAAAGTTATTATATTCCATTTTTCTGCAAGTGTCAAGGAGAGGATGAACTGTGTTGAACTGTGGATATGTTTGTAAGTTCCTTTAACATGTATTAGTTAAGGAAAGTCAAAATATGCAGGATGAATGGCTAATATTACAAGATCCACTGTTATGTTAAAGTATACAATGTACACTGGGACTCATGTTTTCTCCTTTCGAATGTGAGCTTACAGCTGATAACGTTGATTAATTAAGAGGCTATTATGTACTAAAGTTAGTGTTGTGAGCAGTACAGTGAATACATACATACAGCATAGGCAGTACAGCACAGGCTCTTTGGCCCTCAATGTCCATGCCAAACACGATGCCGAGTTAAACTAATCTTCTCTGCCTGCAGGTGATCCATATCCCTTCATTCCTTGCATATCCATATGCCTATCTAAAGATCTCTTCAATGCCACTATCGTATCTGTTCGATATCATATCGGTTTGATATCTTATTGTAAGTGATAGTGCTGTATTAATCCAGACCCTGTCCTTTGTTAGTTAACCAATTCTTTATCGAAGTTAATATATTTGCCCTAATAGTATGTACTCTTATATTGTGCATTAAAACTTATCATGAGGAAATATTTGAAGAGTTTTTGGTTTTTTGGAATTCAAAGTTGGAAAAGTTGAACAAAGTAGCATTATAAATATTTATGAACATTAGTATACATACCTGTTGACGTTTTTGGATTCGAAACTTGTTTGCCATTTTTTTCAAGTAATTGTGTTCCTGATTCATGGTTAATTTACTCTGCAATTTTGCCATAATCTTGTCTTCTAGTTCCACCTTTGTTGCATATTCCCTTTCTGCTTGTATTCGCAGAACATTCACATCATTTTGGTGCATGTTCTGGTCCTAAGTAGGAAATATGAGACAAACTATAAATTTTAATTAAAAAAATTCATGACAATTATGATGAGATTAAAGCAACATTTTAATTCCAGTCTTCATTTTTAATTTGTAGGACCATTTATCAATTACGTTTTAGTCGCTTTAGTTCCATATCAAAATTGAAAACATTCACAAAAAGTAGATTTATTATTCCACTTTAAACTAATTAACATATTTCACATTCTTAAATAGGAAACCTAATCCCAATCTTAGTGAATGTTCGATCCAATTCAACCAGGATTATTTGGAGCCAATGGCTAATCGGTCTTTCATGAGAAGTGAGTCAATAATTTTAATATTAATTTGGCTGTGTGCCTCAGATTTAAAAATACATTTCAAATTCAAGGCAACAATATTTTAGTATCCGAGAACATGAGACATCAACCACCTGAGAAAAGTAACTTGAGTTTTCATGCCAGCATTGCATTCTGTTCTTTGGATAGTCAAATGATATACTTAGAACCCAATTTTCCTGGAACCAAAGATAGACAAAAAATGCTGGACAGACAGCATCTCTGGAGATATTGGAATGGGTGACGTTTCGGGTTGAGACCGTTCTTTTAGGTATGTCTACTTTCCTGGAACCAAGTTCATGTTAGGATTTTATAACTGGAATCCAGCAAATACATGGAGGTAACTAGATATCTATTGGTTTCTATTATTAATATTAAACTATTTATTGTATTCAAGATGACAATGCTCTTACTAATGTGGCTTTGTTGAACAAACGTTCTGTCTCCTGCAGTGTCCGAGTGTAGGTGGTATATTCCTGCTTTAAACCTTCCTGTTTCGCCAGATTCTGCATAATCAGTTTCTGGGTCATATTAACGTCATTCAACAATCTGTTCAGACCAACAGTGAGAGCCTCATTCCGTTCCTCTTGCTTCACGATAAATTTTTTATAGGCCTGTATTTCAGTCCTCAGTGTTTCTACCTGTTGCTTTGCCTGTCTGGATGAAAACAGCAAAAACATTAGAAACAATCATGAAATGTAGCATAGAAAAAAAAGCTATAAAATAATGCTTAAGGTTTTGCGAAATTACAAGCCGAGACTGACAAATGTCAGGTTTTCAAAGATTACAAAGGCTTTAGCTTGAATATCAACAATTGATACAACACACATATTGCATGTTATGAGTTGTATTAAGAAAATGTACTTGGAATATATAAATTCCAATAAATGGTAGGCGGCGCGACTCTGGTCAGCAGCGGCCTCTGCAGCCTGTCCGCGTTTTTATTATTTTTTGTCTGTGTTTTTATGTAGTTTTTGTTATTTTTGTTGTTGTGTGTGTGTGTGGGGGGGGGGGGGGGGGGTGGGGGGGAGGGGGGGGGAAACTTTTGAATCTCTCCCTGCACTGGAGACCCGACCTTTTCTCATCGGGTCTCAGTTGTCGTTGGGGCCGCAACGAGGAACGGCCTCCAACAGGAAGAAGCCGGGGACTCTGGTGCTACGACTCACCGTTGCCGTCGCGGAGCTGGCCGAGACCGGAGCGGGTGGAGCGGTGGAGGAGCGCTGCCGCTGCCGCTGCTGCTGCTGATGCGGAGGCTGCTACTGCGGGTCTGCGGACGGCGGCACCGGGAGCCCGCGGATCCCTGGAGGGAGACCGCTTTTCGGGGCTCCTGCAACGGCGACTTCTCCCGCCCGAGTTGCGGGGTTGAAGAGCTCCTGGAGCGGGGCCTAACACCACTGCCCCGCGCGGCTTGGAATGGCCGCGGGACTCTGCGAGCGCACACCGGGGTCTTTAACACCAAGACCCGGTGTGCGACCTCGCACCACCCGGCGTGGCTTTAATGGCCGCGGGACAATCGCCATCGCCAGCCGGGGGCTTTGACTTTGATTCTGACATCGTGGGGGGGGGGGGGGGGCGGGGGGGGGGGGGGGGGGGGGGGGAGGGGGGGGGGGGGGGGGGGGGTGGGGGGGGGGCGGGACAATCGCCATCGCCAGCCGGGGGCTTTGACTTTGACTCTGACATCGGGGGGGAGTGAGTGCAGTGGAGAGATAAGTTTTTTTGGCCTTCCATCACAGCTATGTGATGGATGTTTATGTAAAATGTAATTATGTTGTGTCTGGGGTCTATTTGTGTGTAATGTATGGCTGCAGAAACGGCATTTCATTTGGACCTCCAGGGGTCCAAATGACAATTAAATAGACTATTGACTATTGATTCCATGATAGAAGAAGTACATCGGAAAATTCTCACCTTTTGAAGAAACAAAAATCATTTAATGAACGTGAATCTATAAATACCTTTTTATGAAGCTACAGTAACCAAATGATATATATCAGTGTAATTTTGTATCTACTTGTTAGAATAAATCTTTCTTCTCTCTTACTATCCGAGTAGCGCCTGGAGACTAAAACAAATATGCAGTCTGAAAACAAGCCATGCAGCTAATGTCTAATGTCTGCAAACAAGGGTAATAACAATAATTGTAAATTGTATTGTTTTCAATCAGTTTTTTAACAGAGAAATCTAATATTGGCTGAGAGGTGTGCCAAACACAATAACTCAAAGTAAAATATGTCAAATTGATAACATTTTCTGGACTGTTATCACTGCAATTAGATGCCATTCATACCTGACAGCTTCCTGCATTGCAGCATAGACCGCATCACGTCGCTGCATTCCAATTAGACTACTCTTCCATTGCTCAAATAATTGCTTCTTCTCAAGGTTAATTGCCACAATTTCTGTGCTGGCCTAGGAAATTATTTGACAGATTTAATAAGGAGAATAATGGTGTAATTAAACATGAAAAAAAAAGTAAAAGAACACTTAGATTTTAGATGGGACTATGCCAGTATTTCCTAACATTAAAATTACTGTCAGTCAGAATATACAAAATATTAGCAAATGTAGGCCATTTGGTCCCTGGAGCCTGTTTTGTCACTTAGTAAGATTATGGCTAATACGATACCCAAGTGCCATTTTCCTGTGCAATTTCCATATCCTAAATATCTAAAAATTTAATCAAGCTATTTCTTGATCACTCCCAATTAGCTGGGCTCCACAGTGATATTAGGTAGAGAATTCCAAAGATTTACAAACCTCCGGATTAACACATTTCTTCTCATCTCTAGTCGCAATATAATCATATATGATCATAACAGAAAAAGACTGCACACATGCATCTTAAACCTTAAAAAAAAAAACTGGATTCAGAGTATTTTAAAACTAATTTAAGAATATTTTGAACCAAAAGCAGTTTGAAATCAAGGTGAATGAAACAAAATAAAAAATGTTAGTCAGAGGGTGGGACAATAGAAACAAGGCCTTTGTCCCACCACATCCACGCTGACCTTATTCCCCATCTACACTAATGCCATTTACCTGCCTTAGGACCATATCCTACTATGCCTTGCCTATCAAAATGCTGTCTAAAGGCCTCTTAAACGTTATTATATTTGATTCCACCCAGGATCTGATCTGGCAGCACATTCTAGGTATCACCCACTCCTAAATGAAACCTTGCACCTCAGATCCCCTTTTAAACTCCTTCCTACCACCTTAAACTTATGGCCTCTCCTTTTGGATACATCTACCATGGAAAATAAATTGAGACAATCTGCCCTTTCTCTGGTTGTTATAATCTTATATGGATTTAACAGGTCATTCTACAGTTCCTTCGCTCCAGTCATCCTTCAGCTTCCTATGCTCCAGGGAACACCTATCTATTTTCTCCAGAGATGTTGCCTGACCTGCTGATTTAATCCAGGATTTTGTGTCTATCTTTGGTATAAACCAGCATCTGCAATTTCTTTTAATACAGATGTAGTCCTTTTTCATTCTCTTTCATAGAAACATAGAAATTAGGTGCAGGAGTAGGCCATTCGGCCCTTCGAGCCTGCACCGCCATTCAATATGATCATGGCTGATCATCCAACTCAGTATCCCGTACCTGCCTTCTCTCCATACCCCTGATCCCCTTAGCCACAAGGGCCACATCTAACTCCCTCTTAAATATAGCCAATGAAGTGGCCTCAACTACCCTCTGTGGCAGAGAGTTCCAGAGATTCACCACTCTCTGTGTGAAAAAAGTTCTTCTCATCTCGGTTTTAAAGGATTTCCCCTTTATCCTTAAGCTGTGACCCCTTGTCCTGGACTTCCCTAACATCGGGAACAATCTTCCTGCATCTAGCCTGTCCAACCCCTTAAGAATTTTGTAAGTTTCTATAAGATCCCCTCTCAATCTTCTAAATTCTAGAGCGTATAAACCAAGTCTATCCAGTCTTTCTTCATAAGACAGTCCTGACATCCCAGGAATCAGTCTGGTGAACCGTCTCTGCACTCCCTCTATGGCAATAATGTCCTTCCTCAGATTTGGAGACCAAAACTGTACGCAATACTCCAGGTGTGGTCTCACCAAGACCCTGTACAACTGCAGTAGAACCTCTCTGCTCCTATACTCAAATCCTTTTGCAATGAAAGCTAACATACCATTCGCTTTCTTTACTGCCTGCTGCACCTGCATGCCTACCTTCAATGACTGGTGTACCATGACACCCAGGTCTCGCTGCATCTCCCCCTTTCCCAATCGGCCACCATTTAGATAATAGTCTGCTTTCCTGTTTTTGCCACCAAAATGGATAACCTCACATTTATCCACATTATACTGCATCTGCCAAACATTTTCCCACTCACCCAGCCTATCCAAGTCACCCTGCAGTCTCCTAGCATCCTCCTCACAGCTAACACTGCCCCCCAGCTTAGTGTCATCCGCAAACTTGGAGATATTGCCTTCAATTCCCTCATCCAGATCATTAATCCCACTCCCCTTCCTGCTGGACATATACAAGAAGAGATGTATCAACAGAGCCATCTCCATCATCAAAGACCCTTACCACCCATCGCATGACATTTTCTCCATCCTCCCATCTGGGAAGAGGTACAGGAGCATTAGCTGCAAAACCAGCAGGATGCTCCTCAGCTTCTTCCCACAGGCTATAAGACTGTTAAATGGACTTTGCCCCCTGCCAAGTATCGCGCACAAACCCCCACACTGCAGCAGAGCCACTGTTGTGCCGCTGCCGGTCGGAACGGCTGTTGAATGTTTAGTAGAGTGTTAAATTTGTTTCATGACATGTATTTTTTAATTTTAATTCCTATTTATTTTTTAATGCAAACTGAATGGACACTGGTTGAGCAACGTTTTTTTGTTTCCTCTGGGTATGTGAATACTCAGGAAATGACAATAAAGATTTACAATTACAATTTACAATTACAATTAATATATATTGTAAATAGCTGGGGTCCCAGTACTGAGCCTTGGGGTACCCCACTAGTCACTGCCTGCCATTGTGAAAAGGACCCGTTTACTCCTACTCTTTGCTTCCTGTTTGCCAGCCAGTTCTCTATCCACATCAATACTGAACCCCCAATGCCTTGTGCTTTAAGTTTGTATACTAATCTCTTATGTGGGACCTTGTCCAAAGCCTTCTTGAAGTCCAGATACACCACATCCACTGGTTCTCCCCTATCCACGCTACTAGTTACATCCTCGAAAAATTCTATAAGATTCGTCAGACATGATTTACCTTTCGTAAATCCATGCTGACTTTGTCCAATGATTTCACCACTTTCCAAATGTGCTGCTATCCCATCTTTAATAACTGACTCTAGCAGTTTCCCCACTACCGATGTTAGACTAACTGGTCTGTAATTCCCCATTTTCTCTCTCCCTCCCTTCTTAAAAAGTGGGGTTACGTTTGCTACCCGCCAATCTTCAGGAACTACTCCAGAATCTAAAGAGTTTTGAAAGATTATTACTAATGCATCCACTATTTCTGGAGCTACTTCCTTAAGTACTCTGGGATGCAGCCTATCTGGCCCTGGGGATTTATCGGCCTTTAATCCATTCAATTTACCCAACACCACTTCCCGGCTAACCTGGATTTCACTCAATTCCTCCAACTCCTTTGACCCGCGGTCCCCTGCTATTTCCGGCAAATTATTTATATCTTCCTTAGTGAAGACGGAACCAAAGTAGTTATTCTATTGGTCCGCCATATCCTTGTTCCCCATGATCAACTCCCCTGTTTCTGACTGCAAGGGACCTACATTTGTTTTAACTAATCTCTTTCTTTTCACATATCTATAAAAACTTTTGCAGTCAGTTTTTATGTTCCCTGCCAGTTTTCTTTCATAATCTATTTTTCCTTTCCTAATTAAGCCCTTTGTCCTCCTCTGCTGGTCTTTGAATTTCTCCCGGTAGGCGCTGCCCTGGCAGCAGCCTCTACCTACAGCTAATTTCTATCTTTTTTTTATATTTTTAGTTAGTTTTCTGTTTTAGGGGGCTTTAATGGGGGAGGGGGAGGGCAGGGTAAGGTACGCGACATCCATCCTCGCCCCCCACCTCGCGGCCTACCAGCTGGATCAGAGCGGCTTTGACCATACTATCAGCCTGGAGTTTCCCTTCGCCGTTTAGCTTGTATATCTACCATTCCAATCTGGAGGTTGCTTCTAGTCGGACAAGTGTCACTGATTCAAAATTTACTGATAAATTACCAAGGATTTCAGTAATGCAAAAATGACATTTAGAAACTTTTATAATTGAAAATTAATAAAAAATAATTCAGACATTTAGAATTAGTCCTTCTGAATACATCGCTGTCAAAAGTAACAAATTATTTTAAAATACAACAATGAAATACATACAGAGTAAAATAGGCAGAATCAAAGATAGTTACTGGTGCACTAAGGATTTTTATCTCACCTCTGCCACTGTATATTTTGCTGCTTTTGTTTCTTCTGCTTGCGCTAAGTACTGGGCATCATACATCGCAATTTGTTCTCGCAATGCATCCATTTGAGTTACCAAACGGTCTACAAACATGTCCTAGAACACAAATAATTTTCAGTATTTAACTACCCATCAATTTACCCTTTGAGGGCCTCTTGTCCCATCTCTGGTTCCAAAATTCGCTCATCAAACACCTCAAACCAACAAAACATGAGTTGAAGTATCCTCATTCCTGAAGAAGAAAACAACTGGGAGAAGCCATTATTATATAAGCTCTTGCTATTGAAGGACTTCATGTTAGTGCTCAAATCAAGTACACACTTTCTTCGGGTAGCTACCCATTGCCGTTGTAGATGGTCTGCAGCTGCTCAAGAAAGAAACACCAGAGCATCACCATGAACAGTCAGACAGCATTCGGAAGATGACAAGGATGAATTAACAGCCTTGTTACCATCAAACAGTGGATCTGAAAGTAAAATATATGAGCTCCTCTAAATGATTCATATATTTCATGTAAATAAATTATAACTGGTAAGCAATATTTGTGGTTGTATGGCACTACTGAATGCACAGGATAGCTCACACAGGCACAGACTGCAAAATAAGTATCATTTGCGCCATCATAGTGACAGGCAATGATCATCCGTACAAGAGATTGTCTACCACCAATCTGCTGGTAGTCACCATTGATCAGAAAAACCTTAAGAGCAGGTCAGACATTTGGGTATCCTTTGGTGACTGATGGACTTTCTGATACCCCAAGCCCTTTCCACCATTTGCAACAATTTGCAAGACACAAGCCAGAGGTGTGATGGAATATTTTGCTTGCCAGAATAAGTGCAATTCCAACAAAAAAACTCAAAAGGTTTCTCACCATCCATGGTAGCGATTTATAACAGTAAGGATTACTAAAATATTGATTTTTTTTTTATTGTGACACCTATTTTTGCACATCATAAATAGGTTACATCAATTTTCAGACACTTGCTCTTTGATGGGAACTTTTACTATATGCATTTTAACCAGAATCACCTTTCTCTATAATAGAGAACAATTATTGCATTCTCTACATCACTCCTTACTCTTGTGAAGTTGTTGCTGAGACAAGTCCATGAACATTGATGAAGGCATTCAGATCATGATGTGGTTGGGAGTTCCTGAATTTAGACCCAGCAATATATTTTCAAATCAGAGTGATGTGCGCCTTGGAAGGAAACCCACAAGTGGTTATGCTCCAATGTGCCTACTGTCCTTGTGCTTCTTTGTGTTTTGGGGAGGTGCTGTCAGAACCTAGAAATGTAACTGCAGTTAAGCAGGTAGAACCAAGTGCTATCACTGTGCAGTTGCACTTGGGTGGTAAGAATAAACGTTAGTGTGTAAGACAGGGTACCAATCAAATGGACAAAATACAGTAATAAAAAGAATGTCCCAGCAGGGAGCATTTAGTTCATAGTAGACCAAGTGCAGACCCGTTGGGTCTGTTCCCCCAACGTGCGGTTGTGCGGGGGGGGGGGGGGGGGGGAGGCGGCATGCAGCGTCACACACACTAACTAACCCCCCCCCCCCGCACTCACGCTAATTACCCCCCTTGATATTATATTAATATTATTAATTTGCTCCTTTTACCCCATATACACCCTATCTACTGACGCATAGCCCCCAACTTGCAATCACATCTAGAGAGGGGGTGGGGTGGGAGTAGAGAGTGAGGGCAGAGAGAGAAGGGGCAGAGACAGACACACAGAGAGAGGGGCAAGAGGGAGAGGGGGTGGAGAGGGAGAGAGAAGAGGGGGGTGGGAGGAGGGGGGAAAGGTGGGAGAGGAGGGGGAGAAGAGGGAGAGGGGGGTGAGGGTGAGAGGGGGGGAGAAGGGGGGGGAGAGGGGGGGAGGGAGAGGGGGGAGAGGGGGTGAGAGGGAGGGGGAGGAGAGGGAGGGGGGAGGTGAGAGGGGGGGTTTAGGGGAGGGAGGGTGGGGGAGGGGATGGAGGGGAGAGGGGAGAGAGGGGGGGAGGAGGGGAGGGGGGAGAGAAGAGAGAGGAGAGATGGGAGAGGGAAAGAGAGAGGAGGAGAAAGAGAAAGGAGAGAAAGAGGGAGGAGAGAGAGAGGAGGAGAGAGAGGGGGAGGGAGGAGAGGGGGGGAGGAGAGAGGGGGGAGAGCGAGAGGGGGGGAGGAGAGAGGAGGGAGGGGGAGGGGGGAGGGGAGGGGGGGAGAGAGGGGGGAGGAGAGAGAGGGGGGAGGGAGAGAGGGGGGAGCAGGGGGGGGGTAGGGGTGTGTGGAGGGGAGGGGGTTTAGGGGAGGAAGAGGGAGGGGGGGGGAGGGGATGGAGGGAGGGGGAGGGGGGGGGGAGAGGAGGGGGGGAGGGGGGAGGGGGAGGGGGAGGGGAGGGAGGGGGGGGAGAGGGGGAGGGGAGGAGAGGGGGGGGGGAGAGGGGGGAGAGGGGGGAGAAGGGGGGGGAGGAGAGGGGGGGGAGAGGAGAGGGGGGGGGGAGGGGAGGAGAGGGGAGGAGGGGGGGGGGGGGGGGGGGGGGGGGGGGGGGGGGAGGGGGGGGGGGGGGTGGAGGAGGAGAGGGGGGGAGGAGGGGGGGGGGGGGGGAGAGGGAGAGGGAGGGAGAGAGAGGGATGGAAAGGGGGGGGAGGAGAGGAGAGGAGAGGGGGGGAGGAGGAGGGGGGGGAGAGGAGAGGGGGGGAGAGGAGAGGGGGGGGAGAGGAGAGGGAGGGGGAGAGAGGAGAGGATAGGAGAGGGGAGGAGAGGAGGGGAGCAGGGGAGAGGGGAGGAGAAGAGTGGCGAGTAGAAGAAAGGAGAGGAGGGGGGAAGAGAGGGGGGGGGAGAGAGGAAGTATGA
Organism: Leucoraja erinaceus; assembly: GCF_028641065.1. Lineage (NCBI taxonomy): Eukaryota > Metazoa > Chordata > Chondrichthyes > Rajiformes > Rajidae > Leucoraja > Leucoraja erinaceus. Next base: position 16,143,413 of record NC_073399.1, on the reverse strand, counting down.
CAGGAGAGGGGAGGGGGGGAGAGGGGAGGGGGGGAGGGGGGGGGGGGGGGGGGGGGGGGGAGGGGGAGGGGGGGAGGGGGGGGATTGAGGGAGGGGAGGGAGGTGGGGGGGGGGGGGGGGGGGGGGGGGAGGGGGGAGGGGAGGGGGGGGAGAGGAGAGGGGGGAGAGGAGAGGGGGGGGAGAGGAGAGGGGGGGAGAGGAGAGGGGGGGGGGGGGAGAGGAGGTGGAGAGGGGGGGAGAGGAGGGGGGGGGAGGAGAGGGGGGGGAGAGGAGAGGGGGGAGAGGGGGGGAGAGGAGAGGGGGAGGGGGGGAGAGAAGAGGAGAGGGAGAGGAGGGGAGAGGGGGGGGGGGGGAGAGGGGGGGGGGGGGAGGAGGGGGGGGGGGGGGAGAGGGAGGGGGGGGGGGGAGAGAGAGAGGGGGGGGGGAGAGGAGAGGGGGGGGAGGAGGGGGGGGGAGGAGGGGGGGGAGGAGGGGGTGGGGGGGGGGGGAGAGGGGGGGAGGGGGGGGGAGGGAGGGGGGGGGAGGGGGGGGGGGGGGGGGAGAGGAGGGGGGGGGGGAGAGGAGAGGGGGGGGAGGAGAGGGGGGGGGAGAACTTAAAAAACATTTTAGAACCAAAAAAGACACATTCTGCAAGCATTGTAGAAGCAAAAGAGACACTTTTTGCAAACATTTTAGAACCAATAAACACTATTTGCAAACATTTTAGAACCAATAAACACTTTTTGCAAACATTTTAGAACCAATAGACACATTCTGCAAGCGTTTTAGATCCACTAAGGGCACTTATATTTGAGTGGACATGTGTTCAGTGTTATTCACAGCTCAGAGAAATGTGACCCTCTGCCTTCCTCCATCTTGAAGAGACTGATTGGGGCACACCACTTCCTGGTTTTATAGTCCCTCCCTCCTGCCGCCAGCAGGGGCAGCAGAGAGAATGGGGAATTTTGTAAAATCATTAATATCTCTGTCAATTTTCATCGACGGGAAAAATCCTCGGCACACATATGGCAGAGGGGGGCTCTGAGCAAGGTGGCCATAAATGACGGCCGTAGGTGGCGGCGTTCTCTCGGAAATCGCAGCACAGATGGCCAAAACAGGTCAAGAACAGACTATTAGTAATATAGATATGATATTGTGTGATTTTACTGAATAAGTAATGTTGCAACGTTTTGATCCAATTTCCATGGGAATATCAAAAACATACCACAGTTGCTGATGTCATCACACACAAAATATGACATGGTAATGATGTAAGAGCCGGGATCCAAGTACAAAAAGTGCTCAGCCAAATTTCCAGTTGGGTGTCATCATTAAGAAACAACTGCAAGCACTTAAAATATATGTAATTAAATATATTTTTCATGCTTTACACACGCAACAATTACATATTTTGGCTAATTAGTTTCTAGTACAGTATATTGCTAAGGAGCAAGTAGAATGATTTATTAACATTTTCTTAAATTTCCTGTGGAAATCTAAAACTATAAAGTAACATTATAAAACTGATGCAAATAGAAACTGAAAAAAGGGACTGCCAATTTTCACAAGCTACTTGAATAAATTAGGTGGCAGGAAAATTGTATATTTTAATCTAGAAAGATATCACAAAACCTGTGTAAGAAAGAACTGCAGATGCTGGTAAAATCGAAGGTAGGCACAAAATGCTGGAGTAACTCAGCGGGTGAGGCAGCATCTATGGAGAGAAGGAATGGGCAAGACATCTGATACGTCGCCCATGTACTCTCTCCATAGATGTTGCATCACCCGCTGAGTCACTCCAGCATTTTGTGTCTATCACAAAACCTTGCTGCAATGTTGTATAAGGCCAATGAGAAATGAGAAAGTTGACACTTTATTCACATAATGCCAAGTACCTATTCAGAACAATGTCATGGGAAAAAGTTCTCCAGAGTTCTAGATTATCCAATTCTTTGTATTGTTACTTTGCTCCCACTCAGTAACATGTTTATTTGAAACATTGTTATGAATTAAGGTATATTTCTTATGAAGTCTTTTGGGATTGAGCATGATGTGCTTCTGCCCCAGCTTTGTGGGAGCAGAAATAGCCATTTAAACCAATATGCAAATTAGCAGATATTTAATGGGCAGATTGTGTGAGAGGAGGTGCATTCATTCCTCTGTTTGATGGGCCTCTGCATGCTCACAATTAAGGGAGCCAAGGTTCGCTTTGAGATAATTATAAAGATAAATTTGTGATCTGCTGTACCTGCTTCTGTTTCAGCTTTGTTGCCTGTAATTTTTCAGTCTCCAACTTTTCTGTGGCACGCTTCATCACCATAATGTCAGAAGACGTATCCTGTTGTAAGCTGTTCATGTAGAAATGCCGCAATGCAATATTTTCAACATCCGTTTGTAGTTGAGATACTATGACGAGATAATAAGATTAGATCAACATAATCTCACCAGTCTATGTCTAAAGGAGGCATATGTTTATCGAAAATGTTCTATTTGCTATTCACCAAGAGCACCAAGCATTGGTTTAATGGGTTGTAACAATTGTTAATATTTGGGGAAAAATAGTTTTTAAAAAATTGCAACAACATTTTTCAAACCTACATCCAAAAAAATAAACAAAGATTTATTCAAGCTGATGATCAGAAAGGAAATTGGGATATGCCATTAAAATAGAAACAGCAATTATTGAATTAATCAATTATTGAATTAAGTATTATTGTTCCAATATTTTGAATTTTTTAAATGTTTTACACTATAACAACTTGCAAAATGAGGAGATAAACGTGTCCCCTGTTGTGTGCATTAAACAAGCAATGTTCTAACATTTGTCTTTTTGATACCGTTTTACAAATTTGAGGTGTTACACAATTCACATGTACAACAGAGAACAGATTTCCATCTAATTGCCAGTGACCCATTTATAGCAAATTAAAATTAATGATATTGTGTTGACAAGATTGACACCTATTTTCCGGCTGATGAATTATCTATTAGCAAGAGGAATAACAGTTGATGAAATATTTTCATGAGTTAAAAACACATAAAAGGGTTTGGATGGATAACACAATGACTAAGTTCAGTGAGCTTTGCAACTTAGAATATCAAAAGATTTTTCTTTGTACAGCAATATTAAATATTTGCATCTATCCAATCCATCAAACAAATCGGACTCCATACATGTTGAATATTTAATATCTACAGAGGGTTTTACTTTGAAATGTTTACATTGAATTTTAAGAATATCCTAGAATTATCCCCATTTGTTTACATTAAACAGGAACACTTCTTTTACAATTACAAAAATCCATAAAATAGTTAATTTTGTTTAGCTGAATTCTGTGATTCTACACATCTGCATTACTTTTATTATAAACGATAAATAGGTTAGCCACATTATACACAAGAACATATGAAATAGAAGCAGAAGTAGGCAGCCCTTCTTGTCTGCTCCACGATTCAAGAAGATCACGTAATCTTGTTTTAACCTCAGTGATACTTTTCTGCAGAATCCATGTCCGTTGATTCATACTCTGAACAATCAGTCTGTGGTCCCCTGTACTGTTAAAATGAGGTCTAACAGAAGTTTGAGGAACAGCGTTTCATCTTCCATATGGGCGCACTGCAGCCTTCTGGACTTAATCTTGAATTTGACAACTTCAGGTCCCTTGATTTCTATCAGCATCTTTGGTAAGCATACAGGTACAGTAGGCAGTGAAGAAAGCTAATGGAATGTTGGTCTTCATAACAAGAGGAGTTGAGTATAGGAGCAAAGAGGTCCTTCTACAGTTGTACAGGGCCCTGGTGAGGCCACACCTGGAGTATAGTGTGCAGTTTTGGTCTCCAAATTTGAGGAAGAACATTCTTGCTATTGAGGGAGTGCAGCATAGTTTTACGAAGGGCAGAATGGCCTACACCTGCACCTATTGTCTATTGCTACATCTATAAATATTGGCTCAGCTTGTTTGTTGCTTTCTACCCCTATTTTTCATTTCCTTCTCTCGCAGTCGATGGCATGACCAGTCGAATCTGCCGGGCATGGTTCCTGCTCTGCATTTTGCAGTTCCTGCCATATTTAATCTATGTTCTTTCTTCTTTGATTTCATTCTCTAACTGCTCCTCGTTCACTCAATGACCAAATAACCCAATTTACAGTTTATCCCCATGGTCATCTTGGTTTTTTGCTGTCAAAGACACTCCTCTCCCCTATCTTCCCTGCAGCTGAACAAAAGGATTTTCTCATTTCTGGATGGATAGAACCAGGAGGGAAAAGTGGAGAACATGGAGGATGGGTTCAGAAGAGAGAATCAATACAATTGATTACCTCCATTGGCTTCAATTTAAATTTCAAACCCATGTTTAAACGCCATTGACCTATTGCTCTAGCCTTACAAATGTTCTGATGCTCTCCATCCTTCATTGCTCAAGTAACTACTGTCTTTGTTCTTTACAATACCTACTCTACACTTTCCTGCCTTTCTTGTTTAAGACCCTCATTAAAGTGTGGTTAAAGTACTTTGTTTTAGGTACCCACTTGATGAGTATTTTGACTTGACATTCACCTTTGACTGTTGTGCCAAACAGGTTTGTGTCAAAACTTTGGATTGTGTCCCGCTGTTTTATTGTTCGCTATTGAAGGGATCACTTTACTTAAAATTAAAGTGCTTATTTGATTCAGCTGCATACACAGAAGAGTTTGCCAAAATGTTCTAATTATTCATTCAATTTGGGTCCAACCCGACATTTGAGGGTCAATCCATCCTTATTTCTTTCTACATATCCAACAAAGACAACCTTATTTCAGTTGCTGGGTTTCATTCATTAATAATTTATTGACTTCAATCAGAGTTTTGTTTCAAATCACTAGCTGCAGCAAATAATTAAGTAAATCATTAAGCTTACCTTTTGAGCGCTCACTATTTGTTTTGGCTTGTTGCATTTGGTAAAGATTCTTTACACATGCTAAATCTTCCTCGACCTTTCTTCTTTTTGCTGCAGCCAATGAGCAACGGCTATCATATTTTTCAAGCTCCATTTGCATTTGTGCAAGAGATTGTTGTATGCCATAAAGAATCACTCCTGTGTCTTCGCGTTCAGTTGTTAGCTTTTTCATTCGCCATGACTTAAAGATAAAGTAATAAGCCAGTGAATACTGGCCATCCTCAATGTGACCCACCACACACACTCAAACACAATCACCATCCACACTGTGCTAACCCCAATGTTGAACTAACCTTTTGATGGCTGCTCAGCTGTCAAGACCCGAGTTCTATGATCTTGCCTTGAGCAGATCAAGTCTCTAAATAATGCAATGTAAACACAAAATGCTGGATCTGCTCATGCTGCCTGACATGCTCAGTATTTCCCACATTTTCTGTCCCCCATCTCCCACCCCTCCCTCCCACCGATTTGCAGCAACTCCAATGCTTAATCACCTGACTGCTTCTGGCAACTTGAATTGACAGCAGGCAGTTTCATTTCTATTAAAATTATCTGTTCATCAGTGATTTAAAAACAATTCAAATTGATTTATAAATAACAGTGAAAAATTAAGAATACATTTGTTTGTGTGAACAAATTAAAACCATAAATATTCAGATGCAAAAAAAAAAAGACTTTTCTGAACCGATGTTGGAGGTCTCTTTCAAATCACAGGAGTGATCACAAAAGAGCTCATTGTCGACTTCAGGAGGCACAGCACCGACTTAGTCCCCCTACACATTAACGGCGAGTGTGTGGAGAGGGTCAACACCTTCCGGTTTCTCGGCGTCCATATCGCGGCCGACATCTCCTGGACGGACAACACGACAGCGGTCATCAAGAAGGCTCAGCAGCGGCTGCACTTCCTGAGGGTCCTCAGGAAGCACAACCTGGACTCTAACCTGCTGCTGACCTTCTACCGCTCGTCCATCGAGAGCCTGCTGACATACTGCATTACAGCATGGTATGGCAGCTGCACCATGGAAGACAGGGAGAGGCTTCAGAGGGTAACCAGGACAGCGCAGAGGATCATTGGTTGCCCTCTCCCCTCCCTGATGGACATCTACACCTCCCGCTGCCTTAGCAGGGCAAAGAAGATCACCAAAGACAGCTCCCATCCTGCGTTTGGACTGTTCGACCTGCTGCCCTCTGGAAGGCGCTATAGGTGCATCAAATCCAGGACAAACCAGACTCAGGAATAGCTGCTTCCCGAGAATTATATCTACCATAAATTCAAATCCACACATGCACTGACTACACCGCCCAACAGGACTTCCATCTGTATATATGTATGTAGCGCCGTAGAATTTGTGCACCTATTCCCCCCCCCATCTCCCTTCTGTTTTGTTTTTCTGTTTCTTGTTTTTTGTGTAAAATTGTATGTATGCACTGAGTACGAGCAGCTTTCAGTTTCACTGTACATGTATAGTGACAATAAATGGCATATCTATATCTATCTGATGCTGAGTGGCTAGCATAAGGCTGAAGGGCTGGATATGAAAGTTAAATAAAACCCTTGAATTCATTATTTTGCAAGTCTGGTGACAGGCACTTTGCTGCTAGACAGGAGATCTCTATGAATATGCCAATAAACTGTCAGCATGAGTGTGTAGGAAGGAACTGTAGATGCTGTTTTACTGCAAAGATAGACACATAAAGCTGGTCAGGCAGCATCTCTGGACAAAAGGAATAGCTGATGTTTTGGGTCGAGACCCTTCTTCAGACCGAAGAAGGGTCTCGATCCAAAAGGTCACCTATTGCTTTTCTCCAGAGATGCTGCCTGACCCACTGAGTTACTTCAGCTTTTGGTGTCTATGTTAGCTGTCAGCATGAGCTGGCTCAATAGTTTGTTTCAAATCATCAAAATAAAGTTTTTGGAGAATTGATTACAATGCATTGTTCTATGTATCAAATGTCCTCCACCATGTACACACTCGAGTAATAAGAATAATGAACATTTAAGCCACAAATATGGGCCACAGCACATCAGCATGCAAAACACACCAGTGGAAGTTCAAAAATGTGACAGATTAGCAACAGTTAAAGACAGCCTTCACCTGAAACAGGAGATGGTTTGAACATGCAGCAAGTACCCCAGTCTGGTAGTAATTGGAGCTACTTTTGGAAATGTTTAAAGAATGGCACAATACGGTGGACAGTTGATTCGAAAGTTCTCCAATGCTGTAATAGAGTGGACCAGAATCTGGAAATAATGCAAGTTATCTTGTACCACCTGCAGGGCACGTTGAAACCCACCAAACACAGGCAGAAGGTATAAAAGGCCATGGTGGCAAATGGCAGGACAAACTCCAAGGATCTACTGTAGTTCATTGATATCTCAAGTGGTGATAGGTAACGGAAACAGCTGCACTGCCAGCCTCGAGCAAAATCTTTTTGCTACATCACATCACATACCAACATTATCAATTAATACTCACATCTAATGGTCACATGCTCTACCTCCTGCTCCAAAATCAGCAATGTTGAAAGGCTTTCTCACATTTATAAAAACCTGCACACTCTGCCAGCTACTGAATCTTGTTTCTCACATCACTCAAATAGTTTTGCACGACAGCCACTAAAAACTTCCCCTCGCTTGCAGTACTTGGATGGGTCACAAACAAAGGATGTAAAAGCAAACCTAAAGGTGGAATCCCCTTGCATTTGTAAACTCCAGAGTCATGGGATAGCATTTCTGAAGCGACAGTAATCACCAAGGATGAGAGTTCTAGTCCACTCTCCAACATTTCACCTTCCCCCCTTCCCCTTGTTCCTCCTTCCCTACAAAACAAATGAATAGATATACTTTTCCTTTTCCAGGACTAGAAAGGTGCAAAATCAGTTTAATAATTGGTTTCATAGATAACCAGAATTGTTAACTGCTCCTGGGAAATGTCAATAGCTCTCTTTCACAGGAAGAGAACATTCACCCTCCAATGCAAAACACAAGCTGCTGGAGGAATTTAGTGGGTCAGACAGGTCTGGGGAGGGAATGGACAGACAATGTTTTGGATCAGGATCCTTCTTCAGGCTAAATTAATAAAGACTCAATAAATTAAGCCTGAAGAAGGGTCTTAACCCGAAACGTCACCTGTCCATTCCCTCCCAGATCCTGCCTGACCCATTGAGCTCCTTCAGCACTTTATGTTTGGCTCACGGTCCCAGCATCTGCAATGTCTCATGCCTTCATGCACCCTCCTTTATTGCCACTCCAATGGTGCTCTGGCTAATGCATCAGCCAAGCAGCATGGAATCCTGCGACTAATGCCAATATGACTTTGCACTCAGCTGTGCCTTCAAGACACAGGGCTGAATGAGTTTATCCTACAAGACTGTCTGCAAATGCCTCCACTGTCTCCCACTAACTATGCTGCTTTACTGAAGAAGGATACTGTAGGTCACTCAGAGAATCTACGTGTTATTAGTTGACTTTAGTATGCAATAAAGCACAATTTAATTTATAAATTAAGGTTTATCTTGCAGTTACTTTTATTTTTATAATGGTGTGAGGAGGCTGTGAGGATTGATTATGAATTAGCTGTGGCTAGATTACTGGAGTTTTAGTCACTATTGTAGCATTTGGATGAATTATTCGTAAAGATCCCGGCAGAATAGTGCTTCGAGTTTGGTTTCCACCTACCTCTTCTGGCACACAAACACATTGCATACACCAAGCTTCCAACAATATGCTGTCATTACAACTGGCTCACAACTGAGCACATATTTCAAATGCATTTTGAACATTGAGCTGAGAACATCCAGCTCACATTATCTGTGCCAATCATGATGCCAATTTAAACTAATCTCATCTACCTGCACATAGTCTATGTCTGTCCATCACTGTCTATTTATGTGCATCCCTGTCTATTTATGTGCCAGTCTAAATGCATCCTAAATGTTGTGCACAAATATGCTCCCAGACAACTACCATTGTTCATGTTAAAAAAATTGTCTTACAAATCTTTTAACTTTCCTCCTCTCACCTAAAATCTAGGACCTCCAGTACATAGATAACCCTCGTTATCAGACCATAGGAGGGTGATTGGAGTCCGTTATTGCCGATTTGCTGCTATAACCGAGTAAGGGATTCGCTCCAACCATCTAGCGGCCCCCTCCATGAAACACCGAGTTATTTTTTAATACAAAGCTCTTTTTAACAGCTAAAAACTTATTTTTGTTACTGCAAGCTAAAAGTACTAAATGCTATTTGTTACATTGTTTTACAGAGTATCATTGCACGAGTGTCGATCGAATAATGTTTCAAACTTTTAAGTTCAGGTAAAGTGCTGTCAAGTTGAAACATCTGTAATCAAAAAATAAAATATAGCAATCAAGATACCCATTACTGCGATAGAAATTTATTAACATTGGACGGCTATAATTTACATTTTATATTATTTGGTTATATATAGGCAAGGACTATGCTACGCTACTTACCACTTCCCTCAGCTCCAGAGTTAACTTGTCCAACTGCTTTGAAAGATGGTTCTTCAGGGCTTCCTGAAAGCGCTTCATTAGAGGCTATATTATTAAAAGAGAGATTTATTTAAGGTTATTTACATATTCATTTTATTGAAATTAAAAGTAAAGGTAAAACAAATTATTTGTAAAAGTAATGCCAAATGCTGAGAATGGAACTATTTTCACATTTATAATGTAATGTTATAATAATAATAAATAATAATACATTTTATTTATGGGCGCCTTTCAAGAGTCTCAAGGACACCTTACAAAAATTTAGCAGGTAGAGGAAAAACATGTTAGGGGAATGAAATAAATAGTAGAGACATGACGAGTACACAAAGTAAATACAGAATTCAATACAAAACACAGTATGAGGCAAGTAATGCACAGATGAAAAGGGACGGCACGTGGGGCTAAGGATAGGCAGAGGTGAAGAGATGGGTCTTGAGGTGGGACTGGAAGATGGTGAGGGACACGGAATTGCGGATCAGTTATGTCTGTTGATGTGGCAAACCAAAGGTGTTCTCTTCACAGAACCAAAATGTGAGTGGATTTTACAGAAGTACACAGAATTGGTTATTATTACGGAACTATATGCACATGTGCACCCATTATTTCCAGATTAACGTTTTACACCATTGAATTGCTGGTTAAAGAAAACCAGAAATCTCCCCATGTTACATAACAAAGTAATGGTTTAAATTATGCACTGCACTACCTGCACTGACTGCTGAGACCATGTGCCCGAAATATCCTAACAGTCTTTAAAAGCTCCTCTTTGCCGAGGGCTTTTGAGGGGTTTTTAAATGCTTCTAACAGCCAGGAACATTTATAAATATTACAATCCATTAAATTTAAATAACTAAAGATGAAATGTAGTTGAACACCCCTTGATACAGTTTATTTAGTTTAGTTTAGTTTATTATTGTCACAGGTACCGTGAAAAGCTTTCTGTTGCATGTTATCCAGTCAAAGAAAAGACTATACATGATTACAATCAAGCCGTCCACACTGTGCAGACAAACAATAAAGGGTAATAACATTTAGTGCAAAATAAAGTCAGATTACAACATTTAAAAGAAATTTGGGTGGGTACATGGATACGAAAGGCTAAGAATAATAATCGGCCAAATGCAGACAAACGACAAGATCAGAGAGGCAGCTTGTTCCTCCTAGGCCCTGTTTCTGTGTTGCATAATTCCACGACTCTATAACAACTCTTTTTCCACAGGTTCAGTAATCCTTCTATACTTCAATCAATCCTGGGATGAAGATGAGCATTTGGGCCTTTTAAAAAGTATGCAGCTGTGTCCAAAGCCAGGAAGTCAGATACACTGCCATTCAACCTCTTGTCCACATCTGACTTCCATGTTTAGCCAAACAAATGTGAAAAGCTGGAATGCATCAAGCCATAAGAAGATGAAAACGGTTGGTTCCTCAGCTGTCCATTAGATTCATTTCATCCAATATTTTAAATGAACAATATATATATCAATACTAATCCACCTACTGAGGAAAATTTCATGATGTGGCGCCACCCGGTGGTTAGGCCACTTACTATGCGAACCCTCGGCAGTCGGGGGTAGGGTTACATGACTGGGTAATGGTGGGAAGGAGTTGTCACGAGGTTTAGGGGTGTGCCCTAGTATAAGTATTGAGTCCCGGGTCAGCCTTCTCCTATTCGCGTGTGTATTGTTCTCTTTACTTCTCCAATAAAGATCTCTTTGATTCACCACGCGTGGCTTGCTTATTCGCCCGCCATAATTATTTCACTTTCTTGGTTGAGGTGGTGGGAGGGGGAGTAACCAAAGATTTTGTGATTAATTTAATGTTTTAACATGAATCAATTATGTGATGATACTATTCTAGGCATTAGGTTTGTCTGTAATAATGAGGCCGCATTCATTAATTTTAATAAATTTGCGTCTCACATAAGGTGGTGATAGTTCCGTCAAGGAATTTGAAGCTCTCAACCATCTCCAGTTCATCATCATTCATGCAGACTCGGACATGTACTACATCCCGTTTCCTGAGAGCAATGATCGGTCCTTCATTTTTCTGACATTGAGGGAAAGGCTGTTGTCTTGACACCATCAAACTTGTAAATTAAGTTAAGGGGCTGTCCCACTTGGGCGATCTGATCCGCGAGTTCTGGCGAGTTTGCCCTTGACTCAAACTCGCAGCATGGTCGACACGAGGTCCTAGGAGGTCTTTGTAGCTCTCCTTCATGCTCGAGAGTAGTCCCCTTTTACTCGAGGCCTCAACTAGGTCGCGGCATAATTTTTAACGTTGAAAAATGTCCGCTAGTAAAAAAAGGTTGCCCTGGAAAAAAATCGATACTTTTTTTACTCGTAGGTTTAGTCGAATTAGGTCGTAGTAGGTCAGCATGTTATTCGTAGGTAATCGAGGGTAGGCAAAGGTAATCAAAGGTAGTCGTAGATAGTCTTCTACATAGTTGAAGGGAGGTTGAAGGAAATCGAAGGAGGTCGTCTTCACTCTCCACTATTATGTGTCCAATTTTCCCGAAGCTAGTCGAAGCTAGTCTTCAACATAGTCGAAGGAGGTCGAAGGAGGTTTTGTACATAGTCAAAGGAGATCTTCAACATGACATTTTTTCAAACTCTCCTAAACTCTTCTAAACTCGCTAATTAGGTCGCCGCAGTGGACAGCCCCTTAACTTCACTTTATAGGATTTGCCACAGTCAATGGGTCTGTGTGGGGAGTCTGGGATTTCAGGTTAATTTGGCATTGTTGGCATCATAATTTCCACATAATATTCCCTATGACCCAAGAAAGTCTATATTTTCAGGTGTGAATTATCAGTTCCTCAGATTACTATTTGGATTATTTGGTTTATAGCATAATAACATATTTTTAATATAGAACATAGAAAGGTACAGCACAGGAACAGGCCCTTCGGCCGACAATATCTGTGTTAAATATGATGCCAAGAAGCTAATCTCATCTGCCTGCACATGATCCATATGACTCCATTGCCTTCATATCCATATCCTATTTAAAAGCTTCTTAAGCACCACTATCGTATCTGCCTCCATTATCACCCCTGGCAGCACGTTCCAGGCACCCACTGTCCACTGTGTAAAAAAACTTGCCCGCACATCTATCTATCTATATCTATCTTTACATAACTAAAACTCTGATCTTGTGCTCTTTCAGTTTGCGCGTTTTTTCTATTTGCGCAAAAACGGTATGTCATAGCGCTACGATTTTTCGCCAGATCACTCGCCGTTCTCCTGTGCTGTGAGTGCAACACGTTTCGTTCCGATCGCTGGTCTATTGTAAAGGTTAGCAAGGTTTAAAAATCTTAAAAGCCGCACATGCGCAGATTGGTCTCCTCTCCTGTCAGTAACCTGGGACGGCGACGCCCCTTCCTGCGCACCATCGCTGAACTGATTGGCCGGTGCCTCTGTCACAATAAAGCTAAAGGAGTGGAGCGAGCAGAGTGTGGAGTGGCCCAGAGCCCGGCCGGCTGTGAGGTGGGGCTGAGGCCCGGGCCGGGCACAGGTGGGGCCGGGCGCACTGCCCCCCAGCTCCAGCCACTTCCCCTCTGGTCCCCCTCGCTGACTCCCCCCCCCCCCTTCCCCTTGGAACTTCCCCCGTCTTTTTCTCCAAGCTCTCACCCCCCCCCCACGCCCCCCTCCCTCACCTCCCCCCACCCCCCCTTCCCCCCCCCTTACCCCCTCTCCCCGCCCACACCCCCCCTCTCCCGCCCACACCCCCCCTCTCCCGCCCACACACCCCCCCTCTCCCGCCCACACACCTCTCTCCCCCGCCCACTCCCCCTCCCCTCCCCCACCCACGCCTCCCGTGTGACTGAGACCCAACGGGTCCCACTTAGTCCAGTCTCCTTTAAACTTTGCCTTTAATCTTTCTCATTTTTTCCCTGGGAAAAGGATTCTGACTGCCCACCCTATCTATGCCTCTTGTAACTATATTCTTTAATACACATTTTTTTTTAATTTTGTTATGATAAATGTACATCAATTTTGTAATTTAAAGTGCAACCCATAATGATTTTGAAAATAACGATCATCAAGCTCTGAAACAGATACTTTGTCTAATGCGAAAGGTTTTCTTACATGATCTGGGTCAAGCACAATCAATTCTGCTTGTTCTTCATCTGTATCCAAATCTTCTTCAACGTTTGACTCATCTACCATGGGGCGACATTCTATATCAAGGCCTAGGCAAACAGGAAAAAATATGTTCAACACCCTTGAAAGAAAGAAAATAATAGAACAAACAAATCAGATAAACCTGGTGAAGGACGATTTGAGTACGAGAGTGAAAATATCTTACTACAAATTACACTGGAATATTGTGTATAATTTCAGTTTCCTTCTGTGAAAAAGGTTATACTCTACTGCAGTGGCAGTCCTGTGAAGACCTACTAGAGTGAACCCTGGGATGGCAGCTATGTCATGCAAGGAGATATTGAGTGGGCTAGGTCTTTATTTTCTGTTTTTTAGAAGAATAAGTGGTGACTGCATTGGTTCATACACAATTCTTAGAGGGCTCAACAGGATAGATGTAAGGAAGATATTTCCCCTAGGTCTGGAATCAAGCAAATGGAGTCATGGCAAAATAAGTTGACTATTTAGAACATAAATAAGGAGAAATCTCTTCATTCAAAGTGTGATTAATCTTTCAAATTCTCTACACTTCAGTGCAATGGAGGGATGTCATTGATAATGTTCAACACAGGTCAATAGACTTCTGGTTATAATGGAATGGGGAGTGTAAATAAGCAATCTACACAATCTGAAGTTCAAGATCATCTTTAATCAGTACCCATATACAACGGTACAGCAGGTCGTTAGTTGTTAGTTCATCGTTACCGAATCAAAGACTGACCAGTGGGTTCAGTATGAATCATACAGTGGGGTGTGGTTAGTGATGCTATTCTACTATGATTGGTTCACATGCAATAACCAATCTACATCCTTCCCCGTAAAGAGCGAATATAGTTAAACACACATGCAGCTAGAATTCAAACATACTCGCCATATCTGTCAGGCGGTCTACTAATACGGCCCGAACGCGTACGGACCAAGCCCTCTCCCCCTTCGCCAGAAAAGTCAGAGGGAGGCGGTAAACCCGGAAGTGAGAAAGCAGCAGGGGACACATGTGGTGGCCGACAGGGGGAGCATGCGGGAGAGGTAGTATTGTTGTTAGTCATAGCGAAAGGATCGGCTGGTGGTGGACGTGGTTCCTTCGCAGCCAGCAAGTGTTGGCGGCTCCGACGGTACAAGACGCCCTCGATGTCAACAAGGTAAGATCGTGGTTCTTCGGGCGGGCCAACAACGCAACCTAGACGGGAATGTTCCACAGGAGTTTGCAAATGGACGACCTGGCCCGGTAGTAGTGGTTTAAGTGGTTTGCTGGGCATGTCATGAGATCGTTTCTGGATGTCGTGTTTCTCCTGGATACGCTTCTGGATCGTGGCTGGCTTCAGCACCTGCGGCACCAGCGTCTGCTGGGCAATTGGTATTGGAGGTCTTGTTGTCCTGGACATCAGACGTTGGGCTGGTGAGCCCAGGACCCCGTCTCTAGCTATGTTCCTGAGGTTTAAAAGGTCGAGATACACATCTGACTTGGCTAGGTGGGCGCATTCCATTAGCTGTTTAGCGCTTCTGACGGCTCGTTCAGCTAGCCCGTTACTTTGTGGGTATTCGGGGCTGCTCGTGACGTGGTGGAAATTTCATCGGTTGGCAAAGTGTTTGAAGGCGTGATTGGTAAACTGTCTTCCGTTGTCGGTTTGCAAGTCGACAGGTGCGCCGAATGTGGAGAAGTGTTTATGTAGCTTTTGAATGACCATCTCTGATGTGATAGAAGGCAGTAAATCAAGTTCAAACCAGTTAGAATAGGGGTCAACTGGGACTAGATAATGTTTATCGTGCCACTCGAAAATGTCTGCCGCCAGCAACGTCCAGGGCAGTGCTGTGGAGTTTGTTGCAGCAGGGGCCGTCTCTATTGGTGTGGCGCCAGGCTGTTGCAGATGGGGCACGAGGCTGTCTTGTCCCGTATGTACTTGGCCATGCAAGGCCAGTAAAACATATTCTGTGCGTGGGCCAGCGTGGCATGGCCGCTGTGTGCCTATTTGTAGTATTCGTCACGTAGTGATGAAGGGATCACGACTTTGTGGCCTTTAATTATAACACCGTCCTGTATGACCAGTTCATCGCGGACTAAGAAGAACGGCTGCACCTCCAGTGGTATGCTGGATTGCCTGTCTGGCCAGCCTTTCTTGATTATGGATGAGAGTAGCTGGAGGGTGGTCAGCGGCTGTGTGTTCGGCTGGGCGGCACAATTGTTTTGTGGGAACAAAGTCAATGCAGAGAACCGTAAACTCGTCCCGTTCATAGGGGTGCCGTTCGTTGGATGCCGGTGGTGCGCGAGACAGGGTGTCAGCCACGAGCATGTCCTTACTCTTTTTGCAAACAATTTTGAAGTCAAATCGCTGGAGTTGCATCATCATATGCTGCAGACGTGCAGGTGCTGCGTGGATAGGTTTGTTGAGGATGGTCACCAGAGGTTGGTGGCCTGTCTCGACCGTGAAAACATTCCCAAAGACGAAGTCTTTGATTTTAGAACAAGCGAAGACCACAGCCAGCAGCTCTTTCTCGATTTGCGCGTAGCGCTGTTCGGTGTCCATCATGGTGCAGGAGGCATATGCGACAGGACATAAAGTCCCATCGGCAGTTGATTGTAGGCAGGCGGCGCCAAGCCCGTATCGTGAGGCATCGCAGGCAACTGTCACAGGGCGCTTCAGGTCAAAAAATGTCAAGGTGGGAGCGCTGGTCAGCCTCGATTTTAAAGCATCAAATGCTTTTTGGTGTTGCTGGAACCAGGACCAGGCAGTATCCTTTCGAGTCAGTTATCTCAGAGGCGAACTCAGTTCACTGAGGTTCGGTATGAACTTTCCCAGATAGTTCACCATACCCAGGAATCGCTGCAGGCTAAACACGTCGGTGGGGGCTGACATCTCTGTGATGGCAGCAGTTTTTTTTCGGATCTGGTTTGAGACCATCAGGAGTGAATACATGTCCGACATAGGTGACCTCTGGAACACTGAAATTGCACTTGTTAGGGTTGAATTTCAGGTTGATCTGACGTGCCCGGTCCATGATAAGCTTTAGGTTGTTGTCATGCTCCGCTGTGTCTTTGCCATAAACCAGGATATCGTCTACGATGATGGCACATGGGAAGCCCAGGGCGCATATTTCACGGAATTTGCGCAGTAAAACATTAGGGTCATGCATAGACTCGGCAGGCACAACTACCTGATAGTTGTCGTCCTGGACAGCTGGTGCGTATTCAAAAGTCCGAGCTCTCATCATGGCTTCGGGTCCCGCCAGGTTATGTAAGAGGGAAGCCTTGACAGCGTCTGGTTCATTTCGGTGGACGATATTGATGTAGTGTCCGTAATCAATCTCAAAGAGCCTCCATCGCTCGCCGATGTCAGAATCAAAAATAAGCTGCGCAGGCTTTCTGCATGATTGAGCCATAGCGAATCAAGAAAAAAAACTGATAAACAAAAATAAAAACCGGTAAACAGGCGCAGTGGGTTACTCCAAGCTTAATGACACCATGTAAATAAGCAATTTACACAATCTGTAGTTCAAGATCATCTTTAATCAGTACCCACATACAACGTTACAGCAGGTCGTTAGTTGTCAGTGCATTGTTACCGCATCCAAGACTGACCAGTGTAGGAAGTAGGTGTTAGTATGAATCATACAATGGGGTGGGGTTAGTGATGTTATTCTACTATGATTGGTTCACATGCTCCTGTTTCATATATTCTTTTGCACAGAGCTGCCAGAACTGTTAAAGGCATCCTTAATGAGCAGGTAATTGGATAGGCATCTGAGACATTTGACAGAATCAGGTTGAGTAAACGGAAATCAAAATTGAGGGCAGCAGGTTGCATAGCAGTAGAGCTAATGTCTTCCAACGTCAGAGACCCGGGTTCCATCCTGACTACGGGTGCTTGTCTTTACGGAGTTTGTACTTTCTCCCCGTGACCTGCATGGGTTTTCTCTGAGATCTTTGGTTTCCTCCCACACTCCAAAGACGTACATGTTTGTAGGTTAATTAATTTTTTTAAATGTCCCTAGTGTGTGTAGGATAGTGTTAGTGTGCGGAGATCGCTCATCGGTGCAGGCTTGGTGGGCCGAAGGGCCTGTTTCAGTGCTGTATCTCTAAACTAAACTAAAAATAGCTGCTGATGTTGGAAATATGAAATAAGGAGTGCTGGTCAGGTGGCAACTATGGTTAAAAGAACAGAACATTTCAGATTGAAGACTGATGGTCAGAATTGGGAAAGGAAGAAAAGGTTAGTTTTAAATTACAGAGAAGGTGAAGAGAGGATTAGATAGAACAAATACTGACCATGGAAGATAAAATATCGTGAAATACAATGCCGTTATCTATGCCTTGCAAGTGAAGTTGTGCTTATGCAGGAAGAAATTCTGAGCCAAAGTTGCAAATAGGGAACATGCAGTAGAAATAGAGAGTTCAGCTACAGACAGAGAAAGCAAATTACTGAAGTAGTGGAATTTATTACAGCCTAGAAGGCTGCAAATTTCATAGCCAGGAGATATGGTAGTGTTCCTCAAGTTAGCATTGGTAATAGTGCAGAAGGACAAAGGCAGGTCAGAAAGGGAACTAGATGGAGAACTAAAGTGGCAAGCAATAGGAATTTCCTGGTTGAGTAAAATTGTTGAGGTGGTATAATCTAAACTGTCTGAACACAGTCCTAAACCTTACAACAATGGTGTTTGCAGTGGCCATTCATTTGGGCCTCTAGCATAGCAGTGGGTAGGAGGCCAAAGACCAGGCCAAGCTATCAAATTTACCTCTATTTGATGTATCTGGACAAACAAGTGCTAAACTTTGGGATTCCACAGTGATCGGCTGTTGGGAATCAACTAGCTCAACCGTCAAATTTAAATTCCTTGGTGGCATTTCAGCAGTCCCTAAGGCAACTTCATCTTGCACCGTCTGTAAGTAAGTATACACAGTTCAAATATATAAAATCAACTTTGTTTAAAATAATTATTGATTAAAGGTTATATGGTAACTGATTGCATTTATTGCCTGCATAATAGTACTAAAGGATCAAAATTAATTTTGCGGATAGAGCACAGGTCCGCACATGGTCTCGCTGATGTCGAGGAGGCCACACTAGCAGCACTGCATGCAGTGGACGAGGTTGGAAGAGGTGCATGTGAATCTTTGCGTTGCCTGGCTTACTGACATGGATAGAAAACTGGTTGGCAGACAGGAAACAAAGAGCAGGGATTAACGGGTCCCTTTCAGAATGGCGGGACTGTCATATGTTGATAGAATGGAGCGAATGGGCTTGTATACACTGGAATTAAGACGGATGAAAGGAGATCTTATTGAAACATATAAGATTATTAAGGGATTGGACACGCTAGAGGAAGGAAACATGTACCCGATGTTGGGGGAGTCCAGAACCAAGGGCCACAGTTTAAGAATAAGAGGTAGGCCATTTTGAACCGAGATGAGGAAAAACTTTTTCACCCAGAAAGTTGTAACTAAGATAGCTGAGTCAAGGGATATGGGGAGAAGGCAGGAACGGGGTACTGACTGTGGATGATCAGCCATGATCACAGTGAATGGCAGTGATGGCTCGAAGGGGCCGAATTACCTACTCCTGCACCTATTGTCTATTGAAAGGCTGTTTGGGGGTCCTGGATGGATTGAGGGAGGAGATATTAAAACAACTGTTACACCTCCTGTGTTTGCAGGGGAAAGTTCCAGGAATGGTTGAATGGAGAAGGATGAATGGAACGGGGGGAAATGGTCCCCGCAGAAGGCAGAAAAGAGTGGGAAGGAGAAAATGTGGCTAGTAGTGAGATCTTGTTGCAGCTGATGGGAATGGTGAAGGAATAATATTTGTTGCCATTGGGACCTTTTATTTCTAAGCTATTTCAATTCTCTTTCTTCAGTGTCACTGTAATTTTACATAATTCACTAGTGAGATGAAAGAACACAATTACATATCTAAAATTAGAACATTTTCAAGAAAATGTCCCCCCATTCCTTTATGTGGCATGTTTTAACAGTTCAAATTTCAGAAAATTGTGATAGCCAGTGCCCAGAACTTTCTCTAAGCACAAGAATTTAGAAAGAAGATGAAGACTTTGGATATATTACATAGGACATTTTCAAGAGTTATGGGGTTTTGGTTAAACCAATAAACTGGAAAAGCCGTGGCGTTTTCCAAGCGTTGATGGGAGTTCTAAAATTATTAGCACTTCAGGAATGAGTGCCGAAGTGGGTGGAGTAAACAGATAAGCTTTCAAAAGAGAATTGGATAAATATTTGAAGGGGAGATTGTAAAGATAAACAAAATGGTCCCTTTGGGAGCTATACTACTCTATGAATTTGTTTGACAGATGTCCAAAAACAGTTGCTATCAGATATTGAGAGTGAAGAATGACTAATAATTTCCAATTATGCATGAAATACCATCATATGTGGCACTCTCTATACCAAGGTTAGAGGCCATAGGGAGGTTTTAATAATCTAATAATTTACAAACTACAATCCAGAGAAAATCGATAATAATACATAACACACTTTACCATATATGTTTGTGCAGTGTCTGTATCAGACAGGGCGAAATTTACTGTAGTGACAGATTCTTGTGTGGGTGACTGTTCTTCTTCTTTAGTCATATCTTCATTACTTCCTTCCTGAATTTGTATAAAAATGCTATCAACACTTGTTTTTTTAAGTGAGACTGCTTTTTCTTATCATACACAATATTCTATTTATCAGTGACCTGCAGGAATAGATGAAAGTAGACACAAAATACTGGAATAACTCAGCGGGTGAGGCAGCATCTATGGAGAGAAGGAATGGGTGACGTTTTGGGTCGACACCCTTCCCCAGACTATCGGGGGGGGGGGGAGGGGATGGGAAAAAGATAGAAAGTGGGCGGAGACAGTAGGACTTGTCAGAGAACTGGGAAGGGGGAGGAGGGAGAAAGCAAGGGCTAACTGAAATTGGAGAAGTCAATGTTCATACTGCTGTGGTGTAAACTACCCATGCGAAGTATGAGGTTTCTTATCTTAAAATTTACAAAGTAGAAGAACAATTCACAAAATAAAAATTATGGAAAGCACTATAGAAATGCCACCCTTTACCGCATCTGCCGGTATATCTCCTGGACGTGATAATATGGGAACATCAATAGACAGTCTATCATCTTCATCGTCAAGAATTTCCACAGTAGCTTCTTCCTGATATGCATGAAAATGAACCAATTATTAGATAATTGCATTTGATTTGTCACAGATTTTTATAAACCTTGAACTAAATAGCTACATTGAACCAAGGAGCTACAAAATGAAAAATAAGAATTATAAATGATGACTGAAGTTAGTTTTTAAGCAGGCAATTGAAGGAAGTAGCACAATGCAGAAGGTTAGGTAATGATTTCAAATGTGGAATTAAAAAGGCTAAAGTTCTCACCTGAATGTGAACTGGTGGAAATAGTATGCAAGATAGATATTATTAGAAGGTCGTACCTTTTAACTAGAGAAGTGAAAAAAAGGTATTCTTCTGCAAAACCACAGGGCCAGTAACTATGACATTGAGAACTGGAAATCAATAGACAATAAGTGCAGGAGTAGGCCATTCAGCCCTTCAAGCCACTGTAATCTTGGCTAATCATCCACAATCAGTACCAAATTCCTGCCTTCTCCCCATATCCCTTGACTGCTATCTTTAAGTGCTCTGTCTAAGGGTTGGATCCTGGTTCTGGAATCACCCATGTTTGGGATCATGTTTCCTGCCTCTGGCGTGTCCAATCCCTTAATAATCTTACATGTTTCAATATGATGCCCTCTCATCCTTCTAAATTCCAGTGTATACAAGCCCTGTCTGAAGAAATGGATTCGTCTAGATGGTGGAAATATCTGCTGCATAGGTTAGAGGCAATAAAGTCATTAAATATATTCAGGCAGGTAGATATATTAAATTATTCCAAAGTGATAAAGCAATGAGGGGATTAGGTTAAATAAATAGTTACGTGGATGATCATGCAATGATTGTGCTGAATGGTAGAGCATGAACAAGGGGATGAATAGCTTACTTCTGATTCCATTTTGTATAATTTTAAAGGGAAATTAAAAAATATTTTGGTGAATTAGATTGATACTTGGAAAGGGTCTGATTTGCATGTAAATTTTACCAATGATAAGGTTCTTCCATAAAATTAGTCCTTACAGATAAAAATCAATTTTGTTTTGTTTTTCATCAGCAATACATTTTCAAAGAACAATTTATTCCATTAACATATAGGGATTTACAGTAATTGCCTGCAATTAAGACAACTGAACAAATGAACATGTGAACAAATTTTGTTTTAAACTTGACAGGTTCATCGTGGTGAGGGAAGTGTTTTTGAAGGACAAATTGGAATTGGTTATTTTTTGGACCATTGATAAAGAAAATTAAGGGTGAGAAATGCATATTTGATGTCAAGAAGATTAGACTTTATTGCCTTCCATCACAATGAGGAATGTGGGCAATCCACTGTAGTGGACGTTTATATTAACTTTTATGTAGTTGTGTGTCTTGTTGCTTTTTTTAGTATGGCTGTATGGCAATATGAATATCACTGTACCTTAATTGGTGCACGTGACAATAAAAGTCCTTTGAAACTTTTGAAGAAGGCTATCAGTCTTTCCAGTGATAATAGATGAAGAGAATGAGGATGCAAAGGAGGCTAGAGTTTATTGAACAGAGTTTGAAAAATAGAAATGAACAAGACTGCAAAGGTATGAAATAGCAAAACCAGTTGTAAATGATACCAATGATAATGTGTAGATACATAGACAATAGTGGCAGGAGTAGACCATTCGGCCCTTCGAGCCAGCACCGTCATTCAATGTGATCATGACTGATCTTAATATGCAAAATGCTACATGTTTCTGTAATTGTGGTCACATAAAAAGGGCTCTAAAATGTTATGGACTTTTACCACTTTTGTTTCTGTGTCCTCTGGAACATTTTGAGTATCTAGTGACGTGGGTTCTCCTTCGTCAGCCACATCCTCAGTAGCTTCTTCCTGATTTGCAAGAAAATGCAATCAATTAACAAATGCGTGCCCGCAAGATAGCCCAACAGAACGTTTTCCACAGGCAACCCTTTTGGTTGCAATGAATTTATTTCAAGTCCAGTTCTGAGATTTCATAGAGTCATAGAGTGATATGCTGCGGAAACAGGCCCTTCAGCCCAACTTGCCCACACCCGCCAACATGACCCAGCTATACTAGTCCCACTTGCCTGCATTTGGTCCATATCCCTCCAAACCTGTCCGATCCATGTACCTGTTTGGCTGATTCTCAAACATTGGGATAGTCCCAGCCTCAACCACCTCCTCTGGCAGCTTGTTCCATACACGCATACATGTGTAAGATGCCTATGCAATGGGCATGAATTCATCTACCATGAGATGACTCGGAGTTGCACACGACAGTTAGCATACACTCTTGACAAGATGAGAACATCATCCAATGGTAAGGGGATGCAAGACAATTTTAGACCAGGCTCTGCTGTACACACATAGCACGTGTATATGAAAACACACACAGGCATATATATATTCATCCTTGCGCCTATTCTAATGTCTTCCTTTCCTTCCCTTAATTCCTTTTCAGCCCATAGTGCAGCGGGACCGGAAATTGGACATTGCTACAATTACACAATTTCCCAAAATGCAGGCACTAATAGACTGCATTCTGTAGCTATTAGATTTTTTTTAAACAGATGATAACCTCATTTTCATAATAACTTTGTATACTAATACATTGCTCACCATGCAACACAGGTAAAAAATAAGTGCACCATAGAAACATAGGAAAATAGGTGCAGGAGTCGGCCATTCGAGCCAGCTATTCAATATGATCAAGGCTGACCATCTAAAATCAGTACCCCATTCCTGCTTTTTCCCCATATGCCCTGATTCCTTTAGCTTGAGGAGGGGAACGAGATTGGAATAATAAATGAAAAATGTATCAAAAGGTACACTTTAAGGAAGTTGGTGAAGGAAGGGAGAACTTTACATAGATTTCCAAGGTACAGATTGGAAAAGTCATGAGGAAAATGCATTTTCTCACAAACATTTTCGGTCTGCCCTTGTTAACATAACTCTGATAGTTCACAGGTTAAAAATCAGGTGGCAGTTGTTTTTACCAGCTCTGGAATATTACAATATCAGGCAGTCAGGCCAACCTCTAGGCCCAAGAAAGATGGGTATGGGAAAGGGGAATTGATATCAATAGCAAGTCATAGAAACATAGAAATTAGGTGCAGGAGTAGGCCATTCGGCCCTTCGAGCCTGCACCGCCATTCAATACGATCATGGCTGATCATCCAACTCAGTATCCCGTACCTGCCTTCTCTCCATACCCTCTGATCCCCTTTGCCACAAGGGCCACATCTAACTCCCTCGTAAATATAGCCAATGAACTGGCCTCAACTACCCTCTGTGGCAGAGAGTTCACCACTCTCTGTGTGAAAAATGTTTTTCTCATCTCGGTTTTAAAAGATTTCCCCCTTATCCATAAGCTGTGACCCCTTGTCCTGGACTTCCCCAACATCGGGAACAACCTTCCTGTATCTAGCCTGTCCAACCCCTTAAGAATTTTGTAAGTTTCTATAAGATCCCCTCTCAATCTCCTAAATTCTAGAGAGTATAAACCAAGTCTATCCAGTCTTTCTTCATAAGACAGTCCTGACATCTCAGGAATCAGTCTGGTGATCCTTCTCTGCACTCCCTCTATGGCAATAATGTCCTTCCTCAGATTTGGAGACCAAAACTGTACGCAATACCCCAGGTGTGGTCTCACCAAGACCCTGTACAACTGCAGTAGAACCTCCCTGCTCCTATACTCAAATCCTTTTGCTATGAAAGATAACATACCATTCGCTTTCTTCACTGACTGCTGTACCTGCATGCCTACTTTCAATGACTGGTGTACCATGACACCCAGGTCTCGCTGCATCTCCCCTTTTCCTAATCGGCCACCATTTAGATGTCCAAGTCCACTGCTTGGACAATGATTCTCTCCATATGTTTCTTACTTTTTCCTTAAACTTTTCCATGCAACATCCTTGACCACATGCCCTCTATTTCCACATGCCCTCTTCTCTTCGTGAATAGAGAAACTATAGAGATCCACAGGTGTTCACCTACTGCTTCATCAGCACCAATGTACTTTCCCTGCAAATTTTCACCATTTTCGATGAGATTCCACCATTAGCCTCCCTGCTTTCAGCATTCTGAAGAGAATTTGTAACTGTTAGTGATCTTCCATTTTGACTATATTAGTCTACTTTCCTATACAACCGCACAAGATACCACGTTTGGTCTTTTACATTATTCTTTCCAACATCCAGGGACAAAAAACATTTCCTATCTCATAAATTGCATTCAATGCTCATGATCTGGCTTTCTATAGGATGGAGAAACACAGATCATGTGACAGTTTTGCAAAGGACTTTAATTCAATCCACAAGAACGACACTGAACATCCCGTTGCCTGTCACTTCAAATTTTCTTGCTGCTCTTACGCAGGCCCATCTTCTGGGGCCTCTCACACATGGTTCATTTATGTTTGAGGCACAGCACTTAATCATTCATCTGAGCATAATATTAAATCCAATTTCCAACTTACTTTCTCGATATCAGAGGTGGCCAGTTCTGTTGCAAGTAATCTATCTGTCGCATTAACTCAGCTATTTTTCCTCACCATTGACAGAACCTAATCTTCTGGGCATCTCCTACAGCTTTGATCTGTGTTTCGCAGCTGTTACTTGTCCCTTTGATGTTTTTTTCTCTTTTAACTATCCTCATCAATATATCAATTAAATGACCAGCAACAAATTAAGCCATCTATTTGACATATAAATGAGGAGTTGGGCCAAAGGACCTGATTCTGTGCTGTATGGCTCTAACAGATCATCACTTTGGTAAGAAGATAGTACTTAGTACAATTTATTTCACAAACTGTTGAAAAGCAATTCAAGGTTTCACATTAACCTCTGCTATGATGATTTATTTATTTATTGACATTGATAGTTCATCTTCTCTCACTGTTTTCTAATAGCTTCATAGACTCCTACATCGTGGAGACAGGCCCCTCGGCCCAACTTACCCACGAAGACCAGCACGCCCGATCTACACTAGTCCCACCTGCCTGCATTTGGCCCATATCCCTCTAAACCTGTCCTACCCATGTACCTGTCCAAATGTAAGGAACATTGTAATAGTACCTGCCTCAACTACCTCCTCTGGGCAGTTTGTTCCATACACCCACCACCCTTTGTATAAAAAAGAAAAGTTGCCCCTCGGGTTCCTATTAAATCTTTCCCCCCAAACCTTAAACCTATGTGATCTGGTTCCCAATTCCCCTACTCTGGGTAAAGGCTCTGTGCATTTACCCTATCTATTTCTCTCATGGTCTTGTACACCTCAAGAAGATCACCACCTTATATTGAGAGCACAAAATTTTGGGGCAGGATATTGACATGGATAGAAAATTGGTTGGCAGACTGGAAACAAAGAGTAGGAATTAACAAGTCCCTTTCAGAATGGCAGGCAGTGACAAGTGGGGTGCCGCAAGGCTCGGTGCTGGGACCACAGCTATTAATATATATACAATATATATATTAATATATATCTATATTACTAAAAGTCTGTTCTTGACCGGTTTTGGCTTTCTGTGCTGCGATTTCCGAGAGTACGCCGCCACCTACGGCCGTCATTTTTGGCCACCTCGCTCAGAACCCCCCTCTGCCGCGTGTGTGCCGAGGATTTTTCCCGTCGATGAAAATTGACAGAGATATTAATGTTTTTACAAAATTCCCCATTCTCTCTGCTGCCCCTGCTGGAGGGAGGGGGAGGGACTACAAAACCAGGAAGTGGTGTGCCTCAATCAGTCTCTGCAAGTGGTGTGCCTCAATCAGAGCTCTGAATGACACTGACAAATGTCTACAGCACTGTGAGTACCCTTAATTTTGTTTGAAAATGAAAATATGGTTAGAGGTAAAAAAGCACTGCCTGCAAATGGTTGCTTGGGTTTGGGTTGTTGAAGTAAAAAGGCACTCTCTCCCCCCCCCCCCCCCTCCCCCCCCCCTCCCTCCCTCCCCACCCCCTCCCTCCCCTCTCCCCCCTCTCCCCTCTCCTCCTCTCTTTGTCTCCCTCTCCTCCCCCCCCCATCCCTCCCCTAAACCCCCTTCCCCTCCACACACCCTTACCCCCTTCCCTCCATCCTCCCTCCCCTCCCTGCTCCCCCCCACCTCTCCCCCGCCCCTCATCTCACCCCCCTCTCAGCACTCCCTCTCTCCTCCCCCCTCTCTCTCTCTCTCTCTCTCTCTCCCCTCCATTAGCGTGAGTGCGGGGCGGCGAGGGGGGGGGGGTAGTTAATGTGTGACGCTGCATGCCGCCTCCCCCCCACAACCGCACGTTGGGGGAACAGACCCAACGGGTCTGCACTTGGTTTAGTCTATATTACTAAAAGTCTGATCTTGACCGCTTTTGGCCCACTGTGCTGCGATTTCCTAGAGAATGCCTGCAAATGGTTGTTTGGGGCGTTTGGGTTGAAGTGAAAAGGCACTGCCTGCAAATGATTGTTTGGGGGGTTTGGGTTGAAGTGAATAGGCACTGCCTGCAAATGGTTGTCTAAACTTGACAACTTCCTGTTTGCACTATATTGATTTTAGAACGCTACCACTTACGGCTGTGATTTTTGGCCTTCTTAGTCAGTTCCCCTCCTCTCATCAGGTGCAGAGGATTCTTCCCATCAATGAAAAAATTAGTGTTTAAAAAATGTTGAGAATCTCTCTCCTGTCAATCACGCCATGAAGGCCACACCTTTTCTGGTGGGAGGGGGAGGGATTATAAAACCCGGAAGTGTGGGTGTGGCTCAGTCTCTGCATGATGGGGAGGGAGAGGTCACGACTGAGCTGTGAATCAACTGAACACACTGAATGTCTACTGTGTGGTTTTATGGTGGTTTTTATGGTGGTTTCACCCTGCTTGAAATAGTATGAAACTGCATTTGAATGAGGTGGCCTTGCACAAAATGGTATGAAACTGCATTTGTATGTGATGTTGTTGCACCCTACATGAAATGGTATGAAACTGCATTTGAATTTTGTGGCCTTGCACCATCCTTGAAATGGTATGAAACTGCACTTGAATTTGGTGGCCTTGCACCCTGCTTGAAGTGGTATGGAACTGCACTTGAATTTGGTGGCCTTGCACCCTGCTTGAAATGGTAGGAAACTGAACCTGAATTTTGTGGCCTTGCACCCTGCTCGAAGAAGTAAGAAACTGCATTTGAATTTGGTGGCCTTGCACCCTGCTTAAAATGGTAGGAAAATGGATTTGAATTTGGTGGCCTAGCACTCTGTTTGGAATTGGTAGAGAGGTGGAATATTGCGTCGGGGGACCAGCCCTCCCGTGTGAACATGGGACCCAACGGGTCCCACTTAGTCTAGTACAATATATATTAATGATTTAGATGAAGTAATTAAAAGTAACATTAGCAAATTTGCAGATAACACAAAGCTGGGTGGCAATGTGAACTGTGAAGAGGATGCTATGGGGATGCAGGGTGACTTTGATAGGTTGGGTGAGTGGACTGATGCATGGCAGATGCACCACAATGTGGATAAATGTGAGGTTATCCACTTTGGTGTCAAGAACAAGAAGGCAGATTATTATCTGAATGGTGTCGAATTAGGAAAAGGGGAAGTGCAATGGGACCTGGGGTGTCCTTGTACAAGAGGATTTAAGTATAGGAGCATATAGAGGTCCTTCTGCAGTTGTACATGTGGCCCTAGTGAGACCACACCTGGAGTATTGTGTGTGGTTTTGGTCTCACAATTTGAGGAAGGATATTCTTGCTATTGAGGGAGTGCAGCGTAGGTTCACAAGGTTAATTCCCAGGATGACGGGACTGTCATATGATGAAAGAATGGAACGACTGGGCTGTATTCTCGGCGTCCATATCGCGGCTGACATCTCCTGGACGGACAACACGACAGCGGTCATCAAGAAGGCTCAGCAGCGGCTGCACTTCTGAGGGTCCTCAGGAACAATGGATAAAATTGTTAAGGGATTGCTGACATACTGCATTACAGCATGGATGCAGGCAAACATGGACAGGGAGAGGCTTCAGAGGGAAACCAGGACAGCGCAGAGGATCATTGGTTGCCCTCTCCCCTCCCTGATGGACATCTACACCTCCCGCTGCCTTAGCAGGGCAAAGAAGATCACCAAAGACCGCTCCCATCCTGCGTTTGGACTGTTCGACCTGCTGCCCTCTTGAAGGCGCTATAGGTGCATCAAAGCCAGGACATACAGACTCAGGAATAGCTGCTTCCCGAGAATTTGTCTACCATAAATTCTCTGCACTGACTCAGAACGGGCTTCCATCTGTATAGGCCGATTAGCGCCACTGAATGCTATTTTTCATCTCCCTTCTGAGAGTTTTAGATTGAGCTCTTAGGGCTGAGCGGAGCTTTCAGTTCACTGTACATGTATAGGGGAGAATGGCATATCTATATCGGGGTACTGATTTAGAAGGTGAGAGAGGATCAAACATTGTTAAGGGATGGACAAGCTAGATTGGAAACATGGAGGAGTCCAGAACCAGGGGCCACAGTTTAAGAATAAGGGATAGGCCATTTAGAACTGAGACGAGGAAGAACTTTTTCACCCAGAGAGTAGTGAATTTGTGAAATTCTCTGCCTCATAAGGCAGTGGAGGCCGATTCACTGAATGCATTCAAAAGAGAGTTGGATAGAGCTCTTAGGGCTAGCGGAATCAAGGGATATGGGGAGAAGGCAGGAACGGGGTACTGATTGTGGATGATCAGCCATGATCACATTGAATGGTGGTGCTGGCTCGAAGGGCCGAAAGGCCTACACCTGCGCCTATTTTCTATGTTAAAAAGCAGGTCATACAGCATCTCTGGGAGAAAAGGAATAGGTGCCCCCCCCCCCCCCCCCCCCCCCCACCCCCCCCCAGATATTCCCTTTGCCTTATCCCCCCCCCCCCCCCCCCCCCCCCCCCCACTCTTTCTGCAACTAAACATTACCCTGTTTTCCCTTTCCCAGTTCAGACAAAGGCTATTTGACTATGTTTCACTTCAGAGGTATTGTCTGACACTCTAACATAATGCTTCCATAATACTGTCTGAATACTTCCATCATAATTTGTTTTTATTTCAGGATTTTGAGCTTTTCTCGTAGTTTAACTTTAATCTTGTTGCTTTGAATTTAATAGTTTCACTCCAATATTTGATGTTTCAGATGATGGTAGAGGAATTTAAGGCAGTAACTCGCACAAATTGTGGTTCTGCCATCATGTTTGGAATATCAACTCTAGTTTCATTATTGCCTTTTAAAAATTTTCATCTTATGCTATGTGATGTATGGATGATTTGAAGAGCCAAGCAAATGATAAATATAACTGCAACTGCCAGTAGAAGGGCAGCACAGTGCCTCAGCGGTAGAGCTGTTTTCTTACAGCACCAGGGACCATGGTTCTATCCTGACAACGGATGCTGTCTGTGCAGAGTTTATACGTTCTCCCATTGACCGTGTGGGTTTCTTCCCACATTCCAAAGACGTGCAGGTTTGTAGGTTAATTGTCTTCTGTAATATTGCCCGTCATGTGTGGGATGCAAAAATGGGATAACATAGAACTAGTGTACGGGTGATTGGTTGGTGATGTGGATTCAGCGGGCCAAAGGACCTGTTGCCACACTATGTCTCTAAACTAAATCTATATCTCCAGTTGCTATTAGAGAAACAATGCATAGCACGTTCCCTTTTTGCACCTTCAACAATCAGTTGCTTCAGTGTGCTACTGCAGAAACATGGAACACAATGCAATCATTTTAAACGGAAACCCATGCACAGTCCTTACAATGCCAGATCTGAATCTCGTACCATAACTGAAATTTCTATTCTGACTGGACTCTTTAGTCTGCAAAGCGACAAGTTAAATGGGGGAAATATTCCATGGCATAAATTGTCATGAAATTTTGGAGCAATTTTAAAAGATCATTCAAGCCCATCAACAGAGGTTCCTGATACAGCAGCTAAATCATGGGACAGCTGCTGTTAGAGATACAGGGAAAATGAATCAACCAAAGCTATATTTACCTCCTGTACACTCTCTGGTTCATCTTGATCTTGCTTCAAGTTTTCAGAAATCTCTGGAGTGTGACTAGGGATGAGAAAAAAACTACAGTTAAACAGCCATCACCCAAAATAAATTATGTACAGAAATATGGAAGCAATTTACCAGATTAATGCTACTAAAAAAACAAATATTTTAAAGATATACTTCAAGAAAAGGAAAAATATATAATTCTAGTTAAGAATATTGGACAAAATCAACAATTTGCATGTTAATCAAAACCGTTCCAAAATAATATTAGTTGCATACTTAAAAATGTTAGAAATATTAATAGTTGAATGCATTGATTGCTTAAATTGTGCTTTTTGTTTCAGTAGACAATAGGTGCAGGAGTAGGCCATTTGGCCCTTCGAACCAGCACCGCCCATTCAATGTGATCATGGCTGATCATCACCAATCAGTACCCCGTTGCAGGGGTTGCAGTCCCAATCTTTGGGACTGCAACCCTGTCTGCAATTTCAAATTATCCCAATTAATCCCAGTCTGCAATTTCCAATTATATCTTGGTTTTATAAGTAGTTTCACCATTCTCTCTTTTAAAATGAAAGTATCCCACCATGGAATCATTTTAATTGTTTTTGCATTTGGCTGGTTTTAAAGAATCTTGTGCTGTGGTCAATAAATGTACAGTATATCACATTATTTTGTGCTAAAGTTATTACATCTCCTCTCAAACTGCTCTGCGTATTCACATTTTCATCACCTTCTCCAATGATCATTCAACCCTAACCACAGTACACATTTGTTGATGACGTATTCTATTCTTTATCATTTTCATTGCCATTCTACCCCTAAATGCATATCACTACACTTGTTATTTGCTATCTAGGAGGAGAGTCATGCATCTATTTCCTCCAAGCTCTTTTATGAATATTAAAAATGTTGATCCTTAAAATTCCATAAAGTCACATTGTGCTATGTTTTAATTTCTTGCCTTAGGGCTTCCAAATACCTTTGTAAGCACTTTAAACCTATGAGACATCTAACACTTTTCCGTTGTGATGAAACAGCTCGTTGCATTGCTGAGTCACTGCTCCAGCAAAGCAGGTTTGATCTGACCTCCAGTGCTGTGTGGTATTTGGATGTTCTCCATGTGACTGCATAGGGTTCCTCTGGTTGCTGCATTTCTCTTCCACATCCAAAGACAGCAGACCAATAATTTGATTGGCCCCTATGAATTGCTCCAATTTTAGATGTGATAGAATCCAGGGAAATTGAAGGGATTGAGGAAACAAGGAAATTTGTTGAGGGAATGGGATTGCTGTGTGAGTGCGTGTATACTTGATAGGCTGAATAGCCACCTTCTCTTCAACATGGAAAGGTTAACAATGCGTTTCTCTGTGCACAACCTCTATGTGACTGATCCACAGAAGTATGTTTTCATACTAAAAAAACGTAATAGTCATACAGCTTTTCAGCCTACAACGAATAGCCTTTAGCTGAGAATAAAGAGGGACCTGGCGAGGGGGTGCAGCTGAGAACAACAGGGTCGCAGCGTGGGGGCTGCCTAAAGAACAAATAGGGACATATAGATAGACACATAAAACTGGATGGATATGCATTGTCATTACCAAATCGCCACATAATAGAAACCTTCACCATATAATCGTAATTTTTCACAATCAAAAGTTGACATAAATGACATTTTTAATAACTATGAGCATCCAGATAAATTCAAAAGTTAAATTCAAATTGACCAATATCCCCAGGCTACAAAAACAAACCCAAAACCATGGGACTTCAGCCACAATTAAATGATCTAGTGATCACATGAACTGTAACGAAATAAGAAACGACATCTATTTGACAAAGTTAACTTTTCTCATCTGAAATTAGTGTTTCGGAAACAATATTTCTCCCAAAGCAGAGTACCTCTCCTCATCCGCCATGTTCCCGGTCGCTAGGAGACACCGGCAACAACCCGCCGCCTCAGCGCGGATCACGTGCGGGGCTCTGCCACTTTCCCGCGAGGGGGGAATGTATTTTCCGTGAGCTCGGGATTGCAGCTGGAGGAGGTCGGGCTGGCATTGGACACCCCCTCCCTCTGTGTGGCAGAGCCCGGCGGCAGGGCCACTCGCTCCCTGGTTACCGACCAGGTTGGCGGCCTCTCCAAGTCTCCGCCCATGCGCATTCGGGGGAGAAGTTAGGGAAGCTTTGTCACAGGGACGCCCGATGGGCCGAGTGTTTCCAGCACCTTCTGGCTGAGTCAACAGCAGGAGGCCACTCAGCCCATCGAAACGGGTCTGCAGCGCAGCATCACAACTTTACTCTCGGCCTTGTCCTCTAATTAATTGCTCTCACTCCTGAAATATGAAGTGGTAAGCACTTATGTTTCTTATGTCTGGTTGCTTTCATTTTTTTGATAGGTTTTCTTGTTGTTGAGTTGTCAAGTTACCAGAAGGACACAAAGTGCTGAAGTAACTCGGCACTTGAGAACGTGGTTAGGTGACATTTCGGGTCGGGACCCTTCCTCAAATTTCAGACCTACTCTGAGGAAGGGTCTCGACCCGAAACGTCACCTATCCATGTTCTCCATTGAAGCTGACTGACCTGCTGAGTTACACCAACACTCTATGGCCTTTTGTGTATTAACCAGCATCAGCAGTTCCTTGTTTCCATAAGTTACCAGAAGGTACAGCCGACATGACTTTATGTACTGTGCGACAGATTTGTTTTGGATTCTTTGAAGAGGTAATCAAGTGTAGCAACGAGGGAAGGATAGTAGATGGACTTAAGTAAGGCCTTTGACATATGGGAGACATGACACTAGTTCAAAACGTAAGTTTTGCCAAATTTGATCCAATATTTGGCTTGGCAAAGAGTCAGAGGATGATTGTGGATAATAGACAATAGGTGTAGGCCATTCGGCCCTTCGAGCCAGCACCATGGCTGATCATCCATAAGTTCCTGCCTTCTCCCCATATCCCTTCACTATATTTAAGAGCTCTATATCCAACTCTCTGGAAACTTCAGAATCCACTGCTTTCTGAGCCAGGGAATTCCACAGATTTACAACTCTCTGGGTGAAAAAGTGTTTCATCATCTCTGTTTTAAATGGCTTACCCCTTATTCTTAAACTATGGCCCCTGGTTCTGGACTCCCCCAACATCGGGAAAATGTTTCCTGCCTCAAGCGTGTCCAACCCCTTAATCTATATGTTACTAAAAGTTTGATCTTGACCACATCTTGTTATTCTGTATATTGATTTTAGAAATAAACGCTGCCACTTACGGTTGTGATTTTTGGCCATCTTACTCCGAGTCCCCCTCCGCTGCGCAGGACAAGAGGATTTTTTCCCATCGATGAAAAATAAAAGAGTTATTAGTATTTAAAAAATGTTGAGATTCTCTCTCCTGAAGACCACGCCTCTTCCGGAGGGACTATAAAACCCGGAAGTGTTGAGTGCCTCAGTCAGTCTCTGCAAGATATGGTGGGGGTGGGGGGATGCATCTCTCAGTCTGAGCTGTGAATAATACTGAACACATGTCTACTGAAATGTGAGTGGTTTTACTGACCTGTCAGTGCCCTTAATGTGGTTTGAAAATATAGTTTGGAAATGCTAAAGCTGTGTTGCCTTTATTTTGGAAATACTAAAGCTGTGTTGCCTTTGGTTTGGAAATGCTAAAGCTGTGTTGCCTTTGGTTTGGAAATGCTAAAGCTGTGTTGCCTTTGGTTTGGAAATGCTAAAGTTGCCTTGCCTAATTAAAGTTGCCTTGCCTAATTAAAGTTGCCTTGCCTTTAAAGTTGCCTTCTATATAATTAAAAGCCTAATCTTGACCACTTCCTGTTTGCGCTTTCTATTGATTTTAGAAAAAAACGCTACGACGTACGGCTGTGATTTTTGGCCATCTTACTCAGAGTCCCCCTCTGCTCATCAGGTGCCGAGGATTTCTCCCATGAGTGTTTAAAAATTGTTGAGATTCTCTCTCCTGTCAATCACGCCATGAACGTCACGCCCCTTCTAGTGGGAGGGAGGAAGGACTTTAAAACCCAGAAGTGTGGGCATGGCTCAGTCTCTGCAAGATGGAGGAGGAAGAGGACACAACTCGCTCTCTTTAGTGGCCTTGCACTCTGCTTGAAATGGTATGAAACTGCACTTGAATTTGGTGGCCTTGCACCCTGCTTGAAGTGGTAAGAAACTGCACTTGAATTTAGTGGCCTTGCACCCTGCTTGAAATGGAGTTTCAAGGAATAGCCGTGAGTCAACTGCCAGCCGTGAGTGAGTGAGCTACCAGCACAACAGGCTTGCATGACTGAGCTGCGAGCCCAAGAATCCATTCGGCCGACAATGTCCACCATAGCGCTCTGGAAACCAGTCCCTTCAGCCCGCAACACCCATACTAGCGCTCCAGAACCCCCCCCCCTCACTGGCCACCAATATTGGAATTGGTGGAGAGGTGAAATATTGCATTGGGGGACCAGCCCTCCCGTGTGATGCTGGGTCCCAACGGGTCCCACTTAGTCTAGTAATCTTATAATCTTATATGTTTCAATAAGATCCCTTCTCATCCTTCTAAATTCCAGAGTATACAAGCCCAGCCGCTCCATGCTATCAACATATGACAGTCCTGCCATCCCGGGAATTAACCTCGTGAACCTACGCTGCACTCCCCTTTTGTTATTAGATACTTGAGTCTAGTGGTGTTTCAGAAGGATCAACACTGGGGTCTTATGTGATTGCAATACACATGATTGACGGATGTAGATATACGAGGCATAATCAATCTTCATGAATAATACAAGGATTGACAGAGCTGTTAGAGTGGAAAGCTACCAGGCTGCAGAGAGAATATGATTTGATGCTGAAAATTGGCAGATGGGTTGAAAGGTGAGGTGACGTGTTCGTGAGTACAAGTGAGGCTAGGCCATACATAGGAATTGTAGGAGAGTATTGAGGAACAGAGGGAATTTGGAGTACAAGCCCATAGATCCTTAAAAGTGGCGACCTAGATAGACGATGGAAAGCCTATAGGATACTGGTAATCATTAATCAGGGCATCAAATATTGAATATGGGAGGTTATGCTCCAACTTTATAAAAATCTTAGTCGGACTTCAGTTGGAGTACTGTGTGCAGTTCTGGTCACCACGCTATTAAAAGTATGTCGTAGCGATGGAGAGGGTGCAGAGGAGAGGAAAATACTAGTCAAGAGACCAGAGTTAACTTTAATAGTGCCATAAGAGCATACATCATAGGGCCATTCGCTTAATGCATCATCCAAAGGTTTTCCTCTTGCTTCCTTTGATGTACCGTGCTGAAGCACCAACCTACATTTTTATGCTCAGAATGTGCTGACAAACATGTGTTGCACGTGAGACCACAACTGATCCAAGTCTTGTATCTACTGCTATTTTTTTTTTTTGTTAAAAAAAAATGAGGTTTCTAGTTGAGCAAGTTTTAGGGCATATTTTCTGCAAAGAAAACATGGAGGCCAGGTAGTTTTCTGATAAAGGTTGATGTATGAAGAGTCAGAAGAAAGATTAGATACCAAGGACCAAGGTACAATATGAGAGTTCATAAAAAATCTGTCTCTAATGGCCAGTTGTCAGATAACTGAGTAATTGAAATACTAATCCAGCCTTGCCTTTGTTGTCGTGGATAAGATTGTGTAACGATTAATTAGATCACCTGCACCTGACATTGTTTTTCTGTGTTATTTATTT
This sequence comes from Leucoraja erinaceus, assembly GCF_028641065.1. Classification (NCBI taxonomy): domain Eukaryota; kingdom Metazoa; phylum Chordata; class Chondrichthyes; order Rajiformes; family Rajidae; genus Leucoraja; species Leucoraja erinaceus. The sequence continues at coordinate 16,107,050 of NC_073399.1, read as the reverse complement.
TGAACTTTGCTTTGCTCTGCTTCTCCTGATTGGGTTAAAAGATTTTCCTGAAGTGTCTAACTTTATGGATTGTAGTCAAGAAAACCAGAATATTTAGCTAAGTTGTGCAACTCCAAATAGCTATCTAGAGATGAAATATCAAGGCTGGGTTATACCAAAAAAACATATGTTCTGTGTGTTTGATTTCTGTAATTGATTTTCAAAATAAAGCCATTGGGAGAGTGGAAGGGAGATAGTCAGGAGCAAGAGCTGGCAGGTGATAGATAGGTCCAGGTGTGGAGAGGTAAATTGGTAGATGGAATTGAGGAGGAGAGATAGGAGTGGAAGTAGCAATACAGAGACTGGGACGTGATCAATGCAACCCAAGTCCTGCTTAATTTCAACCAAGCATATGGCATTGACATGTTAGCAAGGGCAGCATTTAGTCCACAGTATTATTATTTGTATGTATAGTTTTCTGAATGTAATTTTTTTTTAACTGTCTCTGTTGTGAACCATGTGAACCAGGGGGATTCAAGGACCTGAAATGTCACCTGTTCCTTTTCTCCAGAGATGCTGTCTGACCCGCTGAGTTACTCCAGCTTTCAATGTTTATCTTCGGTTTAAACCAACATCTGCAGTTCCTTCCTACACATAAGGCCTACATTTGTTGTTTGAATCTGATTGTAATAGATATCCTGATATAATGTTTGTGCATGTATTAAAAATAGGAATATTTCCATAAAAAATAATAAGAACATTAATTGTGTTCAACCCAGAATAACTAAATGATTTTCTTTTAAGACTCATTTTATTGTAGTTTCACAAAAAATAATCTGTCCTTTAAACTTTGCAGTGTATGCTTCATTCTGTCTTCCTTGTTCAGTTGAACAAAAATTAACTGTTGCAATAGAAAGAAAATTGGATATTGTCAACAATACATTACGCATTTTATTCTAACTTTGAAATGTTTGTTAACTTCCTGTATTATAAATACCAAGTTGCTTATTTTAAAATATGTCTTTTCTGCTATCATCTAGGGTAAAATCCTAAATCTCGAGATGAAGACTTTGTCTTTTCATCACATTTCCAGTACTTTGTGATATGCAGATTGAGGCCTTTTATTCAGGAAATTGAAGAATGGGATCCAATGGACTGTCATCTGTGACTAATCTAAGAACGGCTCTTAAATATGGAACCATCTTCTTAACTGTGATTCTAGGTGGAATGATTATTTACCACACTTATTCCATACCCGAGTTTCTAATCGCTTCACAATATAGTTACATAGAAATTATTAAACAAAAGTTATTGTGGCAATCTTCAATTTACAAGCATGGAACAGAAGCCTTAGAAAAAACTACCAAGCTGCCATTCAGTAAGGGTTATTACAATCACTCATTATGTGATATTGATTTCAATAGAAGGTTTGACTGTGCTTTTAATGAACAGATTGACGTGGAGAAATGCCAAGCTCGTGGCTGCTGCTGGATTCCAGTGGTCAATGCTGTCAATATGACTGCCCCTCTTTGTTTCATGCCATCAAATTATCCTACATACAACATGGACAGCCTTTCTCCAACCAAGACAGGCTTTACAGCCACACTAAGCCGAAGCAAGAATACTTTTTTCCCAAATAACATAAGGGTACTTCAGTTGGATGTAATGTACGAGGCAGCAGGCAGACTTCATTTCACGGTAAGTAATCCTGATTAGAAATGCTAATTTTAGTGTGGTCATGAAGATGTGTGTAGCTGTCAATAACAGAAAAGATACAGCTATTATCTATCATAGCATATTTCCAGTTGATGTTGTTAGTTACATTTGATATTTTCAAATAAAATCAAATTATGAGATTGCAGCATGAAAAATGAATTTGAATATAGAAGAACATTTCTGAAGTTTTCTATATCTGATGCCTTCTGCAACATTTTGTTTCTACTTAGCTAAAGACTGATTTCTGAACATTTTTTATCTTTCTACACACTCGTGCTTGTCTCTCATGCTTGAAGACAACCTCCAAATTAATAAAAAAAACAATTATTGTATGCAATAGCCACCTTATAAAAAATATTAAGAAGTGGACCAAATTGCTTAAATTTATAGACATTAATTAAATGAATGTAAGTTGTTACCACTGGTAAGAATGGCTAAAATGAATAAAATATTCTTTGTTCATTATGTCTATTTAATTTATTTCACTCTTATTCAGAGGTTGACCATATTGATTCTAATTTGCATGAGAATAGATATAATTCATTTAAAGGCAAAATTAATCTAGTTTATTTTGCTTTACTTGGCGTGTTACATTTACCTCACAATTTGATATTTCTTCTCTAAATGTTCCCTTATAAATTAATATCATTCTTAAAATCCATCTATATGTCTTGGTATCCAGTTTTGAATGACTATGCTGAAGGGAATTATTTTAGGATGCTTTATATTAAAATCACTAAATAATCGAACATTCTTTTGACTTTAAAATTAGGAATCTTGTTTGTTATTCCCAGGTGCAGTTGTTTCAATAATATTCCATCAAAAGATTACAGAGATGCATATAACACTTAAGGACTTTTTAAATGGGAGTGCCCTCTGGCATGAATATTAACTGACAAGATATCAAAATTATTTGAGGGGAAGCACTTTAAAAAAAATAAATGGGCAGTAGTAGTGTTAAATGTAATTATCAAGGGTATAGATAGGTTAAATATTTAGAACCGATTTCCAAGGATAGGGGGCAAGGGCATAGGTTTAAAGTGAGAAGGGACAAATCTAATGGAAATAAGTTTTTCTGCACACAGGGTGACGAATATTTAGAAAGAACTGCCAGAGGAGGTGGTGGCAGGGAAATAGGGAGAAATAAAAGGCATTTGGACAGGTATGGGTAATAAAAGAAGACATAGATGGATATGGGCCTTGTACAACATCGGGACTAGCGTAGATGGACATTACAGTCTACATGGACATGATGTGCAAAAATAGTTTGTTTCTGTGCCGTACATTTCTATGATTTTATAAGAACCGGATTTTAAGATCAGCAATAGGACCCAAGTTTCAATTCAATGGAGTATTGCCAATTACATAAAACAGATAACAGCAACTGTTAGATGCAGGGTCGTCTGTGTTTTTTTTTTTGGAGAGATTGCCTGTCCAATATATTGGTCACTTCCAATGCAATTTTAAGAGAACTCCCAGTCAGTTCTACTACTTTCTATGTGGTTTACATAGATGCTGGCCAATTCTGATACCAGATTCGTTTTGACTTTTTTTAATAAAATGAATTGAAGGATCATAGACCTGAATTCCAACCTGAGATGCCGTCTTTCATTTCCCTCCTCTGATACTTCCTGAATTCCAGCTTTTGTTTTTTTTTTTTCTTGAGATTACAGCATCTGCGGTCTGTTCAGTTTACATAATAAGCTTTTCAGTTTGAAGGTACGATTGGAAGCTACTGCTTTACTCTTCAGTAAATCTTGTTTCTGTCATTCCAGCTTAGGGATCCAATGAACAAACGATATGAGGTTCCCATTGATGTTCCGAAAGTAAATGAGAAAGCTTCAGCACAGCTCTACACTGTCACATTTTCATCCAAACCTTTTGGCATGATTATACAAAGGAAATCAAATGGTCTTGTACTGTAAGTACGTTTAGCCTTGGTATTTCCATCTTTGGTCTTAACAGTCAAAACTTGTAGTTCGCTCTGGCTGTATATTACAGTGTGAGAATATAGGTATTCATCAGATAGAAAGAAAGTGGAATTTCAGATCAATGAATGAGATGTGGTTGATTTAAAACTAATAATGAGAAAGTGGCGATGAGAGAAACATGAAAAGGTAAGGTCAATTTTAGAGTGAAAGTCAGGTGTTATTGAATTACGTAGGATTATGGTACAAGAAAAAAGGGATGGTGGAACAAGGAGAAGATCAAAACATGAATAGGAGAGATGTGAAACTCTTGATTATCAATAACTGCTGTCTGGGGAAAGATAGAAAATAATAATCATCTGAAACTGTTAAACTCATTGCTTAATCTGGAACACAATAAGGTGATAAATCGAAAGTTAAGATACTGTTTGTTCCGCACAATTACTTTGTGTTTTAGCAGCTCATCGTAGGAGGCCAAGGATGGTAAGATGAAATAGTGATGTCAATAATGACAGATGAACAGTTGATTGGAGAGTTTGCTTACCTGGAAATGGAGGATAGTTTTCCCACACTGAAGGTTGTAGACATGTGGAATAAACTGCCAGAGGAAGTGGTAGAGGTGGGTATAGTTACAACATTTAAAATGCGTGGATGGAAAAGGTATGGAGGGATATGGGACAAGCTCATTTGGTCAGTAGGGACACATTATGTCCATGTGCCCTGTTTCCATGCTGTATAACTCTATGACTATCACATAAAAATACCTTAGATTGAATTAGTACTGAACATAGGCCGTCATGATCTAGTTAAAGTCTGTGGCTGGGCCAGTGTGCTCAGCTGTTTCTTAATATCACGTGAAGTATATTGAACTGATTGAAATAGAAACAAAAAGGGAAAGTACAGTGCTCTCCACAATGTTTGGGACAAAGACCCATCATTTATTTATTTGCCTCTGTACTCCACAATTTGAGATTTGTAATAGAAAAAAAATCACATGTGGTTAAAGTACACATTGTCAGATTTTAATAAAGACCATTTTTACACATTTCGGTTTCATCATGTAGAAATCACAGCAGTTTATATATATCACAGCAATATATAGTTCCCCCAATTTCAGGGCACCATAATGTTTGAGACACAGCAATGCCATGTAAAAATAGCCATGTTTAGTATTTCGTTGCATATCCTTTGCATGCAATGACTGCTTGAAATCTGCGATTCATGGCCATCACCAGCTGCTGGGTGTCTTCTCTGATAATGCTCTGCCAGGCCTGTATTACAGCCATCTTTAGCTTATGCTTGTTTTGGGGGCTAGTCCCCTTCAATTTTCTCTTCAGCATATAAAAGGCATGCTCAATTGGGTTCAGATCGGGTGATAGACTTGGCCACTCAAGAATTGACCGAAAAACTCCTTTTACTTTAGCAGTGTGGTTGGAATCATTGTCTTGCTGTGGAATGAACCTCCGGCCAATGAATTTTGAGGCATTTGTTTGAACTTGAGCAGATAGGACGTGTCTATATACTTCAGAATTCATTATGCTACTAACATCAGCAGTTGTATCATCAATGAAGACACGAGCAAGTACCTGCAGCAGCCATATATGCCCAGGCTATAACACCCCCACCACCGTGTTTGACAGATGAGGTGGTATGCTTTGGATCTTGTGTAGTTCCTTCTCTGCTCCATACTTTACGCTTGCCATCACTCTGATATAAGTTAATCGTCGTCTGATCTGTCCACAAGACCCTTTTCCAGAACTGTGGTTGCTCTTTTAAGTACGTCATGGTAAACTGTAACCTGGCCATCCTATTTTTGCAGCTAACCAGTGGTTTGCAACTGGCAGTGTAGCCTCTGTATTTCTGTTCATGAAGTCTGCAACAGACAAATCCACACCTGAAGAGTGTTTCTGATCTGTCGGACAGGTGTTTGGGGATTTTTCTTTATTATAGAGAGAATTCTTCTGTCATCAGCTGTGGAGGTCTTCCTTGGCACAAGGACACACCTGAGCAATTCCAAATGCCTGTGAAGCCATGTGTCCCAAACATTATGGTGCCCTGAAATGGGGGGGGGGGGGGTATATGTATAAACATTGCTGTAATTTCTACATGATGAAACCAAAATGTATAAATATGGCCTTTAATAATATCTGACAATGTGCATTTTATCCACATGTGATTTTTTTTCCATTGCAAATCTTAATTACCAACCCAATTGAGCATGTGGAGTACAGAGGCAAATAAATAAATGATGTGTCTTTGTCCCAAACATTATGGAGGGCACTGTATTTCAGTAAGTCAAGCGGCAGTGCAGAGAGGGGGGAAAAACATTGCTGTTTCATTTTATTTATAGGACTATTTCACTTCCAAAGATTGTTTTATTTGAACACCTTCGCTCAATCTGCCTGGACCTACCTGATCTCCCGGTTGCTAAACACTTTAATTCTCCTTCCCATTCCAGCACTGACCTTTCTGTCCTAGGTCGCCTCCATTGTCAGAGTGTAGCTAAATGCAAATTGGAGGAACAGCATCTCATATTTTGCTTGGGTGGCAAATAGCCCAGTGGTATTAATATTGATTTCTCTAACTTCATTCTCTCCCCCTCCCCACCCCCACCCAAGTCGCGGCAGCTTCTCGTTATTACCCAACAAACAGCTAACAATGGCCTGTTTCCTTTATCATCGTTACTTTTTCGCATAGCTTTCATTCATTGTGCTATATCTCTCGACATCATCATCTATATCTCTCGTTTCCCTTTCCTCTGACTTACCATCTGAAGAAGGGTCTCGACCCGAAACGTCACCCCATTCCTTCTCTCCAGACATGCTGCCTGTCCCGCTGAGTTACTCCAGCTTTTTGTGTCTATCTTCGGTTTAAACCAGCATCTGCAGTTCCTTCCTGCACATGTTGATTGCTCTGCAAGTATTCTCAACATTTTCTTTTTTTTTTTAAATTTCATATCGATTCCTCAATATTTTGCTTTTTGTATTGGCTGGAGACTTATTTGCTAAACCACTAGAGGGCAGTTAAGAGGCAGAGGTAGGGATGGCAGGTTCATATTTCAAAAATCATCAGTTTGTTTTTATTACAAGAACCCAGTAGGTTTATGGATACCAATTCTATAAACCAGATTTATTTATTTTAACAATTCGTTCTCAACATTTGAACCTGTGTTCTCTGAATTAGTGGAGCCTGGATGTGGCCAGCATTTTTGAACATGAGGTTATCTGCATTTTATAAAATAATTCTTTGTCCCACCATGTGCTTCCTCTTCATCATTGGCATTGTTCTCAGTGTCTAATGTAGCTCAATGTAAGCTTGAGAAACAGCATCTCACTTATTGATTGGACACTACCACATTCTAACAAAATACTGAGTTCGGCAACCAGATCGGGACCATCTCCCCATTTTTTCCAATGGCAGTTGGTAATGATTTTGCTTTTCCCACCTATACCTTGTCTTCATTTGACCCATTACCTTAACTCTTTTGCCTTGCAACACAATATATTTGATTTAATTTCATACCTTCTGTCTTATCACAGATGCAAGATCATTAGCCTGAAATGTAAACTCTCTCTCTTTCTCTCAGATGCTGCCTCATCTGATGTGTATTTCCAATACCTTTAATTTCAGTTTTCCAGTTTGAATTTGGTTTGTAACTAAATTTGTATTTTGAGAATGCTCAAACGTACAATAGCTTCAATAACTTTAACGGTTTGAATCAAACAGAATGGCAAGTCGATTCTAATGTCATGTATAAAATACCGCGAGTTAGTATTTTGCCATGTATGAAAGATTTTTAAGGTTCTTTTTGTTTACTTAGCTTGAACACCACAGTGGCTCCATTATTTTATGCTGACCAGTTTCTGCAGATCTCAACCTCTCTCGCTACGAGGCACATTTCGGGGCTGGGCGAGCACATGACAAATCTGATCCTCAATGTCAACTGGACTCGATTAACTTTTTGGAATCGGGATCAAGGCCCTAGTGTGAGTTGTGTGTTCTTTTCCTTTGCTTCTTGGGCCTTCAAAGTACCAATCCTGGTCCTGGATGTGGTAAGGATTACATGTCCGCATAAAACATAATCCTGATGAAACCTAAGTTGTTGTACATGTAACTATTTGCAACAGAATATGCCGGTACACCATAGCTGATTAATTTTCCCTCTCCAAGTCAAGTGGAAACAAGTGTAGTTTCAATTTGTTTTATACTTTTCTTTCATCATTGCTTTGTGTATTGATTTTCCATTCTGAAATTTCGTGGAAACAATTTACGAAAATGTGAAACTGGTCAGTACTGTGCTTCAGGCTGGTGAGATTAAATGTAAACCCAAAGCAATCTTTTACTTCACTGGGTGCCACACACCAGTCCCTTCGTCTCGCTCACTTAATAGTATTTAATGTCTAATGAAAATTATTCCATATGCTACTATCATCCAGTGAGACTGCATAAGCTCACCAGTCTGAAGAAGGGTCTCAACCCGAAACGTCACCAATTGCTTCTCTCCAGAGATGCTGCCTGTCCTACTGAGTTACTCCAGCTTTTTGTGTCTATCATAAGCTCATCTCCCATTTTGCTGCAGAAATAAATTGTACATTTTGTGCTGAAGATCCCATGGTTGTCTTAAATGGTGCAAAATATAATGTCAGAGCAAGCTGGATGACTTATTATAGCCTGAAATATAATCCTCTATTCCATAGAATGTTCCCACTTGGAAATACTGAATTTCTTCTCTAAACTGAACATCACATGGGACTATTTATGGAGCTTCAGCTCATTTCCATTTTCCACGTGGGCTTCACAGGCTAAGCCAGCATTTAATTGCTCATGTCTAACTGCGCTATACAAGGTGGTAGTGAGCTGGCTTCTTGAACCGCTGGAGTCCTTGACGTAATGGACCCCAATAAAGGGAGATCAAGGATTTTGACCCAGTGGTAAAGGAACAACAAAATATTACCAAGTCTGGATGGTGTGTGGTTTGGGGGGCAAATTCCAGTGGTGTGGTTCCCATGCCATCCCTAGCTGATGGAGGTCATGGATTTGGATGCTGCTGTCTTCGGAGTCTTGGTAAGTTGCTGCCGTGCATTGTGCAGATGGAACAGACTACTGCTACCATGCATCAGTGGCGGAGTGAGTAAATGGCTATGGATGGGGTGCCTATGAAGCAGACTGCTATACCCTGCTTGGTGTCAGGCTCTTGAATGTTGTTGAGGCATCCAGGCCAGTGGTGAGTATTCCATCACACTCTCATTTGAGCCTTGTATGTGATGGACAGGCTTTGGAAAATTCAGAGATAAGTTACTGCAAGATTCCTAGCTTCCGACCTGCTCCTGTAGCAACATTGTGTATGTGACTACTCCATTCAGTTTCCAGTCAATAGTAACTCCCAGTTTCAAATCTCCTCTTCTGTTTTTATGCAGTCCCCTGGGGTGGAGGATGACTTGCTTCCAATTTAGTTCTAATGGGTTCTAAGGTGGTGATGAAACCCAAAGTGAGATCCCTGGGACAGGAGCAGGTGGACAGTATAGGAGGTGATGTGCTGCTTCCACTATTTTCTACTCAGCTTCTGTACACCTCTGATGAAGATACTTCAGGCTCTCACTGCCATCCCAATTTCCATTTTCCACATGGGCCAACGACTCGTATGTTATTTCAATTCAGGATGTTCCAGTTTTTCATGGAGTACATTGGAAGTGATGGTGAATTTCATCATCAGAGCTTGCTTTTGTTAAGAAATAGCTCTTGAGATATGGAAAGTAGACCACATTTTCCAGGGCGATTTGGCTAAATTACCAGAGGGCTGCTGATGTCTCCTGAACAAAGTGCAGCATGACATGCCTTGAACAAAGAGGGGAGAAAGTTGGGAAATGTTATGAAACTACTTAAAGAAGTTGTAAAGTTCCTTTCTCCATCCTGTTTGCTGCAGCCAAATTCCAACTTGTATGGCTCACACCCTTTCTACATGGTGATGGAAGACGATGGGTCAGCTCATGGTGTTTTCCTGTTAAACAGTAATGCCAAGGGTAAGACATTAACTTAACTTCATTCAAACTCGGTTTGAATCTAGAGACTTGGAAGTTTTGTTTAGTCTTAAACTATTCTTGCCTTCCTTGGAAAAGTAAGCATGTGATTATTTTATACATTGATTCATGGTCACTGTGTCCATAATGCTATTTGTGTGAGCCATGCAATGATGGTAATTAAGATATGGTTAAATTAACCCATTTTGTTTTACCCAGATGTTTTGCTCCAGCCAACCCCTGCACTAACCTGGAGGACCATTGGGGGAATCCTTGATTTTTATGTGTTCTTGGGTCCAGAACCTAAAACAGTGATCAGACAATATATGGATGTGATTGGTAAGACTGACACCATTATGTTATTGATGACAAGTAAACACCTAGCATTCTCACACATGCACATGATTCTAAACTTCAATCTTTTGATTACTGTTACAGTACTGTGAAGAATATTAATTGGATAACTCATGCCAACAGGTAGACTGGTTAATAATGGAGAGAGAGGATTGCTTGCCTTTTAATATAGGCGCGATTCTTTTCTCCCCAACAAATTTGAAGAACACACTATATAATAAAAATCCGATTATTCACAGCACTCTACGAATCTGGAGACAAGTAAAATCAACTTTTAAACTAAGAAATTTATCTCATCTTTCACCAATAGCCAATAACCCTTTGTTCAAGCCATCTATTATAGATAAAACGTTTAGATATTGGGAAAGACTAGGAATCAAAAAACTTGGAGATCTCTACGAGATGGGAACTTTTCTCTCATTTCAGGAATTACAGTCGAAATATCACCTGAAAGGTAATCAATATTTCAGATATCTTCAAATTCGAGACTATCAATGGGAAGAAAACCTTTTATATATACACAATAGTTCGATTAACATTAGACTACGTTAATTCAATTTAAAATACTGCATAGACTCTACTATTCAAAGTCTAAACTGAATAAGATCTTTCCAAATGTATTCCAAATGTCTCCTTCAAGAAGCAACTATAACACATTCCTTCGCCTCTTGCATAAAATTACATACCTTTTGGAGATACATTTTTGAAATTCTCTCAAAAACATTAAAAACAAAATTGGACCCCGATACGGAACTAATTATTCTAGTAACGTCAGAAGACTGCTCTGAGCTAACAATATTTCAAAGACGTTTCCTCAATTATGGTCTGATAACGGCGAAAAAACTAATACTCAAAATTTTGGTAACATACATCTGCCCCTATTCTCAAAATGTGGATCACAAACATGTCTGAGATGCTCCATCTTGAAAATATTAGACTTGTCTTAGCAGAAAAACCAGAGCATTTTTCGAAGACATGGACACCATTCATTGATTTATTACAAAGATAGTATGGTGCAACACAATTTTGGAGTTAAATCTAATTACGGGTTGAATGATGGGTGGGGAGGGATACGATGCAGGTATATCATCACCATTTGTTTTTCTTTCTGTTTTTTGTCTTTTTATTTCTCTACGTCTTATTTCTTTTACTTACTCACTCTTGGGCTACACCAACTTGGTCGTCTAGGGGTTCTATTTTTCCACATCCACTTTTTCTCTCTCTTGCTTATTTTTCTCTTCTTTTCTCTTAACTTTAGCTAAAAATTAAAATTGAAGCTGTACAATAACTGTATTATGTCATATGCCGCTGCTTATATTTTTGTACACTGCTTCTAATAAATTAAATAAATAAATAAATAAATAAAGACTATTAACTAATCCATTTTTCTTCTGAATTTAGTCTCGCATAACGTTTTATTATCACGACTGTACAGGTTATCCAATAATGCCACCTTACTGGAGTCTAGGATTCCATCTATGCCGGTGGGGTTACTGGAGCACCAACATCACCCGACAGGTTGTGGAGAACATGACTCGAGCTTACATGCCTCAGGTGAGCATACAAAGTCAAAATATCATTTTTAGTGGAAAGAGAGTTTGTTCTTGTAAAAAAAAAAACCCCACAGAATCTTCCAAATAACTTTCAATAAGAAGGCACATGGTATACTTGCCTTCATTGGTTAGACATTGAGTAAAAGAGTTAGGAAGTCATGGTGCAACATTATAGCGCTTTCATTAGGCCATATTTGGAGTATTGTGTACAGCTCTGGTTGCCCCATTACAGGAAGGCTGTGGTGACTTTGGAAAAGGTGCAGATGAGGCTTACTAGCCCTATATCTCCTGTCCCTATACCTCCTCCCTCAACTCTGTCCAGGGACCCCGTCCTCCATTGCAGAGTAATGGGGCTTTCTCACGGTGCGACCTGACCCAAGACTTAACAAGAGTTTAACATCGTGGGAACCTCCTGCGATAACAGTACGGCATTCGTGGACCACCGAGGACCTCCGTGGCGCAAACGGCAGGTAGTCGTGGAACTTTGTAAGGTCGGGAGAAAATTCAAACATTTTTGACTTTCTCCAAGAGTGACTTGAGCACTTTGTGGTGAGCGTTGCCACATTGTATGAATGCAGATGCCAGTGCGATATCCGTAATGACTCTTGCGGGTACCGTGGGAACTCCTGCGAACGGTAAACCCGGAAGCTTGACAGAGGGGACATAAGGTGAATAAAAAAGGTGGTCTCAATATCACCAATGGACCACGCAGTATTTCTTTCGATAACATAACACAAACACTGAAGGAAACAATAAGTTCCATGTTTTATTAGCATTGCTGTGCTCCTGTCACAAAATGAAAAAAAAAAAGATTACTTTTATACTTGAAATACGTTCATTCAAATATTGATCGTTGGGTGTTACAATTTACATTATATTAAATCAATTGCTTCATTTGTAAATGTAATTTTAATACTTTTCTAGAAGACATGACAATCGTATTAATGCAGCACATTGCAAATAGATGCAAGGAAGGCATTCAAACATAGAAGCACATTATACATTTATTCACATAACAAGGTATCTCCAAGCCCATCGAGTCATGTAAGACAGTCTGTGACCTGCAGCATGATAAATATTTGGTGATATCAAAACAAATTGTTTGATGCACATGCGATCCAAAAATAAACTTGCAATTTGCCCCTCCATAATATTAGATCTCCGCAGAATGCTGCAGGATGCAATCATGTATTCCGATCGCCGAGGGTTAAATGAAGAATAACCCAGATTGACAAAATACTGCAGTGTGTTGGTGCAGGAAAATAACATAGTCAGCAAATAAAAAAAGAAGCCAGCATCTTTCCCTTGGGCAAGACTTATGCAGCAAGCCTTGGCACTATTTTAAATAGACTCAGCAACAAACTTTTATCATATCACTGTTTCATGAGATTAAACTGAAACTGCTTGCAAACAGTGGGTTGTATTGGAATGATCTATATACTGGAACATATACTCAATGTACAGATGAAAAAGTTGTATGAGGCGAGATAATTAACAGTTAAAAAATATAAAGGTGGCATTGATAATACCCTTGATCCAGAAATCCCTGCAGGTATCTGTCGAAGCTTCAATGAGATGCCTGCTTTCAACCCTATGTGTTTCATATGGTTATTGACAGAAGAATCCTATAACAAAATGTCATTGAAAAATAGATACAAAATGCTGGAGTAACTCAGCGGGACAGGCAGCATCTCTGGGGAAGGATTGGGTGATGTTTCGGGTCGAGACCCCTCTTCAGTATTCAGTTTAAGACCATTGAGAAAATTTTGGGTCTAGACCCTGGGTCGCGAGCCGAAACGTCACCCATTCCTTCTCTCCAGAGATGCTGCCTGTCCCGCCGAATTACTCCAGCATTTCATGTTTATCTTCGATTTAAACCAGCATCTGCAGTTCCTTCCTACACATTTTGTCTTTGAAAAACAATGGTGTGCATCGTTGGATCTTGTAAAAGCTTACAAGACCCCCTTATTCCAACTACAACATTTTGCATATGGTTTTAAAAGTAAAAAAACACACAAATCTACATTGGAATTAAGCGTATATATTTAAATCAGTGTGTAGGAAATTACACCCTCACTTATCCATATACAGTACATACTCAAACAGCTTAAAAAAACAACATTTTTATATTTCATATATGCTGACAGATTTGAGATGAGCTAAGGAAATATGAAAATTACTGAGAGCATACAGCTTCCAAGAGCATCTGCTGCACAAACAAAATAATTACATTCAGCCTAATTCTTTGCAGTATATGTCCAATTATACTCTTTAATACAGTTTGCAACTTTCTCTGTTGTAAGTCTCAAAAACAACTGTGAATTTATTCATTTTGCCAGATTCAGGCTTTCTGCTCTTAGATACAGTGAACCAATTCATCTCAGAAACGTTGGCTTTTCTGATCAAGAGTCGCAGTTTTACTTAGTAACTCATAAGTGTAAAGAATGTTACAATGACACGAATATATTGCTAATCCCTATGGTTTCTCTGCCCTGCAGTTTTGTTTTCAGTTTGCTATCCTGAGTTCTTAAACTATTAATTTATCTGCACGTCTTACTGTAAAAAAGATTCTCAAACAATGACAATTAGGTGGGACGTCCTCGATGGACACATGGTCCATTGGCGATATTGAGACCACCTTTTTTACTCACCTTATGTCCCCTCTGTCAAGCTTCCGGGTTTACCGTTCGCAGGAGTTCCCACGGTACCCACAAGAGTCATAACGGATATCGCACGGATATCGCACTGGCATCTGCGTTCATACAATGTTGCAACGCTCACCACAAAGTGCTCAAGTCACTCTTGGAGAAATTCAAAAATGTTTGAATTTTCTCCCGACCTTACAAAGTTCCACGACTACCTGCCGTTAGCGCCACGGAGGTCTTCGGTGGTCCACGAATGCCGTACTGTTATCGCAGGAGGTTCCCACGATGTTAAACTCTTGTTAAGTCTTGGGTCAGGTCGCACCGTGAGAAAGCCCTTTAAGGCTAATCGCAAATTGGAGGAACGGCATCTCGTATTTCACTTGGGCAGCTTACAACCCAGTGGTGTGAATATTGATACCTCTAACTTCAAGTAACCCCTATATTCCATCTCTCTCCATTCCTCCCCCACCTAAGTCACACCAAGTTCCCATTCTCACTACACAAACAACTAACAGTGGCCTGTTTCCTTTATAATCGTTACTTTTTTACATATTTTTCAATCGTTCTATATCTCTCTACATCACTGTTCATATCTCTCATTTCACTTTCCCCTGACTAGTCTGAAGAAGGTCCTCAAGACAAAACATCACCCATTCCTTCTCTCCAGAGATACTGCCTGTCCCACTGAGTTACTCCAGCATTTTGTGTCTTACTAGAATGATACCTGGATTTGGTTATTAGCCAAAGGGAGAGATTGGTCGGACTTCGATTATTTTCTCTGGAATGCCGGAGTTTGAGGGGAGACCTGATAGATGTTTATACAATTATGAGAGGCATAGATAGGGTACGTTTTTCCAAAGATGGAAATATCAAATACTAGAGGGCACAGCTTGAAGGTGAGTGAGACAAAGGTTAAAGGTGATGTGCGTGGGTTTTCTTTTTACACAGAGGGTAGTGGGTGCCTGGAATGTGCTACCAGGTGTGGTGATGGAGACAGACGGTATTGTAGATGGTAAAGATGGTTATCAAAAATTACAGCAGGGTCTTGATCAGTTAGGCAAGTGGGTTGAGAAATGGTTAATGGAGTTTAATGCAGATAAGTGCGAGATGTTGTATTTTGGCAAGTCATGCCAAGGCAAGATCTTCATAGTAAATGGTTGGGCCCTGAGGCGTGTGGTAAAGCAAAGGGATCTAGGAGTGCAGGTACACAGTTCCTTGAAAGTGTGATCACAGGTAGAGTGGGTGATTAGGAACGCTTCTGGTACATTGACCTTCATCAGCCCTGGTATTGCGTATAGAAGTTGGATGTTATGTTACAATTGTACAAAATATTGATGTGGCCACATTTGGAATTCTGTGTTCACCCTGCAATAGGAAGGATGCTGTTAAGCTGGAGTGGAGAAGATTTACGAGGATGTTACCAGGAATTGAGGGCCTAACCTACAGGGAGAGGTTGGGCAGTCTGGGACTTTATTCCTTAGAGTGCACGAGGTTGGGGGTTGAACTTGTAAGATCATGAGGGGAATAGATTGGCTGAATGCACAGTCTTTTACTTAGAATAGGGGAATCAAGAACCAGAGGACGTAGGTTTAAGGTGAGTGGGGAAAGATTTATCAGGATCCTGAGGGGCAACATTTCCACACGGTGGGCGTATGGAGCAAGCTGGCAGAGGAGGTAGTTGAGGCAGTACTATAACAATATTTAAAATACATTTGGACAGGTACACGAATAGGAAAAACTTAAGAGGGATATGGGCCAAATGTGGGCAGGTGAGACGAGTGTAGATGGGGTATCTTCATTGACATGGACAAGATGGGCCGAAGGGCCTGCTTTCGTGCTGTATGATTCTATTACTCTAAAAAGATACGATACTGGCAATCAAGAGGCTTTTGCATAGGCACATGGATATACAAATAATGTAGAGAAATGGAATATGTGCAGGCCAATAGGAGTTGGTCTTGATGTCATTTTTACACAGGCATTGTGGTCGAAAGGTCTGGTCATTGGCTATATTCTCTGTAACTGCTGCAGGATATGAGCACTGAACTGTAATATATTTAGGTGCATAGATTAATTAATCTATTAGATGGTGCAGGATGACGATCAAATGAGATTCATTCTCCCTTTCCCCTTTTCAAGCACTTCTCTAGGTCCCATTTGAAAGTTACCATTTAGTCTGAGTCTTTTAAAATAATGTAATCCAAATTATATTGATTTGCAATATAAAATAAATTATCCTCCTTCCTCTCATGGACATTTGGCCAATTAGCTGAAATCTTTATCTTTGATTTCCGTGTTACTGGTGGAAATGTCTTTTGCTGATCACATTACTGCCATGAAACGTTTCCATTAAATCTCTCCTAATCATCTTGACTCCAGGGAGTATTAATCCCAACATTTTTTTTGCTTTTCCACAGAATGGAGAATATGGGTAAAAGATGGGGGCAGGAAATCTTCAGGTTACAATCTCAATCTATTTTAGATAACTGCTTATAACCCAAACTGTTTGTGTCAGGAATAAACAAAAACATTGTGTGGAAGAGAAACACAGAAATAATTAACTGAAGAAACAATAAACTGCAGATGCTGGTTATTACACAAAAGGATATAAAGTGCTGGAGCAACTCATTTGGTCAGGCAGCATCTCTCAAGAACCTAAAATTGGAGATTTGAAAGTTCATACTGTAGGGTTGTCAGCTGTTCCTCCTGTTTGCGTGTAGCCTCACTCTGGCAATGGAGGAGGCTCAGGATAAAAAGGACAGCATGGGAAGGGGAGTTAAAATGGTTATCAAATGGGAGATACCATGGGCTTCCGTGGACCCAGCAACCAAGGAGATGCAACACCTGTCCCTCTACTTCCTCCCTCACCTCCATTTAGGGATCCCAGATGTCTTTCCAGGTGAGACAGAGGTTCACGTGCATCTCCTCTAACCTCATCTACTGCATCCGGTACTCCTGATGTGGTCTCCGTTACATCAGCGAGACCAAGCGTAGACTTGACGACGGTTTCATGAACACTTGTGCTCAGTCCACCAAGGCCTATGGTTCATTCTAGAATTAACTGGATACAGTATTGGATTGATGGTATGAAATTGAGGGCTTTATTCAGAAGGTTTTTTTCAGACTGTGGCGTGCCTCGGGGAACAGTGCTGGGGCCATTGCTGTTTGACATGCATTCAAATGGCATGCATTTAATCTGGATACACAGGAATGAATAATGCAGCCCAATATTTAGCAGAAGGTCTTGCCTTACCCTTCTGTATTACACTTAATTAGCTGGCTAGAAAATTGTTAAATAGTTTTGTTTCTGCAGGACGTACAGTGGAACGACCTAGATTATATGGACAAGAAAAAAGACTTCACCTATAACATGCAATACTTTGGAGACTATGCACAGATGGTGAAAGAGTTTCACAAAAAGGGATTGAAATATGTCATGATTGTGGTAAGAAGAAAAATACATAAATAATTCAGACTTCAAAAAGTAGTTGCTCAAATTGATTTAATTGCTAACGTGAACAGGAAAGTATCCATGTTTCACAAATTCTGTGGAGAATATACACTGTTGTATCTGATATTGTATATTGGAAACACTCAGCAGATCGGGAGCATCCATTGAAAGAGAAAACGAGGAAGGTCAATTTCTGACGAAGGATCTTCTACCTGAAACATTAAATCAGTTTATCTTTCTACAAATGTTGCTCGATCTGAGTATTTCCAGCATTACTGTGTTTTTTATTTCAAATATACAGTGCCCTCCATAATGTTTGGGACAAAGACCCATCATTTATTTATTTGCCTCTGTACTCCACAATTTGAAATTAGTAATAGAAAAAAAATCACATGTGGTGACATATTGTCAGGTTTTATCAAAGGGTATTTTCTACATTTTGGTTTCACCATGTAGAAATTACAGCTGTGTTTATACATAGTGGGGTTCAGGGGATCCAGGGCTGCAGTCTGATCTGCAGGAAGGAACAAGGTGGACTTTGTTGGGGATTATCAGTGACCGCTTCATGTCTTTACCGACCCATGGGCTCTCTTACCATCTTTAGCTGAATGGGATGAAGCTGCTGCCTCTTCCTCCTTCGGTTTCTTAAAGGCCTGTCCCACTTGGGCGTCATTTGACGCGACATCCTAAAAATTGGTTGGTGTCATGACGCGGGTGGTGAGGCGTGGTGGCGCATGCAGTGATGCGCGACGCCCCAGGATTTTGCAGTGCTCAAAATCCTCGCGCGCCACATGCGTATCCCTTGCACACACTGACGTACTGATGGCGTACGCTGACGTACTGACGGCGTATGTGTAGCGCGTGGTGACGCATGGTTACGCACTGTGAAGCACGAACATTGCCTATGCTCATTTATTATGGATCACCGTGCGTCAACGTCGGTAACCATGTGCTGCCCGTATGCAGTCGGCGCGCCATTTGACCACTCGTGGATAGAGCAGGCGTAGATTTGAAATTTTTTCACCATAGTATCTTTGATTTTCACTGGAGATCGGACTATGTACGAACGACATCGCAAATGGCTCCCAAAAGAAGCAGGGCCCTCAAGAACACTTGGCGCACGACCTGTCATGTAAATGACGCGCACGTGGGACAGGCCCCTTAGGTATTCCCCGGTCCTGAGATTTTCTCTATGGAAATACAGCTAATTGTTAGCAACCATTTTAAGTTTAATTTTATGCCTGTAGAAAGGTGATTCCATTTCCTTTGAGAATTCTTTGTGTATTTTTTCTTGTGATGCAGGATCCTGGCATCAGCAGTGCAGAGACACCAGGGAAATATAAACCATATGACGATGGTGTCAAGAGAGGTGTCTTTATTAAGAATGAAACGGGCCAACCATTAATAGGACAGGTCAGTGCAGCAAGAAGCAGCTTGAATTGTACATACTGTATGTTTTTTTTCCATTTTCTTATCATTAATTGCAAGCAATATTATTTTGTCACAGGAAAAAGTTAATGATGTTGTGTAAATGACGCCCAAGTCGGACAGGCCCTTAACTCAGCGGATAAGGCACCATCTCTGGAGAAAAGGAATAGGTGACGTTTTGGGTCGAGACCCTTCTTCAAACCATCTGTGAAGACAGACTGTGAGGCCAAAACAAACCCAATACGTCACCTACTGTATTCCTTTTCTCCAGAGATGCTGCCTGACCCACTGTGTTACTCCAGCTTTTTGTGTCTATCTGTGGTTAAAACCAGCATCTGCAGTTCCTTCCTACACATTAATTTAACATCAGTCTTCCAGGCTAAATGAAAATTCAAGCAAAGAAACTTATGGATCCTGCCAGAGTGATCATGACATTAAGAACAAATTATTACACAAGTTAAATAAGTCAGTCTGAAGAAGGGTTTTGGCTCGAAACGTCACCTATTTCCTTCGCTCCATACATGCTGCTGCACCCGCTGAGTTTCTCCAGCATTTTTGTGTACCTTCAAGTTAAATAATGTTGTGTTGTATCCAGATAATATTGCTGCTAACAATTTGTCCAGATGCTTAATTGTTGTGCCAGTAATAATCCCAATCCTCATGCTGGAGCATATTCAGATTGTTCTGATTGCTTTATTTAGGTCTGGCCAGGTCCAACAGCCTTCCCAGATTTTACAAACCCAGAAACCCAGGCCTGGTGGTATGAGAATGTTAAGGAGTTTCATGCTCAAGTGCCATTTGATGGAATATGGATTGTAAGTATATGAAGAAAATAAAAAAAACTCAAATTGTAAGATTTAAAAGCTGTGTAAAGTGAAAAAAATTACAGTTGAATAGGTACTTTAATATTCTCAATTTTTTAAATGTTTCCATTGTGTTCAGAAGATTTAGCCAAGGTCAGTTAAACAACGAAAATTATTTAATCTGCATGTGAGCAGTATACAGAGCTGCCAGGTAGTACGGAATTTCCATATTTTGCACGGAAATGTGATAAGAATACTGATGTACGATTTTGCGTTAAATACGGATTTTTAAAAAGATATTAGACCAAGTGCAGACCCGTTGGGTCTGTTTCCCCAACAGCGTTTGGGGGGGAGGAGGGGAGGGGGGCGTGAGGTGTGAAGAGGGGAGGGAGGAGGAGGAAACTGGATAGATTTGGGAGGGAAAGGAGAGCGTGGTAGGGGGTGAGAGATGGGGAGAGAGATGTGGGGGAGGGGGGATGGGGAGGAGGGAGGGATGGGGAGAGGTGTGGGGGGGAAAGAGGGGAAAGAGTCGGGAGGGAGAGTGGAGGGGAGGGGGAGAGAAGTGGAAGAGTGGGGAGGGAGGTGGAGAGGGGTAGCGGGAGTGATGGAAGAGGGATAGGGGGTGGGGGGAGAGAGGGAAGGGGGTGGGTAGTAGACAGGGAAGGGGGTGGGGAGAGAGGGATGGGAGAGGGGGTGAGAGAGAGGGGAGGAAGTGAGAGTGGGAGAGAAGTGAAAGAGTGGGGAGGGAGGGAGGGGTTGAGGGGTATCGGGAGTGGTAGAAGAGGGACGGGGGAGTGGTGGAAGAGGGACAGGGGGATGGGGTGGGGGAGAGGAGGGGAAGGGAGGGGAAGAGAGAGAGGGGTGGGGGGTGGGGAGAGGTGTGGGGTAAGAGGATAGAAGTGGAAGAGTGGGGAGGGAGGGGTAGGGGGGGGTGGTGAAAGAGGGACAGAGGTGTAGGGGGAAGGGGGTGGCGGGAGCGAGGGAAGGGGGGTGGGGGAGAGAGAGATGGGTGGGAGAGGCAGAGGGGTGAGGAGAGGGAAACATAGAAATTAAGTGCAGGAGTAGGCCATTCGCCCCTTCGAGCCTGCACCGCCATTCAATATGATCATGGCTGATCATCCAACTCGGTATCCTGTACCTGCCTTCTCTCCATACCCCCTGATCCCTTTAGCCACATGGGCCACATCTAACTCCCTCTTAAATATAGCCAATGAACTGGCCTCAACTACCTTCTGTGGCAGAGAGTTCCAGAGACTCACCACTATCTGTGTGAAAAATGTTTTCCTCATCTCAGTACTAAAGGATTTCACCTTTATCCTTAAACTGTGTCCCGCTTGTCCTGGACTTCCCCAACATCGGGAACAATCTTCCTGCATCAGACAAATGCAATTCAGGACTTTTCTCTTCACAAGCAAAGTCAGAATGACGGTTAATGAAGAATTCGAACAATCGCTGAACGTTCAGATGCTGCGCGAGCCTCCTGCACCAAAGGGGGGGGGGGGGGGGGGAGGAGGGGAGCGTGTGTCGTCATGCACAAAGATCTTGTAGCGGTGAGCTCCGCTATAAGATCTTTGGTCACACACTAAGCTCGCGCCTCCACAAACAGATGAGCGTCTTCTTGAATGGAGAGCGAGTGGCTGCCTCCACAAACAGTCACACGCACTGTGGACCCGCCCCCCCACAAAAAATATTGTGTGAGGAAGCGGAGGAAGAGGGTGGGGAGGGGGAGGGAAGGAGAAGAAGAGGGGGAGGGATGGGAGGTGGGGGGGGAGGGGTTGGAGCGGGTGTGCATGAGTCGAGAGAAGAGAGAAAGGGTCAGAGAGAGAGAGGCTGGAACATCAACAAAAAAGCTGGATAAACTCAGCGGGTGCAGCGGCATCTATGGACCGAAGGAAAGGGGCAACGTTTTTGGCCGAAACCCGGAAGAAGGGTTTTGGCCAAAAACGTTGACCATTCAATTCGCTCCCTAGATGCTGCCGCACCCGCTGTGTTTATCCAGCTTTTTTTATGCCGACCATCGATTTTTCCAGCATATGTAGTTCCTTCTTAAAGGCAGAGACTGTGCACGGTAAGGGAATGAGGGGGAAGAGTGTGGAGGGAGGGGGAGAGTGGGATGGGTGGGGTAGAGGGGTGGGGGGAGAGAGGGGAAAAGAGTGTGGGGGGGGGGGGGGGGGGGGGAGAGAAGTGGAAGGGTGGTGGGGGGAGAGAGGGAGGGGGGGAGGGAGGGGGAGGGGGAGGGAGGCGGGGGGGGGGGGGGAGGGGGGGGGGGGGGGGGGGGGGGGGTGGGGGGGGGAGGGGGGAGGGGGGGGTGGAGGAGGGAGAGGGGTGGGGTAATAGGAGAGAAGTAGGGGAGAGTGGGGAGGAAGGGGTAGAGAGACTGGTGGAAGAGGGACAGAGTGGTGTGTGGTAGGGGGGTGGGTGGGGTAGAGAGAGGGAAGTGGGGTGGGGGAGAGAGAGATGGGTGGCAGAGGGGTGGGGAGGGGTGAGGAGAGGTCCCCCATAGAAAACATAGAAATTAAGTACAGGAGTAGGCCATTCGGCCCTTCGAGTCTGCACCGCCATTCAATATAATCACGGCTGATCATCCAACTCAGTATCCCGTACCTGCCTTCTCTCCATACCCCCTGATCCCTTTAGCCACAAGGGCCACATCTAACTCCCTCTTAAATATAGCCAATGAACTGGCCTCAACTACCTTCTGTGGCAGAGAATTCCAGAGACTCACCACTATCTGTGTGAAAAATGTTTTCCTCATCTCAGTACTAAAGGATTTCCCCTTTATCCTTAAACTGTGTTCCGCTTGTCCTGGACTTCCCCAACATCTGGAACAATCTTCCTGCATCAGACAAATGCAATTCAGGACTTTTCTTTTCACAAGCAAAGTCAGAATGACAGTTAGTGAAGAATTTGAATAATCACTGAGCGTTCTCTATGGCAACAATGTATTTGAGCATCGGGCATTGTGACATCACACGATGGAACGTTCACCAGGGGCTGGGGCAGGTGCTGCTTCTATGGGTGAGAAACCAGTTTATTTTTGAAATATTGTGGTGGGGGGGTGAAGAATTTGATTAAAAAAGTGTACTTAAACACGACGAAATGTAATGAGGAGCGGATACTTTGAAAGAAAAGTGAAATCTCTACCGAAATGGAAAATATGTCGGCGATTCTGCGTCCGGTTTCGGAGTTGCGGGGAATCAAAGGAAGAAACGCGGCTGGAAGCCGTACATGCAAATGGATCCATTCCGATTGGACGTTTGCGAGCGTCGGGCATCGCGATTGGACGTCCGCGAGCATCGGGCATTGTGACATCGTACGGCGGGTACGAATCGAAAGGCAGGAAGGGCCCCGTACGGCAGGCGGTCGGATGGGGCGAGAGTTTTAATATTATACTAGACCAAGTGCAGACCCGTTGGGTCTGCTCCCCCAATGGTGTGATTCCCCCAACCCAATATTCCACCATGCACCCGTCTCCTCCAATGGAACTGAAGCCGTTGCCAAATGTAAGTTTCCAGCACTCCCCTGCCTCCCTCAATTGCACCTCCCCTGCCTGCTGCAGCAGTGAAAAGTTCAGTGTTCCTGTCTTGCAACTTTGTTTCGAAGTGTGTTGGAAGCTGACAGGAAGGAGCAGCGAATAAAAAGGAAGAAAGGCAGTGGCAGCCGGACGGCAGGCGGCAGCCACAGACTTTTATATATATATAGATAGATAGATAAAAAGTCATGCTGTACATCTAAAAATGATCGCAGATTAAATCTATTAGTATTTTAAATTTCAAGATCTGGATGATTATTTTTGTAAGCTTTGATCTGCCTGTCACACTCCAGGTTTAAACAGAGCGCTGTCAGTTTAACGTGGGAATGTAAACGAAGAGCTGTTGGCGACAGCGCTATCTATCTTCTATATTACTAAAAGTCTGTTCTTGACCGGTTTTGGCCATCGGTGCTGCGATTTCCGAGAGAACGCCGTCATTTTTGGCCACCTTGCTCAGAGCCCCCCTCCGCCGTATGTGTGCCGAGGATTTTTCCCGTCGATGAAAAATGACAGAGATATTAATGTTTTTACAAAATTCCCCATTCTCTCTGCTGCCCTGCTGGCGGCAGGGGGGAGGGACTATAAAACCAGGAAGTGGTGTGCCTCAATCAGTGTCTGCAAGCTGGAGGAAGGCAGAGGGTCACGTTTCTCTGAGCTGTGAATAACACTGAACACATGTTATTCAAATGTAAGTGCCCTTAGTGGTTCTAAAACGCTTGCAGAATGTGTCTATTGGTTCTAAAATGTCTGCAAAAAGTGTCTTTTGGTTTCTAAAATGTTTTTTTTCTCCCCTGTTCTCCCCTCCTCCTCTTCTTCCCCCCCCTCTTCCCTCCTCCTCCTTCCTCTTCTCCCCCCCCCCCTCTCCTCTCCTCCCCCTCCTCTCCCCCCCCCTCCTCTCCCCCCTCCTCTCCCCCCTCCTCTCCCCCTCCCCCCTCTCCCCCCCTCCTCTCCCCCCCCTCCTCTCCCCCCCCCTCCTCTCCCCCCCCTCCTCTCCCCCCCCCTCCTCTCCCTCCCCCCCCCTCCTCTCCCCCCCCCTCCTCTCCCCCCCCCTCCCTCTCCTCCCCTCCTCTCCCCCCCCTCCTCTCGTGCCTCCCCCTCCTCTCCCCCCCTCCTCTCTCTCCCCTCTCCTCTCTCTCCCCCCCCCTCTCTCTCCCCCCTCCTCTCCCCCCCTCCTCTCCCCCCCTCCTCTCTCCCCCCCTCTCTCCCCCCTCCTCTCTCTCCTCTCCTCCCTCCCCTCTTCTCCCCCCCTCCTCTTCCCCCCCCCTCCTCTCCCCCCCCTCCTCTCCCCCCCCTCCCTCCTCCCCCTCCTCTCCCTCTCCCCTCCTCTCCCCCCCTCCTCTCCCCCCCCCTCTCTCCCCCCCTCCTCTCCCCTCCCTCCTCTCCTCCTCTCCTCCTCTCCCCCCCTCTCTCTCCCTCTCCTCTCCCCCTCTCTCTCCCCTTCTCTCTCCCTCTCTCTCTCCCCCTCCCCTCCCCTCCCCTCTCCTCTCCTCCCTCCCTCCTCTCCCCTCTCCTCCTCCCCCCTCCTCCTCCCCCCCCCTCTTCTCCCTCTCCTCCTCTCTCCCCTCCTCTCCCCCCCTCCTCTCCCCCCTCCTCTCCCCCTCCCTCCTCCCCCCCTCCTCTCCCTCTCCCCTCCTCTCCCCCCCTCTCTCGCCCTCCCTCCTCTCCCCCCCCCTCCTCTCCTCCCCCCTCCTCTCTCCCCCCCTCCTCTTCCCCCCCCCCTCTCCTCCCCCCTCCTCTTCCTCCTCCCCTCCTCCCCCCTCTCTCCTCCCCCCCTCCTCTCCCCCCCTCTCTCCTCCCCCCTCCTCTCCCTCTCCCTCCCCCTCTCTCTATCCCTGCTCCTCTCTCTTCCTCCCTCCCCCCCCCCCCCCCCCCCCCCCCCTCTCCCCCCCCCCCCTCTCTCCCCCCTCCTCCTTCCTCTCCTCTCCTCTCCCCCCCTCTCCCCCTCTCCTCCTCCCCCCCTCTCCTCCTCCCCCCCCCTCCCTCCCTCCCCCCCCCTCCTCTCCCCGCCTCTCCTCCTCCCTCTCCCCTCCCCCTCCTCCCCCTCTCCTCCTCTCCCCCCCCCTCTCCGCCCCCCCTCCTCTCCCCCCACCTCCTCTCCCCCCCTCCTCTCCCCCCCTCCTCTCCCCCCCTCCTCTCCCCCCCCCCTCTCTCCCCCTCCCCCTCCCCCCTCCCCCCCCTCTCCCCTCCTCTCCCACCCCCCCCCTCTCCCCCCCCCCCCCCCCCCCCCCCCCCCCTCTCCCTCTCCCCCCCCCGCCCCTCTCCCCCCCTCTCCTCTCTCCCCCCCCTCCTCTCCCCCCCCCTCCTCTCCCCCCCCTCCCCTCCCCTCCCCCCTCCTCTCTCCCCCCCCTCCTCCTCCCCCCCCCTCCTCTCCCCCCCTCCTCTCCCCCCCCTCCCTCTCTCCCCCCTCCCCTCTCCCCCCCCCTCCTCTCTCCCCCCCTCTCTCTCCCCCCCCCTCCTCTCTCTCCCCCCTCCTCTCCTCTCCTCTCCTCTCCCCCCCTCCCCTCTCCCCCCCTCTCCTTCTCCCCCTCCTCCCCCCCCCCCCTCCTTCTTTCCCCTCCTCCTCCTCTCCCCCCCCTCGCTCTCCCCTCCCGTGGCTTGGGTGCAATGGCTTGAAATTGAAAGGCATTACATACTGCAAATGGTGGCTTGAAGTTGAAAGGCACTACTTACTGCAAATGGTGGCTCAGAGCTCTGAATAACACTGAACAAATGTTTCCACAGCTGTGAGGAGCCATAATGTGGTCTGAAAATGAAAATATGGTGAGTTTGAGGGGAAAAAAACACTGGCTGCAAATGGTTGTTTGGGTTGAAGTAAAAAGGCTCGCTGTCTCTCTCTCTAGCCGTTCAAGCAGCAGTATACAAAGAGATGGCAATGAATGCACTGTCAAGTAAGGTGCGTAGAAGACATGTCAATTGGTAGCAAAGTTATGCATTCTTGTACTCTTACATGGGTATGACCGCACATTTAAAAAAAAATCTTTTTTCAGCAAAATGGCACTGCGTAAAAATACTGATTTCTTCTGTAAAATACTGAATTTCTGGTACTAGAATACTGAAATGCTCTGGCAAAACTTGGCAGCTCTGAGTATAATACAGAAGAAAGTACAGTTATATTTATGTAATCTGCTCCCGGAGGCAGGACCTTACTGTGCCTTGAAGTCCTGTATGTGGTCTCAGTAGCAGTAAAACCAACGGCTGCCCAGTTAACAGCCCTTGCCCCCAAGACACTCCTGGCAAGTAACAAATTCAGAGGATTTGGAGATTGTGGTTAGCAGAATAGGTAAGGGCAATTCAATTGATGTGGTTTGCTTGGATAAAGTACCACACAAGAGAGTTTATTAATAACATTAATGCACCCAGTATCAGGGATGAAAACTGGTGTGGATTAAGGATTGAATAAGGGACAAAAGGCATCTAATGAATAACAGGTCATTTTTGGCCACTTAAGATAATGAACATCATAAGATATCATTTATTTAGATGAAGGGATCAAATATAGCAGCTCCAAGTTTTCCGATGATGGAAAACTCTTATGGGCAACGGGCTGTGAGAAGGATGTAGAACAATTTGAGGAGGTTGTTTAGATGGGGTAAATGAATGGAGCATGGACATATCATGTGGAACAATATGAAAAATAAACACAAAGGGCTGGAGTAACGCAGTGGGGCAGGCAGCATTTCTGGAGGAAAAGGATAAGAAGTTTTGCGTCGGGACCCTTCTGAAATAAAATTGTTCCTTTCATCGGCAGAGTATTTTTGGTCAATGCTGAGAATTTGAAAGATGTTGATTCAGTGGGACCTTGCCTATTTTTACACTTGCACATCGGTTTGCAAGTTCCAAATATTCGTCTTTGCAGATGTCAGAGACTTGACATGGAAACAGTTAAACTTCAGCACTAGAAACAAAACCACTAGCAATGACCAACATGGTCAGTCCATAAATGACGTTTGATTTGAGGGGAAAAAAGGCACTCCTTTTACGTTGTTCTGATTGTGTGGCTTGGGTACAGCCCTTGCCTCAATGTCATTCTAGACTTCTTCATTCAAGCACTGAGATGGTAATGTCTGTAGATTAAATAAGTGTAGAAGGTTTAAAAGACGTGAAAGAGCTACATCTGTCTGAGATAACGTTTTTTACATTGTCAAAAAAAATTAAATAAACTGTTTTGCAGGACATGAATGAACCATCCAACTTTGTGGATGGAGCAATAGGTGGCTGTCCAGACAACAATTTAGAAAATCCTCCTTATGTACCAGGTAAAATCCAACTTTCACTTTCAAAACCATTCTATGCCCTTCTTTGTAATTAGTTGTTTTGAGTGTTTTGATTTGTTTAAATCTTTAGTTTTCCCTTTTCCTTGTATTTCTGACTTTTGTGGAAAATAATTTAGTAAATCTCCATTTCTCTGCTGCAGATGTGACCGGAGGATATCTGAAATCTCGTACACTGTGTGCATCTGGAAAACAGCATCTCTCAACACATTATAACCTGCACAATCTGTATGGGTTAACTGAGGCCATTGCTACCCATGAGTGAGTATCAATTTAATCATAAATACAGTATTAGTAGTACTGAACATGAATTAGTCAGGGGTTTCTGAACACTGCAGTTTTGTTTTCATGAGAAGGTTTTCATGTACAGTTCACCTTTCTGCTAATTCCTTGAGCTAATTGCTAATTTTGTGTGAGTTTGAAAGTAAATGTTGTCGGGCAAGTACATTGCATTAAAGCCCAATCTTGGCTTCGGTGGTTGAACAAAGGCGTGAATTCCAGCCTCTGAACAGGAAATACATTTTTTAATTTCCTATTCCAAGGCTATATTTGAATTGTACCACTCAGAAGGAACCAGTAGCCAAATTGCAAACTCCTAATCTGAATGCATTTAACGGTCGCAGAGATTTTAATGAATAGCCATTGTCTTAAGGTCTGCGCCAATGCGTTGTCCTAGACATAATTTTGGCCCACAGCCCCTGTTGCTTCATGATGACCTGCCTAACTCCAAATCGGAGAACATCATCAGAACCAGCACAGATACAATGGTAAACACCCCTCCATAATGTTTGGGACAAAGACCCATCATTTGTTTATTTGCCTCTGTACTCCACAATTTGAGATTTGCAATAGAAATAAACACATGTGGTGACAGATTGTCAGATTTTATTAAAGGGTATTTTTGTACATTTTGGTTTCTCCATGTAGAAATTGCAGCTGTGTTTATACATAGCCCCCCCCCCCCCCCCCCCCCCCCCCCCGCCCCTCCCCCCATTTCAAGGCACCATGATGTTTGAGACACATGGCTTTAGAGGCGTCTGTAATTGCTCAGGTGTGTTTAATTGCCTCCTTAATGCAAGTATAAGAGATCTCTCAGCACTGTCTTTCCTTCAGTCTTTCCATCACCTTTGGAAATGTGCATTGCTGTTACAATACAATACAATTTATTTGTCACTTGAACCTCATAGAGGCTCAAGTGAAATGTTGTTTCTGCAGTCATACATACAAGAAAAAAAGACCCAAGACACAAAACACAATTTACACAGACATCCATGGCATCTCCACCTCGCTGTGATGGAAGAGGCGTATCTCTCCCCTGCTCTTCCCTCTCCCCCCCGTGTCAGAGTCAAAGTCAGAGCCCCTCCTTAATGCAATTGTATAAGCGCCGATCTCTCAGCACTGGGTCTTTCCTTCAGAGTCTTTGAAGCCACGCCGGGCGATTTGTAAGGCCCCGCTCCAGGTATCCTGCTGTTTAATCAACATGAGGACCAAAGTTGTGCCAATGAAAGTCAAAGAAGCCATTATGAGACTGAGAAACAAGAATAAAACTGTTAGAGACATCAGCCAAACCTTGGGCTTACCAACATCAATTATTTGGAACATCATTAAGAAGAAAGAGAGCACTGGTGAGATTACTAATCACAAATGGACTGGTAGGCCAAGGAAGACCTCCACAGCTGATGACAGAAGAATCCCCTCCATAATACCAAACAGCTGTCCGACAGATCAGAAACACTCTTCAGGAGTCAGGTGTGGATTTGTCAATGACCACTATCCGCAGATGTCTTCATGACCAGAAATACAGAGGCTATACTGCAAGATGCAAACCACTGGTTAACCACAAAAATAGAATGGCCGGGTTACAGTTTGCCAAGAAGTACTTAAAAGAGCAACCACAGTTCTGGACAGATGAGACAAAGATTAACTTGTATCCGAGTGATGGCAAGAGCAAAGTATGGAGGAGAGAAGGAACTGCCCAAGATCCAAAGCATACCACCTCATCCGTGAAACACGGTGGTGGGAGTGTTGTGGCCTGGGCGTGTATGGCTGCTGAAGGTACTGCCTCACATCTTCATTGATGATACAACTGCTGATGGTAGTGGCATAATTAATTCTGAAGTGCATAGACACATCCTATCTGCTCAAGTTCAAATAAATGCCTCAAAACTCATTGACCGGCGGTTCATTCTACAGCAAGACGATGATCGCAAACATACTGCTAAGGCAACAAAGGAGTTTTTCAAAGCTAAAACTTCAAGCAGTCATTGCATGCAAAGGATATGCAACAAAATACTAAACATGACTACTTTTGTTTACACGACATTGCTGTGTCCCAAACATTATGGTGCCCTGAAATGGGGGGACTTTGTATAAACATTGCTGTAATTTCTACATGATGAAACCAAAATGTAAAAAAATGGCCTTTATTAAAATCTGACAATGTGCACTTTAACCACATGCAATTGTTTCTAATACAAATCTCAAATTGTGGAGTACAGAGGCAAATAAATAAATGATGGGTCTTTGTCCCAAACATGGAGGGCACTGTATATGATGTCTGATCACAGTTAAATGGTAATTTACTGTAGACTGAGGTGGTGGAAGGGGGTGGGTTTGGAATCCAAGGAGTCTAGAAGCAGATGCCAATTGAACTCAGTGACTAGTGACTGAATCTTTTACAACAAGTATGGCGCAGAAATGCCAACAGCAAAAAAGGAGCAACAGGTATTGCCAAGAAAAAGGAGGAAATAAATAATGTCGAAGTGGAACAAAAGTATTGTCTGTTGGCGGCAGGAATTTATTGCAAACTTTAAGCCATAATGCAACCTCTCTTGTGTTTAGTGCTTTGATCAAAGTGAGAGGAAAACGGCCTTTTATTATTTCACGGTCCAGTTTTCCCAGTCATGGTCATTATGCAGGACATTGGACTGGAGACATCTCGAGCAACTGGAATGACATGTATTACACCATCCCAGGTAGATAAATTAACGTGGATCTTGTTCATTCGCCTGAGAAGTTAATGCTAATTTCCTTTCTCCAAGGATGTTGGCTGATATGTTACTTTTGTTATTTGTGGAATTTTATGGGTTTTCCAAATTATAACTGTTGGGTTATCTGGCAGGATTGTACCAGAGAAAAGTTAATTTTCAACAGGATTCCATGCCCAGTTCAATTTTTAATAATTGAGATCTTTTTCATTTTCCTTTCACGAAATCTCTCATTCCAGCAACTCACATTCCAGCAACTGGCTAACAACAGACAGGCATCTGATCCGAGGTTTTGTGCTTTGTCTCTGCTGTTATATGCTTGCAAACTTAAATATGTATAAAAAAAGCAGCATTCCACCTCCTCATCTCATCCTGCAATAGAGGTCTAGTTGAATACTTTGTACATACAAGTGTTTGTGTACATTATACAACCTCAAAGTAAATTATTTTTATTGCAGCCAATAATTGTTAATTTTTTTTGAAGAGATGAAACAATTTTTTATCTGTTGTACAACAATAATTTAAATACGAAACTTGTAAAGTGAAAGATAAAAAATTAAAATTGTTTACTTCATAGCAATAATGCTGTTTAACATGTATGGAGTTCCACTGGTGGGAGCAGATGTCTGTGGTTTTCGTGGGGCAACCAATGAAGAACTTTGTATACGCTGGACACAACTTGGATCTTTCTACCCATTCATGCGGAATCATAATGACCGGAAACAGCCGGTGAGTCCTTGAGAGAGCAAATTTTGTATTTTTTTAAACACAGTGAATATTCATTCCTTTTAAATGTATAAGGATAAATTGATAGGCATCCTGTATAGCAATTAAGAAAGTAGTAATATCTTCAGCTAGATCACTTTAATGATTAGAAAAAAACTTTACTTGCATTGTGGAAATTGTGCATTTTTTCATTCTGTAGCAAATGTAATACAATAATTTTTAATGAATCGCAAATATAGCAACATTTTTACGTATAAATCAATGAAAATGCCAATTGGTTAATTTCCCCTTTAGGATCTTCATCTTCGTGCAATTTTCATTACTAATAGCAGCATTCGAGTCGCAAAAAAATTTTGAACTGTTAATTGTGTCTGAGATAGAATGATACACAATGAAACAGTAGAATGATAGTCACAGAGCAGGCAAGGAGGATTAGTGTAAATAACCAAAATGGTTGGCATAGACTTGGTGAGCATAAGGGCCCATGTCTGTGCTGTACAACTCTGACTTTATGACTGGATCCATTGGGTTCAAATGTCTGTGACCTGGATGTTGCTGGCTGTCCTCAATAAAAAGTGCAAAGGTGAGGGCCCGAAATAGGAAAACAGAGTTAAATTGGCCTTTCATTGATTTATATCAAAAATAACACATTGATGGCATTGTTCCAATCATGCCATTTCATTAAAAAAAAATTGGCTACAGAATAGAAAAAAATGCATAATGAATTCCTGCTTCTCAAGTTAGGTTCTATTCTATTAAAGGTGACTACCTGAAAACTTATCAAAAGTAATATTATGTATTTATGAAAATAAAATGTGTCTGTAAAATGTTCCCAATATGCTTGAGAGAATTTAAACTGCTGCCAGGAGCTAAATTTTAGAGCGGTATTGTACTATTAAATTTGATCATCTTCAATCAAAAGATTTTTTTTTTTTTGTTAAGGGCATTTTTGAGAGAAATCACGACTAGGCTCTTTGCCTCTCTGAAAAGCAATGTAGTGGCAATAGTAAGCCAGAGATGAAAACTACAACAATACATTCCTGATGAAATACCAGGGCTTAAATTATATAGTACAACCCCAATGTTTCAATTCATAATGGGTCTCCAACAGGTTGGGTAGGAACAGGGCTGGATTAATGTATAAACTAGACAAGCTTAAGCTTAGGGCCTCGAGATCTAGGAGGGCCTACTCGCCTCGCTGCCTCACCGGACCCATCGAACCTCGCCGCCCCACCGAGGAGGCCAATTCACTGGATGTGTTCAAGAGAGTTAAATATAGATCTTAGCACTAATGAAGATCTGGACCGGATGAGATAGCGGATGGGACGTGGAGATTTGGTAGAGTTGCTGCCTTAAAACGCTTCACAAGTCGGGGCTGTCGGGGGCCTCAAGTGAAATAGCTTAGGGCCTCTCTTCATCTAAATCCGGCCCTGGGTAAGAAGCATGTACTCGTTGCCAACCAGATTGTTTTGTTGACCCCACCAATTTTTTTAAAATTTATTATTTTTCTCAGGAATGCTTCTACCCAATTTTCACTGAACATTTAAGTGTCAATCAGATGATTTGAATTTGGGTCTCCAAGTTCATAGTGTGGTCCTCAAGGTGATTATTTTAGTAATTTAACTGCTCTGTCACTACATTATGCCGACCAACTTACTTTTCTTGAAGATAGACATGAAGTGCTGTAGTAACTCAGCGGATTAGGCAGCATCTCTGGAGAAAAAGGATGGGTGACATTTCGGGTCGGAACCCATCTTCAGATTGAAAGTGGATGGGGAGGAGGAAAGCTGGAGATTAGGAAAATGCCAGAACAAATCAGAGTGATTTACCTGAGTTGCAAGTAAAGAACAGCAAAACCTCCTCTACATTTGCATTGGGCCTTCACTCCACTGTTTGATATTGCGGCTTGGGGCTCCTGATTAGACATGGTCATTCAGACTATTTGAGAGACCATTTTTAATATAAATTAATATTTTTGCTTTGAATGGAACGCCAGGTATAAAGGAAGAACTATATTTTGTTTTTCAGTCTCAGGAACCATATGTCTTCAGTGAGTCGGCACAATCAGCAATGCGAGAAGCTCTTTTCACTAGATACATGTTGCTACCTTTTCTTTATACACTTTTCCATAAAGCGCATTCTACTGGAGCGATGGTTGTTCGACCACTATCATTTGAGTATGTTAATTTTTTAATATGGCATGTGAAATATTTATACAATTAAGTTGGAAAATAGATTAAAACTAGATCTAATCACTTTGCCTGTGGGTTTGTTTTGAGTGATCCAATCCCATTTTAATCTGAATTCAGACTTTTTCCATGAGGACTCCAAAGCCAAAATTGGGTCATTAGGAGCCAAATGTGTTCATATTTGGTCATTGAAGATGCATCTTAAGCATGGTTCAGTACTCTTTATCAGTTCGCAAAGTAAAAAATGATAATGTCCAACAATTGATTAACAATGAAACCATCAGTAGCAGCTGAAAAACTGACAGCAACTTTATGCAGTTGCACATTCCAAAGTGGACTGTACTGTGTAAAATTCACAAATTGTTGCCTGTAATTTTAAATTCTTCAGAGACTTCACTCACTGCAAAAACCTTAAATCTGTGGCACAGTAATGGTGAACAAGTGCATACTCAACCCACACCAATGAAAGTCAGAACTTAACCCAGGTCACTTAAGTAGGGGGAGTGGCTTTCCAGTGCTGCTCCAAATGTTACATATTTTTGTTTCAGCTACCATTTTAATCTTCTGTGTACTGCAAACTTTTTATTTTCTGTAAAGATTTTTTTAAAAAAAATCAACTAAAAGGTTGACCCATTTATTTCCTGATTTGCATTATTAGAATTCTTCAATGCTCTGACATTAACTTTGTTGGACTGCTTTTCTATTGAAAATCAGAAGCTTCTTGTTATAGGATACTAAAACAAAGGAAGTTGGTATTTTAGTTGTGTGGGGTCTAAATTGGACCTCATGGGGTTTTATACCCCATGTAGCCCCAAGAGCCATGTGTTCCAATTTGGTTTAATGATCAAAGGTATTGCACCTTATTAAAAACCTACAGAAAGTGTGAGTACGCCACTTCAACTGGTTTGCCCTTCATGTTTTGCTAATTAGAAAACTTCCATAATAATAGGAATAGCCAATCAGGATTTTCTTTCAAAAACTACGCAGTGAATGCCTAGTTTTATTATTATTTGCCAAATATCCCTTTTCAACTCATTTATTAATAGATTACAGCATTTTCCCTTCTACCGAGGATGGGCTAACTGATCTATACTTTCCTATTTTTTGCTTTCCTTTTCTTAAATAGTGGAATTACATTTGTAATCTTAAAGAACCGTTCTTGCACCTGGAAAATGTTTGAAGAACGTCAACCAGTGGGTTGCACCCTTCTTCAATACCCAAGGATGCGGGTCATTGGGTCCTGAACATGCATTTCAGTCTTTCAGCTCCATTAGTTTCACCAATACAATGAATTCTAAGCAGTTGAAAAAAATAACTGTTGATGTCGGTTACTACATAAAAGGATACAAAGTGCTGGATTAACTCAGCAGGGTCAGGCAGCAACTGTGGAGATCATTGATAGGTGACGTCAGGACCCTTCTTTAGACTGTTTCAGTCTGCTGAGTCACTCCAGCACTGTGGTATTTGATCTTAAAACTAGGCACCGATGCTGCTGGTGGTACATCACCAAGGTGGTACATTTGAATAAAGTATATTTTATTTAAATAGCTTAATTTATGCCATGTGTGTAAATGCTGTATTTTATTGGCTTTAGATTCCCTCAAGATCAAAATACGATAAGAATTGATCGTCAGTTCATGTGGGGGAATGCACTTCTCATCACTCCAGTACTTACACCGAAAACAGTGCAGGTGTCTGGCTATTTTCCCCCAACTACATGGTACAGTCTATATGATGTAAGTATTGTAATTTCTAATTGTAAGTACTGCATTTTCAATGTGATCTCAGAAAGAAAATTATATTGGTGTGTGACATGCTCACTGCATTCATTCTGTTCAGTTTGTGTGTTCAGCAGTGTAAGTTTGCCACGTTCGCCTTTACACAGATATTTTGTTTTTATTAAATTCTCAGGAAATTCATGAAAATATTTTTATTTCAGGGTCTGGGGCAAGACAGAGTTCAAGTTTATTGTCTTGTTCCGGAAATGTTTTAGTAATTGGCGAATGAACAAATAAATGTCCACAAAAAGTCACAAAGTGCTGTAGTATCTCAGCAGGTCAGGCAGCATCTTTGGAGAACATTGACAGGTGACGTTTCGGGTCGAGACCCTTCTTCAGACTTGACTCAAAGCTTCACCTATTCATTTTCTCCGGAGATGCTGCCTGATTCGTTGAGTTGCTCCAGCACTTTGTGTCCTTAGTGTAATAACCAGCATCTGCAGTTCCTTCTTTCTGCAAATAAGTATTCACTCCAAACTGGAAATCTTAGGGTTCCCCAAAGTATGATGGGCATGGCAAAATCCCCATCCTTGCTCCAGATTCCTGATCTAAGCTTACCTGAAATCTAAAGAGCTCCATCTTGCAAAGCAAAACCAACAGGATCCCTCATGGCAATGTATCAAAAATGTCAAATGCTTAAAACATGCAATGTTTCTGAATGAAAAGACCTAAAACATTCAAATATCTTAAAAAATGAATCCAGATGGTTTAATACTTGCAAAGACCCTGTAACTGTTCCCTCCAATGGAATAAATGGAGAGGCAACTATTCTTCTTTAAGCTCCATCTTGGTGCTGACAGTTTGTGTAGATTCTGCTCCAAAGGTCATAGAAAATTTGGTGTTCTTTGACTGAACTACATGAAGTCCAACATTCGAGCACAGTCAGGAAAGTCAAAATGAATAACTTACTTCAGCTTCAGGAATTTTGCATGTATAGGCCTGGAAACCCCAAAATTGCTGACAGAAATCAGTTTTGTTTACAGAAACAGTGTGGAAACAGGCCCTTCGGCCCACCTGTACACTATCACTATCCTACACACCAGGAGCAATGTTTTTACAGAAGCTAATTAACCTACAAACTTGCACATCTTTGTAATGTGGGATAAAATCGGAGCATGTGGAGCAAAGCCCAAGTGCTTACAGGGAGAACGTGGGAACTCAGTACAGAGTTTAACTTGTTAGGATTGAACGCGGATCTCTCGAGCTGTAAGGCAGCAACTCTACCACTGTGCCACCCCTGTGAGAATATTTTAACATTATTGACAATTTCTTACAAAATTCAGGTTTATTCTTTTAATTTTGTGTTTAGTACTGTATTTCACCATATTAATGTGCAGGTAGCTGTGAATTTGTCATCATTTCAGAGTCTCTCCTTTTTTTTTAGGGTTCTGCAATTCATAGTAAGGGTCAGTATATTATACTCCAGGCACCTTTGGATACAATAAATGTTCATTTGCGAGGAGGCTGTATTTTACCTATTCAGGTAAGCGTATATAAATAACTTAAATGGGAACAAACATGTCAGCAAAGAAAGGCTAGCAGAGATTCATGAAAGGTTTGAGAACTGTGAGCTGGGGAGCCACATGTTTCCAATTTGCCATTCATCTTCAGCAGACCTTCATTTTAAACATTCCCAAATCCCTTGATTCCCTTAATTTCTAAAAATCTATTATTTGAATATACTGAGCCTTCAGACGTATAGGTCAGAAAGTCATCTAAGTGAAGAAATTTCTCATCTCTGTCTTTGATAGATCCATTATTCTGTAGCCTCTAGTTCTAGACTTACCCAGCCGAGGGGAAAGATTTTTCTTACAATAACGTATCAACTATCTTAGAAACGCTGTACCTGTACTACTATGCTACTAATTTCATTGTTTAATTCTTGAAACAATGAAGCACTCTCGACTTTTGACATAGTGTTACCTAAATTTCTTCACGTAGGGCAATTCCCATAATTCAGAGGAGCAGGTCAGGCAGCATCTCTGGTGAAAGGAATAGGTGACTTTTCAGGTCGAGACCCATCTTCAGACCCTTCATCTATTCCTTTCCAACAGAGATGCTGCCTGATCTGCTGAGTTACTCCAGCATTTTGTGCCTATCTTCGGTGTAAACCAAGATCTGCAGTTGGTTCCTACAAAGATTAAGGGATGTTTTGATAAAAATCAAGACTAGCTTTAAAACTGCTTTAATTTATGTATTCTACTTGCTGCTAGATGGAAGAGACTACGCAGCGGAGATAACATTGTGGTTATGACTTGGAATGGGCTACTTTTTTTTAAGGAGTGCAATAGTTTCAATAGTAAAGTTAAAAGATGTACGGGGGGTGGGGGGGGGGAAGAGTGAGGGAGTGGGATTAGCCTTCAGAAAGTTTAGTGGACTGTGCTGTGCACTTCTGTGATTTTATGATTCTGAGCATATGACTGTATATCAGCATTTAGTAACAATAAGTGGTGATACCTGTATTTAATTACATGCAGTCATCCTTACCATTTGAAAAAGCCACTACCTCTTTTATCTTAGAATATAGAATTGTACACCTTAGAATTAGGCCCTTTCACCCCACCTCATCCATGCTGACTATGATGCCTATCTCCACTAATCTCATTTGCCTCTGTGTCTTTCCCAACTCAATACCTGTCTAAATGCATTGTAAATGTAATTGTAAATTTAAACGTAATTAAGCACATTTGACTTCTCAAAGTGCTTTTGGTTACATAACTGGATATATTCTATCTATCACCAATCTATCACCAATGAGTTGAATGTGCAGATAGCTATTAATGACCAACTTTCCACCTCAAAATACTCTGTGTACAAATTAAGACATTCCCGAGTCAAATCAGATATAAAAACTTTTATTTGTTTAATTGGGTTTTTCTGACCAGGATTCAGCAGGCATATGTCTAAAGTGTATTGATCTCAAGGCACAGTAGTTGTGCGTTCTGCTTGAATACCAGGAGAACATCCCTGGCAATTAAATCATTCTTTCTGAGTGCC
The DNA here is from genome assembly GCF_028641065.1 of Leucoraja erinaceus. Lineage (NCBI taxonomy): Eukaryota > Metazoa > Chordata > Chondrichthyes > Rajiformes > Rajidae > Leucoraja > Leucoraja erinaceus. Next base: position 16,068,696 of record NC_073399.1, on the reverse strand, counting down.
ATTTTCTTTCTCTTTGTAACCTGTTAATTATGATTGGCTCATTTGGGGGGAAAAAAAAAGTGGAAAGGAAATGTTTTCTACACTTCAGTTTCTCACCTCAAAATATAAAAATATTTTAAATCACAATTTTCCACACTTTCTCGACAGGATTTCCCACTATCCCAAGAGCATGTGTGTGAATTCTGTATCCCAGTCAACCAAATAAAGTTTTAGACAAAAGAATAAATTTAAAATGAAATAATTTGGTTTTGGTTGCATCCAAGTGATAACTGCATTTAAATTATTGTATTGAGGAGCCCAGCACTTCAACGGCTGCCTCTCGTGGAAACCCATTTGGTCTGATAGTGGCACTGTCTGACCAAGGAATTGCAAGAGGAGAACTCTTCTGGGATGATGGTGACAGTCAGCTGACATATGAAAATGGTGACTATTGTGAAATTATTTTCCTGGCAAAGGAGGTATGTATGGTAAAGTTGCCACTATGAATGTAGATTGTAAAGAACCTAAGTTTGAAGCACGTCCATCCAAATATTCCCTGATATTCACTGTAAACTTCATGAATCAATTATTTTATTCAGAAATGTCAATCAAGAAAAACAAAACTGAGTTGTGACTCTAAACCACATTAGTGTGGCAACCAGTATTAAAGCTAATTGAACTAAACTAGCACAGTAACTCATGATGTTTCATCATGAAGTAACATCAGTAGCAGCCAGGAAAATCCACAAACAGCTCCACAAGAACAATAGATTGAGAGGAGATGATGCCAGGGTTGCAATGGGAAATTGAGAGATTTTCTCCCCCTTTGCAAAAGAGGAGACTGGGAAAAAAAATCATAGTAAAATGTAAAGATTTGCACCACATTATCAGAAAATGTTTATACAATACTTTGGTGTGCACCATAGGAGCACACCAAAGTAACCAGCAGGGGGTTACAGAACAAGTGCTGGAAGGGGAATTAAGCGGGATAGCTCCTTTCAAATAACCTGGAAGGATGACCTTGGGTGTTACTTCACCTGTGATCTCTGACAAAAAAAAGTTAATGGAATGTTAAGGAGCAAACTTGATTTATATGAATATTGATCGAATATTTGAAATCTTATATACTGGCATATTCCTATCGTGTAATCTACCAAGCATTTTAAAGTCAAAGACATTAACTTATTTCTTTCTTCATAGATTGTGTTGAGTACCAAGAATTTTCTGGGTTTTTTTATTTCAGATTTCGAGCATCTGCATGATTTTTTTGAGTGCCTTTTGAATATTTTGGCTTCAAAAATCAATTCATTTTAGATGTTGTAATGGGTAGATTGGAAACTGAGGGACATTGATAGAATGCTGATATTAGTATTGTTTTGTATTGTTAATGTACTTCTGTTACGACTCCCGAATGCAGGTACTTCAGAGCCGCGTAACACAAGTAAAAACATCAGGTTCAAGTTCAAAAATCTTTTAATTATTCAATGGAACACAAAACCCAAACCTGATTTAAACAACCCAGTCAGGGATATGGATGGACTAACAAATAATAATAATAATAATAACAATAATAATAATAATAAATAATAAATAATAATAATAATATTATTTATAGAGCACTTTAAAAACAAACATGGCTGCAACAAAAGTGCTGTACATCACTAATCATTGACAAAAAAGTTAATACACACCAAAAATAACAATCAAAAGAAATATTAGGAAAAGACGTGTAAAATAAAGAAACATCAAAAACACCACAAACGGAAGCAGAAGCCTCAGGCAATTAAACAGTGCTCCAACCAGCCACGTAATGGACCGTCGAACCAGAGACCCTAAATCCTGCCTAAAGAGATATGCCGCAAGCACAGGTGCGCGCACCAGAAGACTTTTAGTATGATCAAAGGCTTGTTGACACTCTGCGGACCACACAAAAGCTACCTTCGGACTCAGCAAATCCGTCAAAGGGGCAGCCACCGCAGAGAAGTTTGGACAGAATCCTCTATAGTACCCAACCATAGCCAGATACCTACGGAGTTCAGTCCTAGAGGTTGGAGCAGGAAATGCGACAATATGCCCCACCTTTTCCTCGAGAGTGCGAACCTGACCCCGGCCCACCACCTTACCCAGATACGTTACCGTGGCCAAACTCACACTTCCCCAGATTGATCGTTAGGTTTGCCTCCGCTAGATGATGAAATAACTCCTTCAGATGACCGATGTGTTCGATCCACGACCTGGAGCACACAACCAAATCATCAAGGTATGCCTCACAGAAGGATAAACCAGACAATACAATGTTCACCAACCGTTGGAAGGTTGCCGGCGCATTGCGCATCCCAAATGCCATTATCATGTACTGAAGAAAGTCATCAGGCATAACGAACGCAGAGATCTCCCTCGCCCGCCTAGTCAAAGGAACATGCCAATACCCTTTTAACAAGTCCAACTTAGACACAAAAGATGCACTTCCCACACGATCTACGCAATCCTCCATCCGTGGGAGAGGATAGCAATCCGGCTGAGTTACACCATTCACTTTCCGAAAGTCCGTGCAAAACCTGTCCTCCCCATTAGCCTTCGTAGCCAGTAGACACGGAGAACTCCATGGACTACAACTAGGTTCAGCAATGCCATGCCGCAGCATATAGTCAACCTGACTCCTTAGACAATGACGCTTGTCAGGGTTGACCTGATACGGATGCTGTTTAATTGGCGCAGCACCGGCCACGTCAATGTCATGCTGCAGCACAGACGTCTGAGAAGGCACATCCGAGAACAGTGACCCATTTGACTCCACCAAAGCAAGCAGGTCACCCCGCTGACTTCCAGTCAAATGAGACAACCGCAAGGGAAGCACCTCCAAAGCCTCAGAGTTACACAGCTTTCCCTGTGTCACTGCCACAGACAACCGTGCCTCACCCACATCACCACCCGTGTCAGGGGGCAGCACCACTGCAGCCAAAACAGGCTTAGATGAAACCGACGGACACAGCTCCTCCCCATCAACCTCGACAGGCTCCTGCTCATGGTACTGCTTCAGCATGTTGACATGACAGAGCTGAGTCTTACGTCTTCGATCAGGGGTACCAATAACGTAATCCCTCTCGCCAACCTTCTTAACCACCTGATAGGGACCGCTATACCGAGCCTGCAGACTGGAACCAGGAATAGGCAACACCAGGACCTTGTCACTTGGAGATAAATTCCTACTAGAAGCCTTCCTGTCGAACCAGTCCTTCATCCTAGACTGAGCAGAAGCAAGATTACCCATTGCCAGTTCGCATGCCCTCCTCAGTCTAGACCGAAAAGTACAGACGTGGTCTAAAATACTACGGTTTGTATCCTCCTGCAACCATTTCTTCTTCAGGACCCTCAACGGACCACGTACAGTATGCGCGAACACCAGGTCAACAGGACTGAACCCTAATGACTCCTGCACGACCTCACGCACCGCAAACATAACTAGATGAACCCCCTCATCTCAGTCTTTTTCTAACTCCAGGCAGTAATTCCTCAACATAGATTTCAAAGTCTGGTGAAACCTCTCGAGAGCTCCCTGGCTCTCAGGTTGATACGCACTGGAGTAACAATGCTTAATATCTAACAACTTCATTACCTGACCAAAAACCTTCGACATGAAGTTGGAACCTTGGTCACTCTGCACAACCTTGGGCAAACCGAACAACGAAAAAAACTAAGTGAGAGACTTCACAATGGTAGTGAAAAAGCTACTTATCTTAACTACTAAACCAGGTTCGCTTCTTAATAAACAGACACCACACAAACTGTTTGGTAGACCAGTTCAAAACTTTACTTAACATCGGCCGATGGAAGGGAGGGAGAACTCCAGTCAAGTGCCAACACAGACACTTGACTGTGCTCAGCCACCTTCTCTGAACAACAGAATTACACTTGCTTTAAATAGGTTTTTGACAGAGCTGAGTCTTATCACATTCCACATCCTCATTAGTCATTCTCAGAAGTACTGGAAAAGGTTTCCACAGAATGCATCACATCAAACTTTTTTTTTTACATGGTACAAGATATACCTTGTCACCTGGAGATATCTTCCTTGTAGACTTGGTCCCTCATAAACGTAGGCCATCTGCTTTAGCAGAAGCATCCTCCCCCATAAACAGTTGGTCATTGCCCTCCTTATGGCATCTCACTTTAAAGATTGGACCTAAAATACTACGGTTTGTAGCCTCCTGCCTCTGCCTGTCACTTGACCCTCAACGGACCACGTACAGGATGCGCGAACACCAGGTCACACAGGCAAACCCTAATGACTCCTGCACGACCTCACGCACTGCAAATTTGACTAGATGAATAAGCATGTAAGCTTTTTCCAGCAGCCAATTTAATTTCAAAGTCTGGTCTCTCGAGAGCTCCCTGGCTCTTTTTAGTAACAAAATATTAACAGCTTCATTACCTGACCAAAATTCGACATGAAGTTGGGGCCTTGGTCACTCTAATTGGCAAACCGAACAACGCAAAGGGACTTCACAATGGTACCTCTACGCAAACGGACCACCTCCGGAAAGCGGGTAGACGCACACATAATTGTCAATAAAAACTTGTTGCCCACCCTTGTCCGAGGTAGAGGACCCACAGAATCAACTAGTATTCGCTCAAACGGCTCACCGACCACAGGGATTGGATATAAAGGCGCAGGAACAATCGATTGGTTCGGCTTTCCTGCCACCTGGCAAATGTGTCAACACCTGCAGTGCCGTTTCACGTCCTTTTTCAACCCTGGCCAAAAAAAATTCCGTAAGATACGGTCATACGTCTTATTGACCCCCAAATGTCCACCCAGAGGACCATCATGAGCCAAACAGAGTATCTCGTCCCTATACCGACGAGGTATCACAATCTGATCAACCACGCTCCAATCATCATGCCCAGATATATCCAAGGGAGACCACTTTCGCATCAGTAAGCCATCCCTTAGAAAATACCCCTTTGCTGTGGAATCCATATCCCCCTCAAGCACCGCGCAGTCGAACAGATCAGATAAACCTGGATCACTCTTTTGCTCCTCAACCAGCCGGTCACGTGACAGTGACACCGGCACATTTCCAGACACTACCCCATCTTGAGATGTAGAAACACCCTTCACAACAAAGGATCTATCATCCTGAACCCCAAAAATGCTCTAACTCGGGTCCACTACATCCTCAAACTTCGCCTGGCTCTTAGCCATAGCCCTCGTGACAGCACAAGCTGCGAAGACCCTCGGATGCTGCATAGCCAATCTATCAGGACTCTGCACCATTGGAAGAGCCGTCACCTCAGGAGTAACTAAAACTCTACCTCCTGCCAAGTTATTTCCCAAAATCACAGAAACTCCCCCAATGGGAAAAAACGGCCGTAACCCAACAGTTACCCGGCCTGAAACCAACTCGGACTCGAGACTCACGGTATGCAAAGGCACTACCATGTCATCCATCCCGAATCCTACCACTGGGACACTTGACCCAACCGATGATTCCCCAGAAAACGGCAGTACACTATCCAATATAAAGGACTGAGTAGCACCAGTATCACGCAAGATGGATACTGGAACTCTATCACCCCCATCCTCTAGAGAAACAAAACCATTCATGATGAACGCAGAATAATTCCTACACGCATCAGACTCAGGAACCACAGGTGTCTTCTGTGTACCCACCAAAGCCGCAGGCTTTGCATCCTTCTTTTTCAGAACGGGACACGACTTTAACATGTGCCCTTTCTCTCTACAATAGTAGCACACAGGACCTTCCTTAGTCCTCAAATTTCCGTCAACCTTATCAGCTTGGACCTCCCCCTGTATCAATGTGCTGCCACTTGCAGGCACAGAAACAGCTTTGACACTGCCACCGGCGACACCACCACGATCAACCGGCCATGCACCAAAACTATAGGATCGCCCAACAAAATCAGATTTATGAGTCAATACATACTCATCTGCCAACACCGCGGCCTTAGACACCTCATTCACCTTCTGCTCATTAAGGTAAATAGCAACCCTCTCAGGGAGACAGTTCTTAAAGTCTTCCATAATCATCAAGGCCCCCAGTAGCTCAAAATCCCTCACTCCTTGAGAAGCGCACCACCTGTCAAAAAGTGCCTCCTTCTCAATACAATACAATTTATTTGTCATTTGGACCCTGTTGAGGTCCAAACGAAATGTCGTTTCTGCAGCCATACATTACAAAACGAAAAAGACCCGAGACACAACACAATTTACATAAACATCCATCACATGGCTGTGATGGAAGGAAACAAAAAAACTTATCCCTCCACTGCACTCTCCCCCCTCCGATGTCAGAGTCAAAGTCAAAGCCCCCGGCGGGCGATGGTGATTGTCCCGCGGCCATTAAAGCCACGCCGGGTGATGCAAGGTCGCGCACCGGGTCTTGGTGTTAGAGCCCCAGCGGGCGCTTGCAAAGTCCCGCGGCCATTCCAAGCCGCGCGGGCCGATGGTAAGTACCCGCTACAGGTGCTCTTCAACCCCGCAACTCGGGCGGGAGAAGTCGCCGCTGTGGAAGCCCCGAAAAGCGGCGCGGGCTTCCGGTGTTGCCGTCCGCCAGACCCGCGGTTGTAGCCTCCGAATCTCCGGGGGTCGGGTCGCAGCAGCGCTCCACCACAGCTTCACCCGCTCCGGATCGGCCAGCTCCGCGGCGGTGAGTAGGACCGCAGCTCCGCAACTGGAGCCCCAGGTCGTTCCTGTTGGAGGCCGCTCCACGTTGCAGCCCCAACGACAACGGAGACCCGACAAGAAAAGGTCGGGTCTCCCGTGCAGGGGAAAGATTTTAAAGTTACCCCCACCCACACCCCCCGCACACACATACCCCGACAAAAAATAAAATAAAAAAAATAAATAATAAAAAACTACATAGAAACAAGACAAAAATAATGAAAATACAGACGGACTGCAGAGGCCGCTCCCTAGCAAACTCCACATGTCTCACTATCAAACTTCCTATAGCGCCGGAACTTCTGCCGGTACGCCTCTGGAACTAATTCATAAGCCCTTAATACTGTAGACTTCACACACTCATAGTCCAGACTGCTTTCAACAGACAAAGACGAGTACAACTCCCGTGCTTTACCCACAAGGCAATAGCATGGTCCACATGTCCCTAGGCCACTTCAAGGACAAAGCCACCCGTTCAAACACTGTGAAATACTTGTCCACATCCTTCTCACTAAACGGGGGAACCAGGCGGATGTTCTTGCTCATATCAAACTCCCGTTCCCTAGAAGAAACCCGGGAGGCATCCAATTCCTTCTCCCGCAGCCTAATCTCTGCCTCTCTTGGTTTCCTCCTCAAGTCGTTTCATTTCAAGAACATGCATTAGCTCATCCTTTTTCAAGGCCATTTTCTGTGACTCAAGCTCCATCTCCTTCAACCTAATGACTGCCTCCATGTCCTGACCAGGCTGTATAGAAGATGGAGGACTGACTGTACAACCAGGCAATACCTCACTTTTCACCAAAGCAGACCATAACACCGTCTTTATAGACTGTTTCTTCGAATGCTTATCAATAGACACGCCATAGATATCTGCCAGCAAAATCAAACTCTCCCCTAGTACACCTATCAAACAACTCCCGACTAGGAGCCTCAACAAAGTCTTGCACCTTAAATTCCATATCAAATGTAGCACCAAACCACCAGCTAAACTCTGGGCACAAATGCTACCACTAACAGGGAAGAAAAAATTCCCTCACAACACACAGACTTCCTCAGTCACCAGAAGCCTACCAAAAAAAAACCCCCAAAAACGTCTAGGGTCCTCAAAGCTTAGGACGAGCCCCCATTTTGTTACGACTCCCGAATGCAGGTACTTCAGAGCCGCGTAACATAATTCAAAAACCAGGTTCAAGTTCAAAAATCTTTTAATTATTCAATGGAACACAAAACCCAAACCTGATTTAAACAACCCAGTCAGGGATATGGATGGACTGACAAACAATTAAACAGTGCTCCAGCCAGCCACGTAATGGACCGTCGAACCAGAGACTCTAAAACCTGCCTAAAGAGATATAACCCTGAAACAAAATACACAAAAACACTAAGGTCAGCCCTTATCCGTCCCAATTCAATATTTGTTAACAAGGAATGGTGAAAGTACACAAAGTTCTATGCCATGTGGCCAGGCCTTCTGCAGCTCACACCAGCAGACTGCTCACAAGTCAGGGTCGACGAAGAAGAGAGAGAATCCTGGGAGATTCTGGTATTTAAGCTTCAGATGAGTCACCCGTCACCTGACGCAGCTTGGCCAATCGGGTACAGGAGCCTTTAACCCCGTGATTCCTGACTCACAGCCACGCCTGCACTCAGGAGAAAACAGAAACAGGTGAGTACCCTATAACACCAGCAGAGGGAGCGCATAACAACTTCCTTCTATATGATTCCCAATTAATGGATGGTCACAAATTGTGAAATTGTCACGTTATGAGCATATATGATTTTCTTTGTATTGTTTTCATTAGCTCGATTTTTTACACCCCCAGAATGTGCTGTTCAGTGAGATAATTCATCTGGACAACCAGATTGATGGCCTGAAACTAAATAATATCTTTGTGTTCGGAGTTCCATCTGCCCCAAATAAAGTTTTGGTGAATGAAATGTGGATCACAGACTTCTTTTACCGAATAGACACAAAGGTGAGGCCATATGAACATTATATTGAAAACAAATGCAATTAATTCTGATGTTTAAATGTATTTCTGATTCTGCTAAAATTGTTTATTCCTGATAATGTCCTCTTGCCAGGGTGTCTTATGCTATTGCCCTTGTTCACACTTTCCAATGCATTAGTGTCAACAACAAATTATTCAAAGGCCCTTTGCTAATGGAACATCACAGTTGAGAGACTTTAATTTACATAGATTGGATAAAGTCTAGGTTATTTTTGCCCAACTGGTCATAGAGTCATAAACACGGAAACGCCTTTCAGCCCAACTTGCCCGTGTCGGCCATGATGCCCCATCTATACTAGTCCCATCTGTCCGCATTTGGCCCTTTAAACCTTTCCCTGTCCATGTACCTATCCAAATGTATTTTAAATGTGGTCATTAAACTTTATATGAAGTTAAACTACTTGTCGTTATTTCCACAACTTCATACATCAACTACCTTTTCTGGAAGCTTTTTCCTTATATTACACCTGTGGAAAATATTGCCCCTCGGGTTCCTATTAAATTTTTCCCTCTCACTTTAAACCTATGTTCTCTGGTTCTTGCTTCCGCTTCTCTGGTTAAAGACTCTGTAGGGCCTGTCCCATTTGGCCGTTATTTGCGCGCCATTTACGCGACCTGGTAGTTTGTGGGTAGCGAGGGACGGGCGCATGGAGTGGCGTGGAGTTGCGAACGGTATCGCGCAGCGCACCAGGATTTCGTCCTGTACGAAATCTTCGCGCGCCACCGCCCTGTCGCGAAAATGACGGCCAAATGGGACAGGGTGACGTTTCGGATCGAATGGGTGACCTTTCGGGTCGAGACCCATCTTCAGACTGAAACATCATCCATTCCTTCTCTCCAGAAATGCTAACTGAGTTACTCCTGCATTTTGTGTCTGTCTTCAATTTAAACCAGCATCTGCAGTTCCTTCCCACCGATTAATTTGGTCTGCAGCTTGCAACTTTTCATTGACCTCTTTTTTTGAATAGGGGCACTACATCTGCAGTTTTTCCAATTGCTAGCACCACTCAAGAAACTGGAACATTTTAGAAAATCACCATAAATATCATAAACTGGATAAATATCATAAACTGGGTATTCAAATGACGTCACGCACTCTGTGCGGACGCATGATGACCAGCCTGTTGCCTAAATGACGGCCAAGTGGGACAGGCCCTTGCCCATTCACTCTATTTATTTCTCTCATGATGTTTTACATCTCCATAAGATCACCCCATGGCCTCCTGTGCTCCTATGGGTTATAACATTGGAGCTGTGGAGTGATGTCTTTGGATCTGATAGGGTTCATTTAGGGGTCTTAAAAGAAGTGGCTAATAAGATGGTTGATGAGATGTTTTATATATTCTAAGATTAAGGTAAATTCCATTGGATTAAAAGCTTTATTCATAAAGGGAGGAGGCCAGAATGTGGGAAAGAGGCTAAGATGGTATTGTTTGTATGATTCTACAAGTAGATTCCCTTAACTGATCTACTATAGGGGTTTGAATTCGCTTTTACAAATCATATATACCAAACCTGCAAATAATAATGTCATAGATTTTTCTTGCAATAATACAATAAAATATTTTGTATCTCTTGTTCATTTAATTTCCTTTCAGGTGCTGACTTTACAGAATCTCGCTATTCCATTAGGAGAGCAATTCATAATCGCATGGTTCTGAAGAAAAAAGCGAATCAAAAAATTCTCTGGAACAAAACCGCTGGTTCAAAATCAATGATTAAAAAGTAGAGAAAAATTAAATATTCATGATTTGAAACTAAATATTAGACTGATGTGATTTGTTTTTTAGTTTTCATTTTATTTAGTTTATTGTCACGTGTACTGAGGTACAGTGAAAAGCTTTTGTTGCATACTAACCACTCAGCAGATTACAGTCAAGCCATCCACAGTGTACCACTACATGATAAAGGAATAATGTTGTTACACATCATTTGAAATGGAATAAATTATAACTTTATACTTAAACAGAGTTTTGATTGAATCAATTTTTTGGAGGATTTGGAGAGCACTGACTGTGAGATCCATGAAGGTGAACTGCCTCTCTTCAAAAGTCTCACTATTGATGTAAACCATTGATGTGCCTATAAAGCTACAGCAAGAAGGAATTTCAGTTTTCCGTTTCATATCTGGTGCATATGAATAATAAACACTCGATTTTGTTTTTAAAATATTTTTATTTTTGTCTATTCCACAGACTCAACCAAATCAATGAAGGTTTTCTGAATTAGAAGTGAAATTACAAATTGAATTGTCCTGTTTTTTTAAACAAATATTGAACAACACCATAATTTAACTAAATGCAACCGTCTATTTATCTTTTTGTGTAATTCAAAAATACTACTCGATGCTAATTATACGTATTCCGGACTAATGTTTCATTTAATTGGCTCTATTTTCCTCTGGGTAGGGAGTATGCTGCATGGCTAATCGTAGAGCTTCATTTATCTTTCCAACAATTTCAGAGTTGTGAATCTGTGGAATTCTCTGCCCCAGAAGGCAGTGGAGACCGATTCTCTGGATGCTTTCAAGAGAGAATTAGATAGAGCTCTTAAAGATAGCGGAGTCAAGGGATTATGGGGTACTGATTGTGGATCACAGTGAATGGCGGTGCTGGCACGAAGGGCCGAAAGGCGTACTCCTGCACCTTGTCTATTGAGTATTTAATGCAGAAATTGCTTGAGAGAAAAGCTTGGTGTCATTTGACTTTTGCAATGCCTCGTGCCTTAAAATATTCTCACAGGAAATGCTGAGTGCCAAGCATCTTTATTAATGTGTCAGTGTGATTAGTGTGAGTCTCGAGGTTTTGAAACTGAAATTGTTACTTTACAAATGTTTTTCATTTCATTGAAACAGGACGCTTAGAATGATTCTTGTTTCAATGATATCCGAGGAAAAAGGACAGTATTTTAATCGAGCATTATTCAAAGCTGCAATTCAAAAAGGTCTGGTGTGTTATGCATCTTAATCAACTTTGATCTAGATAGACTTGCTGTAAACCAGTTTACATGCATGTTTGCAGGATCACTTTTGTTTATACAACTTTAATCAGCATTCTCCATGGTAACCTGTCACGCACACTCTGCTTTTAAGTAGCCGACCTGACTGGAACTGACAAAGAAACACACGGAGTAATCCTGCTATTTGTCAGAGCATAAAGCTTCAGGCTTTGCAATTAGGAATATTTGAGTGAATTTGCATAATGTCCAAGTGTGACAGGATGAGAACTATGATTACAAACTACCTTTAGAGATGAGCTGTCCTTGCCTATCACATCTACATCCTGCAAATTAATATAATATATCATACAATTATGTCCTGTGGTCTCCTTTCTTGTTTACTTTATTAAACAATCTTAAATAATAAAAGGCTGCACTCTTGAGCATCCAGTAAGAATTTCATTTCTCTTCATTTTACTCATTTCTTATCTGCCCATTTGCCCTATCAACTTGGATACTTGGTCGCACATTGATCCAGATAGAGTCCACTCCACCTGTACAGCTCCTTTCTCTCCAAATAGCAATGCATTGTCCATTAGATAGGAACTAATTTACACACTGGCCCTTTAGCTTCATGTTAACTGATCTGCTTTTTCCTCTCCAGCAACCTTGAGAAATCCATTACCCTGGCAACAAGTTGGCAAAACACTCTTCTGACCTTGTTCAAGGATGTGGAGGGTGTAATCTATCTTTCTAATTATAGAATTGCCAATTGCTATCATATTTCTTCTCGCCCGCAGGCACTCTTCTGGGCTTTGATGTCTTGATTGCATTGTGTCTGTCTTCCTTACAGCTTTTTCACCTTCATTACAGATAGTATAACGTACATTTCCTTTCAACCCAGTGTTAACAGGAAACCCTTTTCCATCTTCTCCTTTGTCATCTTTACCCCAAGACCCAAGCTCTTCATTTTCTGAGACTCGTTGTATGGAGTGTCTCTTAATCTTGTTTACGTTCAATTAGTCTGAACCAGATGGACCTCAGCTATAAATATTTGTTCCAGATCTGGGAACCTGGGACAATATCTGTGTATTCTTAACACTTAGTCTGCCCTATCAATTCTGGTCTTTGTACTGTATGTACTTGTCTTAATAATATGAATTCAAATTAGGTAAAGATCTTTGATTAAATAAAAAAACTTGCAGTCTTATGCTGAGATTTTTTTTGTTATTCAGCAGAATTACCATGTTCTGCAAACATGGTACAGGTGCACAACCTTTTATCCGAAAGCCTTGGGACCAGACACTTTTCGTAATTCAGAATTTTTCGGCTTTCGGAATGGAAGATTTTTAGCGTAGATTTTAACGGCTGGCTCAGTGGTAGAGTGCTCGGCTCATATCCGCAAGGTCGCGAGTTTGCGCCTCGATCCCGGCAGTTACTCGATCGCGAGTTTGAGTCTTCAATGTAGTTTTTTCTTGCAGAATAGGAGAGAATAGGGAGGGTTAGGCTGGGATCATTCTCTGCGAGATGATCTTAGTGCGGGAGACAAGTGTAGGAGAGGTGTACTGACTGTGTGGGCAGAACTTTGGAAGTGATTGCCCACCATTCTCAAAAGCCGCTGTGTCTCCCTGTCCCTCCAACTCCAGAGGAATCCGCTCCCCGATGGGCCGCTACGGCGACAAGTGGCAGTTCGCCCACAGCCCGAGCTGCGCCCCCTCATCCGCAACCCGGGTTCCTCTGGAGTTGGAGCGGGGCTGGGCTGGAGTTGCTGCTGGCTGTGAGTCTCTGGGATCTCCGTGCTTGCAGTGGGCCTGGGGGTCGGTGTCCCGATGAGGAGGCGCAGCTCAGGCTGTGGGCGAACTGCCACTTGTCGCTGTAGCGGCGCATCGGGGAGCGGCTTCTGGTGGTCCTGACGTCTCTCAGCTCCTGTCCAGGGGGATGGCCGGAGACGTCAGGACCAACAGGAACCCGCTCCCCGATGCGCCGCTACAGCGACAAGTGGCAGTTCGCCCACAGCCCGAGCTGCGCCCCCTCATCCGCAACCCGGGTTCCTCTGGAGTTGGAGCGGGGCTGGGCTAGAGTTGCTGCTGGCTGTGAGTCTCTGGGATCTCCGTGCTTGCAGTCGGTGTCCCGTTGGTCCTGACGTCTCCAGTCACCCCCCTGGAATGGAGCTGAGACTGGGAACTTTACCGCCCTTGCCCCCTCCCTCTGCAACTGCAAACAACCCCACAGTTCCCAGTCTCAGCTCCTGTACAGGGGAGTGGCCGGAGACGTCACAGCCCGAGCCATCACCTTCTGCCCCTACGGGGACAGCGGAGAGCGTGTTCCTCTGGAATTGGAACGGGGCTGGGCCGCTGCTGGCTGTGGGTCTCTGGGTTCTCTGTGCTTGCAGTGGGCCTGGGGGTCGGTGTCCCGTTGGTCCTGACGTCTCCGGTGACTGGCACTGGCTCCGGCGTGAAGACAGTGCAAACACCCCCGCGCCGGTGCGGGGAGGGAAGGGGTCACACACATGGCCGGGAAGCAGAGGGGTGGGTGTAGGTGGGGTGAAACTGAAGGGAGCGACAATTTGCTGCTGCCTGCCCGCTGAGTTAAAAAAGTTCCCACGCAAGACTCACGATACACTGTGTATCGTGAGTCTACCGTGGGAACTTTACAACTCAGCGGGCAGGCAGCAGCATATTGTCAATTATTAACCCTCCCGCGCAATATACCCTCACCTTCTCTTTTATGAATGGGGATTTAGTTCCCCTTTCTTCGAGGACCGACCGGAGGTTCCGCTGTCACCTCTGCGAGCCGCCCTCGGTGAAAGTTTTCAAGGACCTTTATTCAAGGACTGAAAAAATGTCGCTATTCGGAGGTTTTCGTTATTTGGATCGTCGGATAAAAGGTTGTGCACCTGTAATGTTTTCTAGAAACAAATTGAGGTTTTAACAAGGATAAACTATTTTGCACACTTGTGTCCAATACTCATTGAACTGTCCATGACATTTTCCAATAAATTGTATTGATTTGCAACATACCAAAGTTTCTCAAGATTGTGGCCACGTTGAAAGGATGGATATTCAATATTCCTCCTTTCAGTGTGGGGGAGCTGATGATTCTACCACAGAAGATGCATGAAGGGGAGCATAGGCCCATCAGGGTACTCTGTCAATCATTAGCAAAAAACATAGATTTTGAATAAATCAAATTAGAGTAGCTAATTTTCATTTGAAATCTATGATCGGCATTGGATGCCATCCTACAGAAGTCATTTGTGTTTAATGTTCAGATTTTAAATGTAAGCATTTTGTTTTAATGTCAGGGACACTGCCATGAAGTAGTTCTTCATGAAATACTCTTTTCACATTCCACACAGATGAGCTGCAGGTTAAGTTTGTGAAAGTTTTTTTTAAATGTAGGGTACAAATGTTATTTGCCACTTGATACCCCAAGCTTCTGAGATTTTGCATCAAGCTGTGATGGGTTTCTTCATCTGAGGAATTGTGAATGAAACTGGACAGTCCATCATGAGTGAAATTCTGTCGTAATGGTGAGGCAGTCATTGATAAAGCAGCTGAAGATGGTTCTGAGGACGTGAAGAAGGACTCCTTCATTGAAAATCCGAGCTGATTGGTTATGACCTTTTTGGATAGGAGAGAAAATGTAACCATGAGCTTTTTGTTATTAAATTCCATGCTACCAATATCCTGATGTGGGGGGGGTGATTATAATTGGCCAACTTGTTAATTGCACCTTCCAGAAAAATACTGTGCCAGAAGAGCAGATTAGATGCTGCAGATGCTTGGCAATGATTCTTGACATCTCAAAATCTTTCCATGACCCTCAAATCATGGTAACATCTTCAAAAAATGGATTGCAGTGATTCACAGTAACTTCTTAAGGGCATTTAAGTGCAGACAATCATTTGTAGCCTTGCCCATATTGCCCGTATCTGTGAATGTATACCTTTTCTTTTAAATCACTTCTTGTAGCATTTGATCAAAAACAATATCTTCTGGCATAAACTGGTTAGTATTTGTGCCATATGTTCTATTTCAAAATGTTCTGACACTAAATTCTTTCAATGACATTGACCACATTTGATAGTGAGTTCCCAGCCAGTCGTACCACTCCTTCTTTCAGAATACAAGTCCAAAACATTTTGTGCAGACATATTGTAAAAATAATTAAAATATATTTTCACCAATAGATAAGAACCACCCATTATGTTGTGAAATAGGTAAGAACCACCCATTAGAAGTCAAGATGTCAAGAGTGTTTTATTGTCATGTGTCCCAGATGGAACAATGAAATTCTTACATGCTGCAGCACAACAGAATATGTAATCATAATAAATAATATAACAAAAACTCAGAAAAAAGAACAAACAATAACAGTGCAATAATAATAATAATAGTCTATTATAATTCATAGCTTATGATGTAGTAGTGTTTAATAACCTGATGGCTGAAGGGAAGCTGTTCCTGAACCTTGACGTTACAGTTCTCAGGCTCCTGTACCTTCTTTCCAATGGCAGTGGTGAGATGAGTGTGTGGCCAGGATGGTGTGGGTCTTTGATGATGTTGGCTGGCTTTTTGAAGCAGCGACTCAAATATGGTAAAAATATTATCAGTTTGATTTAGGGCTGCACAGTGGTGCAGCAATAAAGTTGCTGCCTTACAGTGCCAGAGACCCGGTTTCGACCCTGACTACGGGTGCTGTCTGTATGGAGCTTGCACATTCTCCCTGTGACTGTGTGGGTTTTCTCCGGATGTTCTGGTTTTCTCCCACATACCAAAGGCATACAGGTTTGTAGGTTAATTAGCATCTGCAAATTATCTCTAGTGTGTAGGACACAATAGGGTGGTCATTGGTCGGCATGGACTCGGTAGGCTGAAGGGCCTGTTTCCACGCTGTTTCCATCTCTAAACAAACCTAAATTTAAAGGTTGATGTTGATTGTTAACAAATTACAATAATTGCATTATTATCATAAAGATAGATATCGCAAAATCATAACAGAAAATGCTGGAAGATTGAACTGGTCAGATAATATCAGATGAAGTTACAAGTCAATTGCCTTTCACCTGTAACTCGGACCACTGGGTGGCGCCAGCAATGGCTGCCTCGCCAACAGTCTTTCTTCTTTTGTGTTTTAATTGTTTATGTTAAATGTATGTTTTTAGCGTTCTTTAGCTTGTTTTATGTGAGGTGGGGAGGTGTAGGGGGAAACTTTTGCTACTCGTATGGCTGTATAATTCACATATCACTGTACCTCAATTGGTACATGTGGCAATAAAAGACCTTTTGAAATCATTTTTGAAACCTTTGAAATCATTTTCTTCACTGATACTTCATGAATTCCTTAGTACTTGCAGCAATTTCTGCTAAATGTTATACTTCCAGCATCTCGAGTCGTTTCTTCTGTAATCTGATGCACAAATGTGCCACAGTAGACCTCTGAAGGTTTCATTGTTTACTTTGCTCTTTTGGTCAAACCTTGAAGATGCCAGAATGGATTTATCTGCAACAGAGTAATAGGTGAAAGTAATTTGATGTGATTCATCCTGAAGTAAGTTAGTAGGCATCCATGCACTTATTTCACTTTCACAAATGAGCATGGCTAAGAAATACAATAGTATTGATTCACCACTGAGAGCAATCCTGAAGGTATCTTGAGACTTGTAACAGGAGGCTGGAAGTGATGGAAATAAACTTGATGACCTAAAGTAATAGACCTTGATAGTACATGCTCTAATTCAGTGTACATTCAAGGAAAGTACTGTTGGTCTGTTTTTTAATCAACCAAAGATTGTCTGGTTGTCCAAAAGGTGCACCTTTGGTACCCTGAAAGTATTCTGTGTATAACCCGATGCAACATAATTTCTATACTGTAAGTGAAGCAAGTTCTGTGTCATTTTGAATTCAGTACTATTACCATTTGAAGTATGCATCATGTTATCTTTCTGTTAATCATGTTATGTAATATTTCCACAGGACAGTAATTGCTACAAAAGATTAAATATTTCACATGTATGAATATTCTTCAGACATCCCTTAGAAAGTTTCAAATGGGGGAGCTCCATTCCTGTTTCCTAGCAACCCAATCATCTGTAACCATAGCAATAGAAGATTTCAGCAGAAAAACCATCCGTCTATTCTAGACAAATATAAGGTTTCTCTGTTTCCACTTGTTTCGTATGCATACAAGTCTAATATCTACAAATGTAAGTCATGTTCAAGCACTTGCCCTTCAATTTCTAAAACATTAGTAAGACTTGTATATAGCTCTACAAATGCATTTTATTTAATGATGTTATTGATCACAGTGCAATGATTTTGATGAGAGTGTGCTCTGATACCTTTTGAGGTGACAATTAAAACTCCTCAATATAGGTGGCGTCCATGCAAATATCCAATGCGCATAAGTAGAAAGGAGTGAAGTAATGATACTTCTTTGCCAAAACAATCCTTGTCCTGTGGATATTATTCATAATTGCATTAAAGATAAACAAAGTTCCCTCAAAAAAACTCCTATACAGATTATAATTGATTTGTCTAAACAGATGTTATTCAAAGTAAAGATTCGACCAAACTTACTTCTGCACAGTAATTAGTTCACAACAGTTACCAAATACAACTTTATCTGAAAAGAATTAGAAAAACATCCCAGCTATATCTGATTTCTGATATCAAATTAGATAAATTGTTTATGTGATATCAAATTAAATATAAAATTATGAGAAATGGTCTTATTTGAATCACGGCCTTTTATTTCAGTCAGTCTCAGTATTTTGCTCTCTATTCAATGAATTCTTACAGGGTAGAACAGTGAACAGTACAACACAGGAACAGGCTTCGTGCATCTCATAATTTCACATACTTCTATCAGGTCAACCTTCAGCATTCCAGAGAAAACAATCCAAGTCTGTCCAACCTAACACTGCACCTAATACCTCCTAATCCAGGCATCATACTGGTAAACCTACTTTGCACCCTTTCTAAAGCCTCCACATTCAGTAATAGGGTGTCCAGAACTGCATGCAGCACTCGAAATGCAGCCTAGGCAAAGTCTTATAAAGATTCATCGTGACTTCCTGACTCTTATACTCAATGCCCCAATCAATGAAGGCAAGCATGCTATATGTCTTATTTACCACTCTTTCTACTTGTGTTGCACTTTAAGGGAGTTATGGACGGAGCCCAACATCCATCTGTGCATCAATGCTGTTAAGGGGCTTGCCATTAATTATATATTTCCCCTTACATTCGACCTCCAAAAGTGCAACACCTCGCACCTGCTCGGATTAAACTTCATCTGCCATTTCTCTGCCCATTTCTGTCGCTGATCTATATTGCGCTGTACACTTTAACAGTTTTCCTCACAGTCTGAGAGCCCAGCAATCTTTGTGTCAACTTCAAACTTACTACCCAGCTCAACTACGTTTACATTCAAGTTATTAATATCACAGAATTCCAGCACAGTTCCTTGCAGAATTCCACTGGTCACAGTCCTCCAGCCTGAATATTGTTCTTCCGCCAGTTTTTTTTTCCTTCTTTATTCAGTAAGGCATTTCTCAATCCATATGACCAAGTCACTGTTAATCCTGTGCATCTTAATGTTCTTGATCAGCCTACCATGCAGAAGTTTATGGAATGCCTTACTAAAATCCATGTAGACAACATCACTGCCCTACTCTCATCGATCACCATCACCTCAATCTATATCTTCTAGATTGGAACTATGTTAATAATTATGTCATTAACCTTAATGAAAGTTATTTCAATTTTGTAGTTAAACAATAAAACATACTATTACGTTTACCTTTTGAATGATCTCTATTTAACATGACTGACATATAATAAAGACTCAACCTAAATTGCAAATGGCTGAGCAAATATTCAGGTGGTTTTCATTTGTGTTGGGACAACAAACTATTGTACCATGAAGATTCAGTATTGTTACTTCATACTCAGTTATTGGTATTTTGATTCTCAATTTGAACACTAAAGCCACATATCTTTTTCTTGAGACACATTTTTACATTGTATGGATAAACTGCAGGTGCAATATTTTCATAAACAGCATTTACCACATACACCTGGATAAACACTATTGCACACTCAGGATTTTCTTGAAGATACAGAGCCCCACTGAAGGTAGGAATAAATTTGTTTAACCTACATTCAAAAGCTTTGAAAAGAAATACAATGCAAATAAACACATATAATAGTTACTTTTAATAGTTTTCGATGCCATGCTTGCTAATACTTATCAAGTGCTGTAACTCACATTAGAAATGACAGCAAATCGAAAGTCATGGGTTATAGATATTTTCAAGATTATTTTCAGCTGTACATAGCTATTATAATTGGAGAGCTGCAATTAAATATCGTTGAATGCCATTTCTCTACATTCAAATTTATATTTGATTATACATAATGAATTACATTATATATAATCAAATTATAGATTATATATAATGAATTATATACAATATATAATTTGATTATACATGCTATATTTAAGAGGGAGTTAGATGTGGCCCTTGTGGCTAAATGGATCGGGGTGTGGAGAGAAGGCAGGAACAGGATACTGAGTTGGGTGATCAGCCATGATCATATTGAATGGCGGTGCAGGCTCGAAGGGCCGAATGGCCTACTCCTGCACCTATTTTCTATGTTTCTGTTTCTATGATTACCGGTATATATAATGAATTAAAAGCTACGCCTCTCTTGAAATTCCCTCAGGTCTAGGATTCATGTAATTTGCTATGAATAATAGCGTATCAGGTTTGTGAAATTGTTTAATTAGAGCCTGTTATCTGCCACTGGATACTTAACTTCCTGACTCTTAAACCACAATCAATGAAGATAGGCGGCAAAACATATTTCATGATAATTTTCAACACCAGCGCCCCACAAGGATGCATTCTCAGCCAATTACTATATTTCCTGGGCACTATGTCCAAATTCTGCTCTAACTCCATTTACAGATTTGCAGATGACACCACTGCAGTGTGCAGAATGTTGAACAATGAAGAGACAGAGTACAGGAAATAGATAGAGAGCTTAGTGACATAGTGCCAACAATCTTTCCCTGTCAGCAAGATGAAAGAGCAAGCTATCTCCCTCCCTCTCCTGCCCCTACCCTCTGTCACTCCCTCCCTTCCTCCATAAAATAAATCTGCATTTCCTTCCTCCAGAAGTCATTCATCATTATCTGTGATTTAGATCCAGTTGACTTGACGATTGGACCAGATTGCATTGTGTGTGTGTATGTGCTTGAGTTACTCAAACTCCACGCAAATTGCCCGGCCACCCTGAATCCCAACTCTCCCTCCCTCCCTCTGCCCACTGCGGCCCAGCCCGACCACCAGCTGCTGCCACTCGGCCTGTCACCGACCCGCCCGCCCGCTGCTGCCGCTCGGCCTGTCCCCGTACTGTCCACCAGCCTGCCTGCTCGCTGCTGCCGCTGGGTCGGGCCAGGCCACGGGAGGAGGGATGGCGTTGGTGTTTGTCACGTTGGGCACGACGAGTTTCGAGAAGCTGGTGGAGAAGATCTCCTCTGAGAGGGCTGTGAGGGTGAGTTAACGCGGCGGCGGATGAGGAGACAGACAGTCGCAGCCATTCATCCAGGGGGACGGGTAGACGGGTCCGCCGTTGCCGTAGGGAGTGGGGTGAGTGAGGGGTTAGTGAGGGAGAGAGAGGGACGGGACCAGGGCCTGACCGTCGTTCAGAAGGTAATCTTACACATTCCACGAGCTCTCCACGAGCTCGCCACGAGACATTCGAAGCCATCGAAAGATGAATATTCCAGAAACAGTCTCTTGATTAATAGTTTCTTTATTGTAGTAGTACAAAACAGTAAAATTACTCATAAAAACTTCTTGTATAAGTACATCGTCTTCCAACATTTATATACGTTTCTATCATACTCGTGATTATATCGTGATCATGGTCGAAAACTATATCTTCCCCACAATCTTCACCAAACTAAACTAAAAACGATCTGGGACTGCGTCAGAAACCTAACCACGAATATGCCTGAGACTGCGTATAAATCCCACCCACATAAATCCAGGCAGATAAAATTAAAGATAACTAGATATAATTATAATAAACTGAGTTAAGCTAAATGGCTACTACAATATTATACCACCGATCGGAACAAATCGTGTTGCACTTGCAGCACATTTTTGTGCAAATGTAAAAGCAACGCAAACCGGAAGAGCACAAGATTAGAGTTTTAGAAATGGATGGATGGATGGATAGATAGAATGTTAACACTTCAAATATGTGGGTGTCTCACCTGTGATTGTTAGGATGTACGTGTAAAGTTAAATATAATAGATCAAGAATACTCGTAATTTTGAATGATATGCTAGAGAAATTATGATGGGGTTCCACCACCTAACCCAGAGAAACTCATGTATTTCGCAATTTTGGTGGACAGCCAAAGATAATTTTGGGAATGAGGATGTAATGACATAGAGTTGTGAAAAGGGTCTGACAACATCATAAGATTGTTTTTAGCATTACGGTGTCAGTGTCTGAGGTATTGTGATACTAGAAATTGTGCTTAGTCAGTCTGGTAGTTGTTGGAGAGTATTTTTGGAATTTTAAAAGTGGCAAAGAGTGAATTTATTATTGAAGGACAGCAGCACAAGAAAAATACAAAAGTTGTCCAGAGGGATTGGCCAAGGTGGAAGCTGGCATTGACATCTGGGAAGATCAAATGAGGGCGTCCAGATTTCTTCTTTCAGTCTTTGTATATGAATGTTAATCATGCGCATTCTACATTAATATCAACTTTAGGAAATTAAGTTGACATCGATGTCCAATAACAGAAAAATAAACAACAATCATATTTAAACTCCTGATCCCAGGTCATTGAACCTAAACTAGCACTGTAATATTGGCCGCACTAAATGTTCTCAAGGTGTGCCCACTTTGAAGGGGTTCTCCTCCTCTCTCTGACGTGAGTTATGTAAGACTCTCTCACTGCTCCCCCTCTATGATTCCTGCTGCTCTCCTATTCTATGATGCCGTTCCTTGCATCCTAAAAGCCATAGCAATTATTTTTCTCAAATTATTCAAAATACATAGTTCACTTTTCTCAGGCTTTCCTGTCTGGAAGCATATCTCGTTTTCATATTAATCAGCTCCTTCTTTCATTGTCCAGTTGAATCTATCCATTTACTGTTGTTCCCATTTCTTTTTCAATTCAATTCCAATTATGCATGATTAATCTATGCAGCCACAGTTCTTTATGCCCTTGAATAGGTGAACTACCGCATCTAGAGCACTTTCATGGATCTATGAAAATACTGCTTTGATCAGTACTAATTGTTATCTAATTTGAAGAAATTAATGGCGTTCTATCAATTCATATTTACAGTATCACAGAATCGTATCGGTGTAGTAAAAGGCCACAGCGTCTGCACTGGTTCCAATTAGAGCAATCCTTTTAGTCCCATTCCTCCGCTTTTCCTCATCGTATTACTCACTCTCAACACGAGTTGACATCAAAATTAATCCTCTCATCAATTGTCAATGACATTATTTGAAAATATTAACATATCTGATGTTTAATCAGGTAGAGTTCTTAGGTACATGCCGCTCTTATTCTGCGAGCTTGGGAAATGCTCTCAAAAAAGCCTATGTTAGTTGCTGTGGTGTATTTTGTATATGCTGACGGTGGTGAAGGCAGTGAATGTTCAAAGTGGTGGATGAAATGCCGGTCTTGAGGGATGCTTTGTCCTGGAAGTAATTGTTATTCATTCAAGGGACAAAGAGTGACATATGCAAGGACAGCAATTATTACCGCAGAGCTGATTGAGTTGCTGGATCATTTTGGATCAGGGAAGGTAGTGCATCCGTGGATAACAAGGGAAATCAAGGATAGTATCAAAACAAAAGATGAAGCGTACAAATTAGCCAGAAGAAGCAGCCTACCAGAGGACTGGGAGAAATTCATAGTCCAGCAGAGGAGGACAAAGGGCTTAATTAGGAAAGGGAAAATAGATTATGAAAGAAAACTGTCAGGGAACATAAAAACTGACTGCAAAAGCTTTTATAGATATGCGAAGAGAAAAAGATTAGTTAAAACAAATGTAGATCCCTTGCAGTCAGAAACGGGTGAATTGATCATGGGGAACAAGGACATGGCAGACCAATTGAATAACTACTTTGGTTCTGTCTTCACTAAGGAAGCCATAAATAATCTGCCAGAAATAGCAGGGGACCGTGGGTCAAATGAGATGGAGGAACTGAGTGAAATCCAGGTTAGCCAGGAAGTGGTGTTAGGTAAATTGAATGGATTAAAGGCCGATAAATCCCCAGGGCCAGATAGGCTGATTCCCAGAGTACTTAAGGAAGTAGCCCCAGAAATAGTGGATGCATTAGTGATAATTTTTCAAAACACTTTAGATTCTGGAGTAGTTCCTGAGGATTGGAGGGTAGCTAATGTAACCCCACTTTTTAAAAAGGTAGGGAGAGAGAAAACGGGGAATTACAGACCAGTTAGTCTAACGTCGGTAGTGCGGAAACTGCTAGAATCAGTTATTAAAGATGGGATAGCAGCACATTTGGAAAGTGGTGAAATCATTGGACAAAGTCAGCATGGATTTATGAAAGGTAAATCATGTCTGACGAATCTTATAGAATTTTTCGAGGATGTAACTAGTAGAGTGGATAAGGGAGAACCAGTGGATGTGTTATATCTGGACTTTCAGGCTTTCGACAAGGTCCCACATAAGAGATTAGTATACAAACTTAAAGCACACGGTATTGGGGGTTCAGTATTGATGTGGATAGAGAACTGGCTGGCAGACAGGAAGCTAAGAGTAGGAGTAAACGGGTCCTTTTCACAATGGCAGGCAGTGACTAGTGGGGTACCGCAAGGCTCAGTGCTGGGACCCCAGCTATTTACGATATATATTAATGATTTGGACGAGGGAATTGAATGCAACATCTCCAAGTTTGCTGATGACACGAAGCTGGGGGGCAGTGTTAGCTGTGAGGAGGATGCTCGGAGGCTGCAAGGAGACTTGGATAGGCTGGGTGAGTGGGAAAATGCATGGCAGATGCAGTATAATGTGGATAAATGTGAGGTTATCCACTGGTGGCAAAAACAGGAAAGTAGACTATTATCTGAATGGTGGCCGATTAGAAAAGGGGAGATGCAACGAGACCTGGGTGTCATGGTATACCAGTCATTAAAAGTAGGCATGCAGGTGCAACAGGCAGTGAAGAAGGCGAATGGTATGTTAGCATTCATAGCAAAAGGATTTGAGTATAGGAGCAGGGAGGTTCTACTGCAGTTGTACAGGGTCTTGGTAAGACCACACCTGGAGTGTTGCGTACAGTTTTGGTCTCTTAATCTGAGGAAATACATTCTTGCCATAGAGGGAGTACAGAGAAGGTTCACCAGACTGATTCCTGGGATGTCAGGACTTTCATATGAAGAAAGACTGGATAGACTCGGTTTGTACTCGCTAGAATTTAGAAGATTGAGGGGGGATCTTATAGAAACTTACAAAATTCTTAAGGGGTTGGACAGGCCAGATGCAGGAAGATTGTTCCCGATGTTGGGGAAGTCCAGAACAAGGGGTCACAGTTTAAGGATAAGGGGGAAATCTTTTAGGACCGAGATGAGGAAAACATTTTTCACACAGAGTGGTGAATCTCTGGAATTCTCTGCCACAGAAGGTAGTTGAGGCCAGTTCATTGGCGATATTTAAGAGGGAGTTAGATGTGGCCCTTGTGGCTAAAGGGATCAGGGGTTATGGAGAGAAGGCAGGTACAGGATACTGAGTTGGATGATCAGCCATGATCATATTGAATGGCGGTGCAGGCTCGAAGGGCCGAATGGCCCACTACTGCACCTATTTTCTATGTTTCTATGGAGAGTTTGGAAAAGTCAACAAATGTTCTGTTTGAAATCACATACAGGCCAGACATGGTAAAGAGGACATGTTTCCTTCCTCAAAATCCATGACCAGAAAGACTGCAGAATTTCACAAAGACATCACCAACATTTTTTCAAGGACAATAAATGATGTGCTGCTGGAACACTTTCAGAACATATTTAATTAACAAACAACCTGCTGTGGAGGAAATTAGCAGGTCTTTGGGGAGTTTAGTACATGATGCAAGGTTCCGACCCAAAACATCGCATTTCCGTTCAACTCGCTGAGTTCCTTCAACAGATTACTTGTTGCTCCACATTCCAGCATCTGCAGTCTCATGTGTCTCCATGTATTTAGTTAATTGAATTTAAATTCCCTTGCTGTTGTGATGTGATTTGGATAAGCAGTCAACCCCAGCCGACTGCAATGTCAGTCCAGTAATTTCAATAAAGCATCCTGAGTATTGTAGACGCTGCACCCAGACAAGAAATGAACAATAACCCACCACACTCCTGATGTGGATAGAGAGCCAAGAGTCAAGTGTTTCATTGCCATATATCTAAAATAAGGACAATTAATTTTTTACTCACATCAGCACAAGAGATATGTAAACATAGTAAAACCCACAATAAACAAAAAAGTTCAGTGAAAAACAGATAAATAATCCGACCTCTCTGTCCTGGGTCTCCTCCATGGCCAGAGCGAGCACCACTGGAAATTGGAGAAACAGCACCTCATTCCGCTTGGGGAGTCTGGGGGCAATTCTTCCAATTTTGTTTAATATAGTTCGGAGCCTATTTGGAGTTTGTATAGTTTAATAGTCTGATGGTTGCAGGGAAGAGGCTGCTCCTGAACCTTGACGTCACAGTTTTCAGGCTCCGATACGAGAGAAGGCAGGTACAGGATACCGAGTTGGATGATCAGCCATGATCATATTGAATGGCGGTGCAGGCTCGAAGGGCCGAATGGCCTACTCCTGCACCTATTTTCTATGTTTCTATGTTTATACCTTCCTCCCGATGGCAAGAGTGAAATGAGAACTTGGCCAGGGTGGTGTAGGTCTCTGGTGATGCTGGCTGCCTTTTTAAGGCAGTGATCCTTGTAGATCCCTTCTGTGTCTGTGATGGACTGGGCAGTGTTCACTGCATTTTGCAATTTTCTTCGTTCCAGGGCATTTGAGTTGCTGAACCAGGCCATGATGCAACCAGTCAGTATGCTCTCTAATGTAAAGTAATTCCACCACGTATTGGCCACTCCAATAGCACAATATTTACATAACCACCTAGTCCCAAGATAGTTGTCCTTCCAACCGCAAGAGATCTTATACATATCCCTATATGTTTTCCCTTACCTCCACCCAGGGACCTCAGCAGTCTTTACAGATAAAACTGAGGTTCACGTTCACTTTCTCTAACTTCATCTACTGAATTGAATTGAATTCCTTTATTGTCATTCAGACCTTACGGTCCGAACGAAATTTCGTGCCTGCAGTCATACATACAATCATACAATAATAAACAACACTAAACACAAATTAACATCCACCACAGTGTATCCTCCAAGCACCTCCTCACTGTGGTGGAGGCAAAAATCTTAGGGCTGCAGTCTCTTCCCTCCTCTTCTCCCTCTGCGCTGAGGTGATTCCCCACCGGGCGATGGCACAAACAGTCCCGCGGCTCACCGAACCCCGCAAACCGGCCGGCTCAAACACCGCGGCCCGGGGTGGTCGAAGCTGCCGCCCTCCAGTCCAGCGGACGCAGCCGCTGGCCTGCAGCTGAACCCAGGACTCAGGTCATAGCCGCCAGAACGCCGTCCCAGCCACCCGAGCACCGTTCCAGCCCCGAGCCGGATCGCCCTCACGTGAGTGCCGTTCCTCCCTCGAGCTGGGCTGCTCCGACGGGAGTGCCGTTCCTCCCTCGAGCTGGGCCGCTCCGACGGAAGCGCCATTCCACCCTCGAGCTGAGCCGCTCCGACAGGAGTGCCGTTCCACCCTCGAGCTGGGCCGCTCCGACCTGTGACCTGTGTGTTCCCGACATGGCCTCCTGTGCACCATTGACAGCAACATTAGATTTGGCAACCGTTTCGCCGCACACGTGCTCGGTACGCCAAGGCCTACGGGATCTCCCAGTGGAGAACCATTTTAATGGGCCTGTCCAACTTACGCGACTTTTTCGGTGACTGCCGGCACCTGTCATAGGTCATTGCAGGTCGCTGAAATTTTTCAATGTCACCAGGGTGTCGCCTGTATGATTGTGTGTAGTCTCCTCAGTCGCCCAAACAGTCGTAGCGTCTTTCTGGTCGCCGCTGGATTTTCAACATGTTAACATTTTCGGCGACCTGCATCGACCTATGACAGGTGCCGGCAGTCGCCGAAAAAGACGCGTAAGTGGGACAAGCCCATAACTCTTTTTCCCATTCGCACACTAACCTTTCTGTCTTGGGCCTCCACCATTGACAGAGTGAGGCCACATGTAAACTGGATGAACAGCACCTCATATTTCTCTTGGGTAACTTACAACCCAAAAATATGGACATTGAATTCTCCAATTTTACGTAACTACACAACCCTCCACCTCTCCTTCCTTCCCCCCCTAAATCACCTCCACCGCCTCTCCACTGTGCCCCATCAGGACGCGCACCTATTGTTCCCCTCTCCCTCCCCTTCCACGCATATTCCTTCCTCTAGCTTCACGATCTGGCGTTTGTTCCAACCACATGCCTGTCGAAAAAACCCCAAAATTACCTATTCATGTTCTCTAGACACACTGCCCGAGCTGCTGAGTACTTTGTGTCCTTTTGTATCTTCAATCTTTTTGTCTCACCTTCTCTTATTATCATCTCTGTCTTTTGTCCTACGACTGCCTATCAAAAAGCCCTCCTCGTCTTAATTCAAAACCTATCACCTGCCATGCTTTATCCTGCCCTCCTCTCTTCCATCTTTCTTCGCCTCTCCCCCACCCAGCACAGTAGGTCTGAAGAAAGACTGGAGTAACTCATCAAGTCAGGCAGCATCTCTGGGGAAAGGAGTTTCGAGTCGAGACCCTTCTTCAGACTGAGAGTCAGGGGAGAGGGAATCTAGAGATCTAAAGAAATGTCACGACCTGAAACGTCGCATATCTATGTTCTTCAGAGATGCTGCTGGACCCGCTGAGTTACTCCAGCACTATGTGTCTTTTTTTTTTGGTAAACCAGCATCTGGAGTTCCTTTTTTCTACCTCTCCTCGTCTAAAGATGGGTCTCGACCCGAAACGTCACCTATTCATTTTCTCCAGCTATGCTGCATGACCCACTGAGTTAATCCGGCTCCAGTATCTTTGCTTTTTATGTCTATTTTAGGCGTAAACCGACATCTGCAGTTCCTTTCCACACCTCTCCCCGTCCGCCATGTTCCTGGTCGCTCGGAGACGCCGCCAACAACCCGCCGCCTCCGTGCGGGACTGTGCCACTTTCCAGCGGGGGGAGGGTGAGTTTCCGTGGGCTCAGGGTTGCAGCTGGAGGAGGCCGACGGGCACTAGACACCCCCTCGCCCTGTATGGCGGCGCCCGGCAGCGGGGCCGCTCGCTCCCTGGTTACCGACCAGATCCCTAATCTGTTCCCCGCCTCAGATCCAAGTCTCTGCCCCGCTGGGATCCCCATCCTGTTCCCCGCCGTCAGAGTCTATCGAAGTCTCCGCCCGCCCAGGAACATTCAGGGGAGAAGTTAGGGAAGCTCAGTCACAGGGATCGCCCGATGGGCCGAGTGTTTCTAGCACCTTCTGGCGAAGTCAGCTAGGCGAAGGGACTCCTGTGAGAACAGTAGGAGGCCACTCAGACCATCGTGTCGGGACTCTCTCTCTCTCTCTCTCTATATATATATATATATATATATCTGTGCCTTGTCCCCTAATCAATTACTCTCACTCTTAAATCATGAAAGGGTAAGCACTTTAATTTTACGTTTTGTTCTGCAAAGATTTCGAGTTGTTCGATACCGAATACGAATCTTTGGAGCTTTCTCCAAAGGGGGCAGTGGAGGCTGAGGATATTCAAGACAGAATGATATTATAGGGTGTTAAGGGAAACAAGGAATATGGAGTAAATGCAGATAAGTAACAGGAGATAAAAGATCAACCAACTTTTAATTGAATGGCAAGCAGGCCCATAAGCTGTTCTTACTTCTGTTTTCGTGGTTCTTTTGGGGAAACTGAGATCTGCTGTACAAAGATACTACACATCAAAGCAGAATAACCCCTTAACTTTTGGCACCACACTGCAGGTTGATTAACTATCATTTGGATCATCTTAGATGTTCAATATGAAAAAGGGTCTCCACCTGAAACATCTGTCCACTTGCACCTACAGATGCAGTATAGAAACATAAAAACATAGAAATTAGGTGCAGGAGTAGGCCATTCGGCCCTTCG
The DNA here is from genome assembly GCF_028641065.1 of Leucoraja erinaceus. NCBI lineage: Eukaryota > Metazoa > Chordata > Chondrichthyes > Rajiformes > Rajidae > Leucoraja > Leucoraja erinaceus. Next base: position 16,038,787 of record NC_073399.1, on the reverse strand, counting down.
AGCCTGCACCGCCATTCAATATGATCATGGCTGATCATCCAACTCAGTATCCTGTACCTGCCTTCTCTCCATACCCTCTGATCCCCTTAGCCACAAGGGCCACATCTAACTCCCTCTTAAATATAGCCAATGAACTGGCCTCAACTACCCTCTGTGGCAGAGAGTTCCAGAGATTCACCACTTTCTGTGTGAAAAAAGTTCTTCTCATCTCGGTTTTAAAGGATTTCCCCCTTATCCTTAAGCTGTGACCCCTTGTCCTGGACTTCCCCAACATCAGGAACAATCTTCCTGCATCTAGCCTGTCCAACCCCTTAAGAATTTTGTAAGTTTCCATAAGATCCCCTCTCAATCTCCTAAATTCTAGAAAGTATAAACCAAGTCTATCCAGTCTTTCTTCATAAGACAGTCCTGACATCCCAGGAATCAGTCTGGTGAACCTTCTCTGCACTCCCTCTATGGTAATAATGTCCTTCCTCAGATTTGGAGACCAAAACTGTACGCAATATTCCAGGTGTGGTCTCACCAAGACCCTATACAACTGCAGTAGAACCTCCCTGCTCCTATACTCAAATCCTTTTGCTATGAAAGCCAACATACCATTCGCTTTCTTTACTGCCTGCTGCACCTGCATGCCTACCTTCAATGACTGGTGTACCATGACACCCAGGTCTCGCTGCATCTCCCCCTTTCCCAATCGGCCACCATTTAGATAATAGTCTGCTTTCCCGTTTTTGCCACCAAAATGGGTAACCTCACATTTATCCACATTATACTGCATCTGCCAAACATTTGCCCACTCACCCAACCTATCCAAGTCACCTTGCAGTCTCCTAGCATCCTCCTCACAGCTAACACTGCCCCCCAGCTTAGTGTCATCAGCAAACTTGGAGATATTGCCAATTCCCTCATCCAGATCATTAATATATATTGTTAATAGCTGGGGTCCCAGCACTGAGCCTTGCGGTATCCCACTAATCAATGCCTGCCATTGTGAAAAGGACACGTTTACTCCTACTCTTTGCTTCCTGTTTGCCAGCCAGTTCTCTATCCACATCAATACTGAACCCCCAATGCCGTGTGCTTTAAGAGTATGATGCACTGAGATCCTCTGGCACCGTGTTTTTGGATCTTTGAACACTTTTTGTTTCTGTTGTCAGGGAAATAAACTTTATAACTGTTGTTTCTGCCCTACTTCTCCTGAACGGTTTTATTTGGAGTATATTTGCTAATATGATGACTTTTGGGGATGTACAATAGGCAAGAATAATGAGACAAGAAGTTGATTTTGCAAGACAATCTCAGCATGTGGCTTAGTGGATGACCTGCACAAGTTACTAATCTGGAAGCAAGAACCATATTTTCACACAAACTGGCTTTTTACTTGTTACCATACACATGCTTTGGCTTCTTGCTTATTTTGAATTAATATTAATATTTTAAGAAACTAAAGTCTACCACAGATATACATTTGAATCTGATTATTTCTAATAATGCATAACAATAAGGTCCCCCCTGAAAATAATTCCATTCGCTATATCTGCATCGTATGGCTTAGAAATATATTAAATAACATGCAGGTTTTAAGGTTATGGGAAAGGGCTAGGATAGACAAGAAATTAAAGTTCTTTGGGGAAGGCAGATTTCAATGTGATAATCAACCTGGCAGAAGTCTGGGAACAGAAGACTTGGAAGAGATAAAGATGCAATCATGCAACAGTGAGAGGACTGATATATTCATGTATTGGTGAAAGGAAAGGCCAACAATGGGTTGTGCAGAAAACAAGTGGGGGAGGGTCAACAGAAGTACAGAAAATGGAAGGACGGGACTTGAAAAGTAATTAAAATAGTGAAGAGGGGGCTTGAAACAGCAAAGTCAAATATGGGAAGGCAGAACAACAATGTAGGTATTTCATGAGTATACAGTGCAAGGGAGCAAGCTTAGAGTTGTCAAAATAATTACTCCATGCTCGATTCATTATGCATTTTGTCAGGAAAAATTTGAAACTGAATTTTTGCAGATTCTGTTTTTGAGCATCTGATGTGCTGCACAACATTTGAGCAATTTAACAAAACAAAAAATTATTAAATATTTTTTTCTTGAGCAATTTTTTGTTAGCATAATGATTTATTATCAGCAAAAAGTGGTAATTGTGGAGAATGAGAATTATTTTCACACTGTTTTCTCTGTCTCATTTAGGTATTTGCATAAAACTCTAAATTCAAGGCCTTCAACCATCTGATTTCTACCAGTTTGTCAATCAAAGATATGCGCTCTTGTTTCATGAATGGAACTTATTGGACTTTTATCTCTGGCTAAATCAAGAATGCCAACTATTACTGCTCTTAAATTTGGGGCCGTTTTCTTTATTTTCATTCTTTTTGGTTTGATAACTTACCACAATTATTCTCAGAAAATCCATCAAACCACTTATTTGGGCAAAATTAAGCTATACCTCTTGTGGCAATCTCCAGATTATAAAAATGACACTAAAGCTGCAGAAAAACAGAATAATTCACCATTCAATAAGGGTAATCACAATGGCTCACATTGTGATATCGATCCTAATAGTAGGTTGGATTGTGCTTTTAATAAACTGATGAATGAGAAGGAATGTCAAGCCCGCGGTTGCTGCTGGATTCCAGTGGTCAGTGCTGTCAATAAGACTGCCCCCCTTTGTTTCTTGCCATCAAATTATCCTTCTTACATCATGGAAAACATTTCACCAACCAAATCAGGCTATACAGCTACGTTAAGCCGCAAAGAGAGGACGTTGTTCCCAAATGACATAAGGACACTTCAGTTGAACATAATGTACGAGACATCAGAAAGACTTCATTTCACTGTAAGTAATCTCGATTGGTAAGGATCATCTTCATGAGGTCATGCAGATGGGCAGAGCCTGTCAAAGTATTAAGGGAACTGATATACACATTAAGTATCTCTTTAAATCGCCCATTGATGTAAATAGTTATATTTGAATTTTGGAGGTAGTTTGACGTTAATTAAACTTCTGCCCACTGAATCCATGCCGACCATCCACCCATTCACACAAGTTCTGTTATCTCACTTTCCCATCCACTTTTCAGTGACAAAGATAAATATTAATATAGGTTTTCTTGATTTTAAATTGAGGATTCTTTGTTAATATCAAGTATAGTTGTTTCAATTATATTGTAAGTAGGAGTTACAAAGCTACCTATAGCTTCTATGTGCCTAACTTTCACATTCACTTTGCACAAAGTCCGAGATTAAATTAACCATCCTTAACAATACAAAACAAAAAACCCAGTTTGTTAGTGCGTATAAACATAGCAAAGATCCATTCAAACAAATGACAATGTAAAGAGCTTTGAATAATTTGCAACATTATTTTTCACAAAGGAATCATTTTTATCACTCCAAATTACTGTAGGTGTCAGTATGCTGTATCATTTCCTTTCTTTGCAATTGCATAAATACAATGACTATGATGCTTATTTCTAACATCTGTCATCCTTCAATAGGAATATAAACAATGGAAGAAAAACAAGTTTAAGTTTTATTATCTTTTAAGCACTAGAAACTAGAATTTTTAGTTAAAAGGATGATGGGATTTCCTTTTGTGGTTTCTTTTCCCTCTTAACAATTTATCCAGATAGTGTTCATCAGTAGGACGATATCAGTACACAATTCCTAATTGTCTCATTTGTCATGGTGTGCACGTATGTGTTTCCCAGCATCCACCCCCTCCCCGGGCCAAAGTCATAAGTTCATACATTATAGGAGCTGATTGGGCCACTTGGCCCATCATGTCTACTCCGCCATTCAGTCATGTCTGATCTATCTTTCCCTATCAACCCCATTCTCCTGCCTTCTTCCCATAACCCTTTACTAATCTAAATCAGAGGCAAATGTTTGAAAATGGGCAGCAAATTTCAAAACTGAACTCCTGAGATTTACCACCAAGACACTATCGTGCAAGCTATTGGCTGATTGGTGTTGCAGTCATTTATTTCAGTTACAAGAGATTGTCTATTGTATAAATGGATCACCATATATAATAGTATCATAGAATGTTCAAACTTGCCTTGTATTTTTCAAACTATCTATAAAGCTTCCAATGATGAGTTGACTAATTGGTTTCTGACTCTGCAACATTAGGTGTCTGAGAGTGCTCAGGATAAGTCTTGTGTATTAGTCTCCCCTTTCTTTAAATATCTGCACTGTCGCAGATTATCTGTCTCAATTTGGAGATAGGCTCTCTAATTCTGGTATTACATTGAAACTAATGTTCTGTTATCTGTTTGGACATGCTGAAAGTTCAGCATCAGGCTCACTGGGTGTTAAATCACTTGCTCCCTCTAACATACCAGAACCTTAGTTTCTGCACTTCTTCTACTGTACTGTCTAATGTCTAAGGAAAAAAGTGAATTAAAAGAATATTGGAGTATTAATTGGAATAGCATGCAAATGTCAGTCCAGCAACACCAAAGTTCCAAGCACCTCAATAGATTGAAGAAGGGCCCTAACCCAAAACGGCGTCTGTCCAGTTCTCTTCATGAATGTTGCCCGAGTTCCTGCAGCAGTTTGTTTTTTTGCTCCAGATTCCAGCTACTCATCTCTGCTACAGTCTCTTGTGTCTTCTGAGCATGTCAGAGTAATTGTTACAACACAATGAATTTTCAGTGTTCAAATGCATTTGCTAGTTCCAAGATTCATTTAATTGCATAATATATATTTGGAGTTGAACCAAAATGATTTGGTACAAACTAACAAATCAATCAGAATTAATAACATCGCCAGTAAAGGTCAATAATCAGCTTTATTGTTTATAAGGTTTATGTATAAGTTTTTTTTTTCTCTTTACGAAACCTTTGTGCTTTCTCAGCTCAAGGATCCAGAGAACAAGCGGTATGAAGTTCCTATTGATGTTCCTGTTGTTACTGAAAAAGCTTCAACTCAACTCTACACTGTTAATTTTACCTCCAGACCTTTTGGTATTATTGTACAAAGAAAGTCAAATGGTCTTGTATTGTAAGTAATTACACTTGGCATTGCTTTCTATGTTCTTCTTCACGTACAATTTATACTTCAGAAGTTTGGTGGCGTGAAAGTGAGAACAAAGGTCCACACAAATATACATGTAACCTGACCCTACTGAACTAGAAGGTAGACACAAAATGCTGGAGTAACTCAGCGGACAGGCAGCATCTCTGGAGAGAAGAAATGGGTGACGTTTTGGGTCGAGACCCTTCTTTAGACTGATGTCAGGGGAGTGACGGACTGACATCAGTCTGAAGAAGGGTCTCGACCTGAAGCGTCATCCATTCCTTCTCTCCAGAGATGCTGCCTGTCCCGCTGAGTTACTCCAGCATTTAATGTGTACCTTCGATTTAAACCAGCATCTGCAGTTCTTTCCCACTGAATTAGTGCTGTTCCCTATCTACATTAACATTTGTAGCTGAAAGCATTGGTGAACCTTTCCCAGTAATTTAATACAATATTTTAGCTTTGTTGATGAGCCCTTCCATCACGTTAATGATTGTAAGTGGGCTATTATGCGAGCAATTTTCCATTTTGTTAGCTCAATATGGACAATTGTAAAGCTCCACAAGAATAGCACTGTGAGTGGTTAGGACGCACAGGATTTGAGCATTGACAGCAGGATGTATTGACTTCAGTGAGTAGAGGTGAGAGGCGAACTTCCTTTTTGCAAAAATGCATATATGTTAACCAGTTTTATGACCATTCTGATGTTTCCTTCTCAACTTTATGAAATCAGATTCTTGGGAGTAACTGAACTGAAATTACGAACTTGAATTCATGGTATATGACAGGGTGGTTTTATAGGCATCAAAGAGGGAAATCAATGAGTCACATAGTATGGAAACAGATCCTTCGACCCTAAGTTCCTCCAGCTTGTGCTGGAGGTCAAAAGGAGAATGCACAAACTCATCCCAGACAGCATCTGAGACCAGAATTTAACCTAGTTCTCTGGTGCCGTGTGACATCGGCTCTTCAAGCTACACCACTATGCTCTCCGAGTGTTTTTCTGTCAGCAACAGAGTGGGAGCAGCAACATTAGAAGTGGAATCCCAACAGTAGCAGTGTGAGAGTGGGATCATGTCAGCAGGCCATGGAAGTAAGGGATAATGCCGATTCAAAATTAATGCAGACGTAAATGTCCAGCTGGATGTCTGTAGTAATTGTGTGATCCACTTCTAATAATAATATGCATGGTCCTCAAAGATATAAAACTAAATTTAACAAAGAGTCTGGTGCATTAGCTATGATTCAATGCTATTGTAATATAACTCTATATACACTGCAGTTTTCTGCAGGTTAAATTTGCTATATTGCAGTAGACAACATTGGAAAAATAATTAACAAATAAATCATGATCTAATATTTTAATGAGGTCCTCTAGTTTATTTAAGTGACAAGAAGTAGCATGTGCTATTACTTTTATTTTCCAGGCTGAATACCACAGTGGGGCCATTGTTTTATGCTGATCAATTTCTGCAGATCTCTACTTCCCTGGCCTCACAATACATTTCAGGGCTGGGCGAGCACTCGACAAATCTAATCCTGAATGTCAATTGGACTCGATTAACCCTCTGGAATCGAGATCAAGCACCTCATGTAAGTACTGTTTGCTTCTGTTTCAGACGAATGACAAGTGACCTCAGTAATACATACCAAACATCTCGTAGCTGAAGGAAGGATGTTCCCCCTAGATTGTAGCATCTGCAGTCTGTTGTGTCTCCCAAATTGGACTGGGCAGCGACTGTAAATGCTGCCCAGTCCATCATCGGCTCTGACCTCCCTACCATCGAGGGGATCTATCGTAGTCGCTGCCTCAAAAAGGCTGACAGCATCATCAAGGATCCACACCATCCTGGCCACACACTCATCTCCCCGCTGCCTTCAGATAGAAGGTACGGGAGTCTGAAATCTGCAACATCTAGGTTCAGGAATAGCTACATCCCCACAGCCATCAGGCTATTAAACTCAACTCAAACAAAACTCTGAACATTTATAGCCCATTGCACTTTATCTGCTTATTTATGTGTGTTTATATATATTCAATGGTATATGGTCACTTTGATCTGTTCTGTATTTATTTATGCCTCCTATATTCTGTTGTGCTGAAGCAAAGCAAGAATTTCATTGTCCTATCTAGGCCACATGACAATAAACTCTCTTAAATCTTGAATGACTAGAACTGCACACTGTACACCACATGTGGTCTCACCAATGACTTGTATGGCTGCGTCGTAATGTCCCATGCAAAGATTTTCAGGAAATTTATGAATCCAGATGATATTTTTTTTCTGTGTGCTATCACCAATGCTGCATTGTTTTTTACAGAAAAAATCCAATTTATATGGCTCACACCCTTTTTATTTGGTGATGGAAGGGGATGGGTCAGCTCATGGTGTTTTCCTGTTAAACAGTAATGCCCAAGGTAAGAAATTATTCAATTTGTACATGCAAATTAAACTCTGTTTCAAACCTGACAGAGACTGTAGATGCTGGAATTTGGCGCAAAATTCAGATCCTTATGGTCCTTCTCAACCTGAAACAGTAACCGTGTCACCAGCTTCCATAGACACTGCTTGACCCGCCGAGTTCCTAAACGAGTCCCTGTTTAATACTAAACTATCTTTTTTCGTTGAACCACAATGCAGGTTAAGCATTTTTGCCATGCTGCATGTTGCAGTTTAATTTGTTTTTGATCTTTTACACTTCCTTGAAGACACTTTTTTTGCAATAAATACTCAATATATAAATCAAATACTGAATTAAAAAAATATATAATTGTATGAGCTTTTGCAAAACATTCAAAGCTGTCTCTCTTTCATCCTTTACCAAAGTAATGTGTTGCATGCTGTTTCTTTTGACTTTTCTTCAAATGTTATATTAATAGAATCCCATTGCTCAACATGAGGCTATTTGGCCCATTGTCATTGTGCCAGCTCATTGAAAGAAATATTCAATTATTCCCATATCTCTGCTGTCACTTGCATTGCTCATTTCTATTTCTTCAATTCCTTTTAGAAAGTTCAGAGTAATTATGTTTCCACTCCTCTATTTTTTTTTAAACTATGTATCTTTTTGTTATCCTTCCTGCAACTATTTTCTGATTTATTCCATCATAAATTTAAGAATTTTGAACATTTTGTTCACATTTCAACTGATCTCCTTTGCTCCAAACAAAACCAATCACAGTCTAATCATTCCCCCCAAAGAACTCCTTCATTCCTGGAATCATTCACACAAACTTCCTTGATACCCTTTTCACATCCATGAGGTGCATTTTTCCACGGATCACTAATCATAAATAATCTTATTTATATTTCTCCTTGTGGTAATGATTATTAAGTTAATACTGTACTAGAGAACCCATGCAATTTTATTTTATCCAGATGTATTACTTCAGCCATCTCCTGCTCTTACCTGGAGGGCCATTGGAGGAATCTTTGATTTTTATGTGTTCTTGGGTCCAAATCCAAAAACGGTGATCAGGCAATACATGGATATTATTGGTAAGATTGAAGCTATCACTGTGATGTATGTTGTACATTTAGAATTAAATTACAGCTGAGTAATCTTTAATTATCTGATTGTTATGCATTTATGTTAATATTATTAACAAATAATTGAGAAGGATTGAAAACAATCTAGGATTGTGTGTATTACTCCTTTCAATTTTAAATTCAGTTTAAGAAAACTGAATAAAAATGTACATTTATGAAGCAGGAGAGAATTTAATAAATGAAAAAAGAAAACATTATTCCAAATGGTTCACTTAATATTTAATGCACACCAGAATCAGCTTTGCCAACCAACAATTTCCTCTTCACCTTCTACATCTCCACATTAACTCAACAAATTAATAAAAAGAGTGTTGCAATTTTATGGTGGCATTATATTTCCAATCGGAACTACACATATATGACATTTATATTACATTTCTTTACTGTCTTCTGGAACCAATGTCTGCATAGAACTAGATTTAAATGGCCTAGAATAGCACAATACATGTCGTTACCACACTTCCAACAAACATACTTTGATCTCGGTAGTGTGAACATAAGAACGTTAGAAATAGAAAAAAGAGTAGGCCATCTGGCTTTGCCTTTCAAAATATGGCCTCTGCACCACTTTACTGGGCTGATTCCATATCCCTTGATTATATTGGATGAATGGAAAATGCTATTTTTCCTTTTTTGAATTGATAATATTAAGATAACAATGAAATAATTAAAAAAAAATTTCAGCTAGGCAAATTAGTATCTGTAGTTCAATATCTAGAGTGGTTGAACCTCGATCAGAACGTATGGACTGAAATCTATAAAGATGAAGATTGATTAAAATCTCAAAGGAGACAAATGAGTGAGGGGCCTACTGCCATGACATAAATTTCTGTGATTCATTAATGCAGATTATCTGGTCCTTATCTCATCACAGCCATGCAAAACTTAATAGCTATCTTTCCAACATTATAAGTTAATTTTTAAACAAAGACCTTTTGAGGCAGCTCAGGAGGCAGCTCAAATGTCAGCGAAGCATCACTCCCTGACGAGCTAAATGCGTTTTACGCACGCTTTGATAGGGAGAACACTGATGTGCCTTCCCGAGCCACCATTCGCCGTGATGGTATTTCGGTCACAGTCGCAGAGGCCGACGTCAGAAGATCCTTCAGAGGGGTGAATCCTCGGAAAGCGTCTGGACCTGATGGTATACCCGGTCGTGTTTTAAAAACCTGTGCGGACTAGTTGGCTAAATGTCTTTATGGACATTTTCAACCTCTCACTTCTGAGGTTCCCACCTGCTTTAAAAGGACATCAATAATACCAGTGCCCAAGAAGAGCAAGGTGACGTGCCTCAATGAATATTAACCAGTGGCACTAACGTCTGTGGTGATGAAATGTTTTGAGAGGTTGATCATGGCGCATATCAACTCCTACCTCAACAAAATCCTGGACCCACTGAAGTTCGCTTACCGCCACAACAGATCAACGGTGGATGCGATCTCACTGGCTCTCCACTCCGCTCTGGACAACTTGGACGACAGCTTGGCATTTAATACCACCATCCCCTCCAAGCTGGTTACCAAGCTCTCAGATCTGGGTCTCTGTGCATCCTTCTGCAATTGGATCCTCGGCTTCCTCATTCAAAGACCACAGACTGGTCGCATTGGTGGAAATGTGTCATCCTCGATAACAATCAGCACGGGAGCACCTCAAGGCTGCATGCTCAGCCTCCTGCTTTACTCACTCTAAACTCATGACTGCATAGCCGGACATAGTGCAACTCCATCATCAAGTTCGCCGACGACACCACTGTTGTAGGAATTATCACTGATGGGGACGAGTCAGAGTATAGAAGTGAGATCGACCGATTGACCAAATGGTGCCAGCACAATAACCTGGCTCTCAACACCAGCAAAACCAAGGAACTGATTGTGAACTTTGGAAGGGGTAGGATAGGGACCCACAATCCCCTTTATATATCAATGGGTCGAAGGTGGAAAGGGTCAAGAACTTCAAATTCCTGGACGTGCATATTTCCGAAGATCTCTCCTGGTCCCAGCACACTGATGCAATTATAAAGAAAGGACATCAGCACCTCTACTGCCAGAGAATATTACGGAGAGTTGGTATGTCAAGGAGGACTCTCTCTCTCGAGCATGCTGACCGGTTGCTTCGTGGCTTGGGATGACTTCTTGAGCGTCCAGGAACGGAAAAGGCTGCAAAAAGTTGTAAACACTGCCCAGGCCATCACCGGCTCTGACCTCCCTACCATCGAGGGGGTCTATCACAGTCACTGCCTCAAAAAGGCTGCCAACATCATCAAGGACCCACACCTTCCTGGCCACACACTCATCTCTCCGCTGCCATTGGGTAGAAGGTACAGGAGCCTGAAATCTGCAACATCCAGGTTCAGGAACAGCCTCTTCCTCACAGCCATCTGACTATTAAACACAACTTCAAACAAACTCTGAACTATAACAGCCTATTGGACATTATCTGTTTATTTATGTGTACAGACTAAGCTGATCCCCCAACGCAATATTTCACCTCTCCACCAATTCCAATATTGGGGGGGGGGCTTTCTGGAGCGCTAGTATGGGTGTTGTGGATTGAAGGGGCTGGTTTCCAGAGGGTTATTATGTGGGAATGGATTCTTGGGCTGGCGGCTTAGTCACTCAAGCCTGTTGTGCTGGCAGCTCACTCACTCACGCTGGTGGGCTGGCAGTTGACTCATGGCTATTCCTTGAAATTCCATTTCAAGCAGGGTGCAAGGCCACCAAATTCAAGTGCAGTTTCTTACCACATCAAGCAGGGTGCAAGGCCACCAAATTCAAGTGCAGTTTCATACCATTTCAAGCAGGGTGCAAGGCCACTAAAGACAGCGAGTCGTGACCTCTCCCTCGTCCATCTTGCAGAGACTGCGCTGCGCCCTCACTTCTGGGTGTTATAGTCCCTCCCATCTCCCATCAGAAGGGGCGTAGTCTTCATGGTGTGATTGAGAGGAGAGAGAATCTCAACATTTTTAAAACACTAATAACTTTTATTTTTCATCGATGGGAGAAATGCTCGGCACCTGATGAGCGGAGGGGGACTCTGAGTAAGATGGCCAAAAATCACAGTCGTACGTGGTAGCGTTTTTACTAAAACCAATATAAAGCGCAAACATGAAGTGGTCAAGATTAGATTATTAATTATATAGAAGGCAAGGCAACTTTAATTAGGCACGGCAACTTTAATTAGGCAAGGCAACTTTAATTAGGCAAGGCAACTTTAATTAGGCAAGGCAACTTTAATTGGGCAAGGCAATTTTAATTGGGCAAGGCAATTTTAATTGGGCAAGGCAACTTTAATTGGGCAACAGCAACTTTCCAAACCAAAGGCACACAGCTTTAGCATTTCCAAACTATATTTTCAAACCATTAAGGGCACTGACAGGTCAGTAAAACCACTCACAGTTTAGTAGACATGTGTTCAGTGGTATTCACAGCTCAGACTGAGAGACGTGACCCTCTCGCTCCCGCATCTTGCAGAGACTGACTGAGGCACTCAACACTTCCGGGTTTTATAGTTCCTCCGGAAGGGGCGTGGTCTTCAGGAGAGAGAATCTCAACATTTTTTAAACACTAATAACTCTCTTATTTTTCATCGATGGGAAAAATCCTCTTGTCCTGCGCAGTGGAGGGGGATGCTGAGTAAGATGGCCAAAAATCACAGCCGTAAGTGGCAGCGTTTTTCTAAAATCAATATACAGAACAACAGGAAGTGGTCAAGATCAGACTTTTAGTAATATAGATGGTATATAGACACACTGATCTGTTCTGTATGTATGCCTACAATATTCTGTTGTGCTGCAGCAAGCAAGCAAACAAGCAATAATTTCATTTTCCCATCTGGGACACATGACAATAAACTCTCTTGACTTGACTTGAGTATTTTGTAAAGAATGTTATGAGAGGTACTATACAAATTCAAATTATTTGCTTTTTATCACTGTATAATGTTGTATCTTCCTGTAATTTGTTATAACTGCATAGGCTACCCAATAATGCCTCCATACTGGAGCCTGGGATTCCATCTGTGTCGGTTTGGTTACAAGAGCACAAATGTCACCCGACAGGTTGTGGAGAATATGGCCAGAGCCAACATGCCACAGGTGATTTTGGTTTAATAAAATGTAACAATCTCTTAATGCACTTGAATCTAAGCAAATATGTTCGAACAATATTTTATTTTAAAATATAGGAGTTAATGAGCATTTTCATTGCTATATCATAACATGTGGTTCAAAATGGTAAGGCAGTGAATAATCAGTGATGGATGGGTTGCTAATTTTGTTTTGTTCTGGATTTAGTTGAAGCTGCATTTATTCAGGCAAGTGGAGAGAATGCCATCATTATCCGGACATGCCTTTTATAAATTTGAAAAGACCCTGTACCCAGCCTTATTCCCATTCACATATCCACAATTCTCGGAGACAGTCCAACTGAATTTCTAGTTAATGGTAATTCACGGGACATTGCTAATAGGAAACTACAGCAGATCCAGAACATGGGTCACCACACCTTCTGGAGGTTGAAAACTTCAAATTCCTAGGAGTCAATATCACCTACAACTTCTCTTGGACCACCCATATTGAAGCAACGACCAAGAAAGCACACCAACACCTCTATTTCCTTAGAAGCCTTAGGAAGTTCAGCATGTCCCCTACAACTCTCACCAACTTCTGCAGATGCACCATAGAAAGCATTTTATCAGGATGCATCACAACTGGTTAGCATGCAACAAAAAGCTTTGTCATGTGTACCTCAGTACACATGACATAAACTGCACCAAACTTGGTTTGGGAACAGCTCCATCCAAGACCACAAGAAATTGCAGCAAATTGTGGATGCAGCCCAGACCATCACACAAACCATCTCCCTTCTATTGACTCCATTCATACCTCACGCAGCCTTGACAAGGCCAGCAGCATAATCAAGGATGAGTTGCACCCTAGCCATTCCCTCTTCTCCCATCTCCCATCAGTAAAAGGTATAGAATTGTGAAAACGCACACCTCCGGCTTCAGCGACAGTTTCTTCCCAGCTGTTATGAGGCAACTGAATCATCCTACCACAACCAGAGAGCTGAGCTGAACTACTATCTACCTTTTTGGTGACCCTCGAACTACCCTGGATTGGACATTTGTGACTTCATCTTGCACTAAACTTTTTTCCCATATCATGAATCTATACACTGCAAATGGCTCGATTGCAAAAAGATACAAAGTGTTGGAGTAACTCGGTGGATTAAACAGCATCAATATAGAACATTGTTAGGCAGCATTGCTTTAGGACATGGAAAGGGACCCTTCGTCAGACTGATAGTAGTAGGGGAGAAAGCTGGCTGGGTCGGAAAATGCCTGAGAAGTGATAAGTATATACTGATGAGGGATGTTTTGATTGGCAGATGATTGGACAAAGGCCAGAGGTGAAAAGAGAAAAGGTAGTTAGATAGGAGAAAAAAGTTGTTAAATGTGAAGTCAGAGGAAGGAATGTAGGTGGAACGGAAAAGGGAGCATATGGAGTGCATCCAGTTGGGGCACAGGAAAGAGAGGGGGCAAAAACTAGAGGGCATGTGTTTGTAGGTTGGTCACCTAAAATTGGAGAATTCAATGTTCATAATGTTCTGAAGAAAGGTCTCGACCAGAAACGTCACCCATTCCTTCTCTTCAGAGATGCTGCCTGTCCCGCTGAGTTACTCCAGCATTTTGTGTCTACCTTCAATGTTCATACTATCGGGTTGAAAGTTATCCAGGCGGAATATGAGGTGCTGTTCCTCCAGATTGTGTGTGGCTTCATCCCAACTGTTGAGGAGGCCCATGGCAGAAGGATCAGTATGGGAATGGGAAGGGAATGGTTAGTTATCAGGAGATCCCACAGGCCTTGGCAGGCTGAGCACAGGTTCGGCGAAACGGTTGCCTAGTCTGTTTGATCTCGCCGATGTAAAGGAGGCCACATCTGGAGCACCAAATGCAATAGATGAATTTAGAGGAGGTCCACGTGATCTTCTGTCTCACATGGAAGGGCTGCTGGAGTCCCTAGATAGATGTGAAAGAGAAGGTATAGGAACAGGAGTTACATCTCCTGCAGTTGAGGAGGAAAGTACTTGTGGAGGGTTTGATTTAAATGTGTGGATGAGTGAACCAAGGAGTTGTGCAAGGAGTAGTCTCTGCGGAAAGTGTAAATGGGTGGGAATGGGAAGATGTGACTGGTGTTGGATCACATTGAAGATGCTGGAACTGTTAGAGACTGATGTATTGGATGCAGAGGCGGGTTGGGTGCAAGGTCAGATACTCCGCAACTTCCACTGTTACGCCGATGACACCCAGATCTACCTCGACACCAAATCCCCCCACAACCCCCCCCTCTCCCATATCAACTCCTGTTTGTCAGCTATAAAAACCTGGATGCAACATAACTTCCTCAAACTCAACAGCGATAAGACAGAATTCCTCCTCATAGGCTCCAAATCCACACTCAGCAAAATCAATAACCCCACTCTCACCATCGACGGCACCACTGTCTCCCCATTTCCCCAGGCCCGCAACCTTGGCGTGATCTTTGATTCCACCCTCTCCCTTGAGCCTCACATCCGCCATGTCATTAAAACCTCCTTCTTTCATCTCCGCAACATCGCCAAACTTAGACCTTCTCTCACACCTCCCGCTGCTGAAAGACTCATCCATGCCTTCATCTCCTCCCGACTGGACTATTGCAACTCACTTCTCCTTGGCATCAGCTCCACCTACATCAACCGACTCCAACTGGTCCAGAACGCAGCCGCCCGACTCATCACCCACACCAAATCCTGGCATCACATCACTCCAGTCCTCAAACAACTTCACTGGCTTCCCATCTCCCACCGGATCACCTACAAAATCCTGGTCCTCACCTACAAAGCCCTCCACCGTCTGGCCCCCCCATATCTCACTGACCTCTCCCCCTACCAACCCTCACAGTCCCTCAGATCCACATCAGCCGGTCTCCTCTCCATCCACAAGTCCAACCTCCGCAGTTTTGGGGACAGAGCCTTCTCCAGGGCAGCTCCCAGACTCTGGAACTCCCTCCCCCAACTGATCCGCAATTCCGTGTCCCTCACCATCTTTCAGTCCCGCCTCAAGACCCATCTCTTCACCTCTGCCTATCCTTAGCCCCACGTCCCCCTCCCTTTTCATCTGTGCATGAATTGCCTCATATTGTGTTTTGAATTGAATTCTGTCTTTAATTTGTGTACTAGTCATGTCTCTACTATTTATTTCATTCCCCTTACATGTTTTTCCTCTACTTGCTAAATTTTTGTAAGGTGTCCTTGAGACTCTTGAAAGGCGCCCATAAATAAAATTTATTATTATTATTATTAAAGTAAGGACTAGAGGAACTCTATCTTTGTTCCGTCTGGGAGGAGGGGGAGCAAGAGCCGAATTACGAGATACAGAGGAGACCTGGGTGAGGGATCCATCTTCAACAGCGAGTGGGGGTGGGGGGGGGAGGGGAGGAACCAAGTTTATTAAAGAGAGGACAACTTTGATGTCATGTGGAAAATCTCACCTTGGGTGCAAAAGCAGCAGAGACGGAAACCATGGAGTTAGAGAGAGCGCAGTCTGCGGAAAGCAGAAAAGGATGGGAAAACCAGCATCCTTTTGTAAGCCAGTATCTACAGTTCCTTATGTCTACATTGTACTGAATTATATTTAGTCTGTAAAATCCTGAAATACGTAGTCACAAAAATATAACACACAGCCATTTGTTTGAATATGTTGAACTATTCCAACACCTGTGGTACTGTTCCATGGAAACACAGAGACAAAAGAGATTTAAGCTGCTGGGACTTGAGCAAAAAACAAAATGTTGTAAGAACTGTGTGTCAGGCAGCATCTGTAGAGAGAATGGATAATGTTTGGGGATCAGGACCCTTCTTCAGACTCCGTGGGAATCCATCTGCATTTTAGTTGACCTTTTGCTTTGATTTGGACTTTAATTAGAAAAATTGGAACAGCCGAGCTGTTACTCCTGTAACTGTTCCTTTATTAATCATTCTACTTTCTTCAGGATGTACAGTGGAATGATATTGATTACATGGACAAGAAGAAAGACTTCACGTACAACTTGCAGTTCTTTGGAGATTATCCTCAGATGGTTGATGAATTTCACAAAAAGGGGTTGAAATATGTCATGATTGTGGTAAGAAGAAAAAGGCAGAAATTATCTATTAATTTGTACATAACTAAAACGCTGATCTTGTTATCATCCGGTTTGGCAGGCTTTCTATTTGCGCAAAAACGGTTTGCGATAGCGCTACGATTTTTCACCAGTTCACTCACTGTTCTCCTATGCTGCGAGTGTACCAAGTTTTGTTAAGGTCGGTTGAATGTCGTAAATGTTAGCGAGGTTTAAAAATCTTTAAAAGTGCGCATGCGCAGATCGATCTCTTCTCCTGCCAGTCAGCGCCGCGCAAATTACTCTCTTCCCCTGTCATTCCCCGGGACGGTCCGCCCCTTCCTGCACCATGGCGTCTTTACTAAAGCTGAGTATGTCGGTGGAGGTTTCCAACCGGACTTTCAGAGGGACCCGAAGCAGCCCAGCCCCTCTCCTAGCAGCAGGCCCGCCCCAAGCAGCAGGCCCGCCCAAAGAGCCAGCCCCACCCCAAGCAGCAGCCCAGCCCCAAGCAGCAGCCCAGTGGCGGAGACCCGACCCAGCCCAGTCAGAGATGTCGCCAAACGGAAAGCGGAGACTCTGATCCCAGCGGAGGAGAGCGACCAGCACCCGCTGTAAGTCCCCATCGCACCAGAAACTCCAACAACTACCCCTCTGGTCCCCCTCGCTGGCTCCGCCCCCCTCCTTCGTGATGCCCCCTCTCCCCCATGGCTCTTCCCCCATCTTTTCTCCAAGCTCACTCCCCCCCTGCCCACACACCCCTCTCCCCTGACCACTCCCCCTGTGCCCCCACACACCCCTCTCTCCACACACAACCCCCCACCCACATGCCCCTCCCCCCCCACCCACACACATTGTTAGGTTCTGATTCAATACTTATATATCCATCAAATCCATTCTAGCTGAAGATATAATCTCTTGGAAGAATACAATTCAGTCGACACCAGACATACTATCGTACAGCACATTGCTATTTTCTATTGATGAACCAAGATAGCCAAGGCTGAAACTATTTTTTAGCCAACCCTGCCCTTGCCTAATGATCTTATGTTATGCCCTTTGATTTCATAATATGCCAATGTGCCTCTTTTTCACCTTATGGTTACCTGTATAATTTTTATTATTCTTATATTTCTTTTTCCTTAAGGGTTCCTCGTAACTGCTCTTTTGTTTTCTACTGCAGGATCCAGGAATCAGCAGTTCACAGGGAGCAGGAAATTATAAACCATATGACGAAGGCCTAAAGAGAGGAGTTTTTATCACAAATGAAACTGGTGAACCATTTATAGGCAAGGTTCGTGTAGCAAAGACAAGTTTGTCCTGTCTTTTTATTTAATTTTTACATTTTCATTTCACCAAATGTTAAGTAATATTGACAACATCATTTAACTAGCTCTCACATGAAGAAATTAGAAATCCTAGAAATATTCTTCGTAAGAATACCATAAGTGGTTCTTAAATTATCAATTGCTGGCTTACAAATAAGCTTGTTAAATGCCTCTCAGAGCAGAACCTCAATCTAAAAAATTGCCAACTCTATTAAAAGTCTATTAATTTTAAACACTAAAAGTTCAGTCCCAGTGTGGATACATATACTGTTCCATTGACTTTTATTGTTGTCACATTTATGTGTATCCCATTAGGATAATCACTAAGACATATGATGTTGAACTGACAGCTTTGCATAAAGCTTTACTGAGTTGGAGATGCACGTCGTAGATTTTTTATCTTTTATTATACAGTGAAATGTCATCAGGGTTGCACGAAAATAGCTGAGAGACCTACTTAATACAAAGAACAAGTTTGTGCTCTGTTCCTTTGAATAGGATTTAGAAACAGAAAGTCTGCAGATCTTTTCCACTTGGAGTGAAATGACTGAAAAATTATTCATTTTTACGGGCTTCAAATTATCATTAAGCATTTCTTTGTTGAAAGGTTTGATTAAGTGTACTCTGTCACAGTTGCAATTTCAAATGAATCTTATTAACATAGCATGATTTTTATAATTTTTTCCCATGCCATCTTTTGACTTCTAAATGTGTTGCTTTGAAACCACTTTCACGACAAACTGAACTTGAAACTATTTGCATATATTGTGCAGTCTAACCACACCACAGACTCTCATTTTATCAATCTAGTTCGGGTTTTAATTTGCCACTCCATCCGGCCTCTGTAAGTGTCTTTGAATAGTGCTGTGATTACTTTGTTTAGGTTTGGCCTGGACCAACAGCCTTCCCAGATTTTACAAATCCAGAAACTCAGGCATGGTGGTATGAGAACATTAAAGAGTTTCATGATCAGGTGCCATTTGATGGAATTTGGATTGTAAGTATGTAAGTTAAGTTCACCAATTTTTCTTCTGAAGGAAAAAAAATTGCTAAAGCTGTGCAAAGTGCATTAGATTGTTCCTTGAGTGGAGCAACATTTAATAGGAACCTGAGGAGTAGCTTTTTTACTCAGAGGGTGGTGGGTAAATAGAATGAGCTGCCAGAAGCGGTACTTGAGCATGATACTGTAACAGAATTTAAAATACACTTGGACAGGTACAAGGATAAGAAAGGTGCAGAGGAATATGGGCCGAACTCCAGCAAATGGGACCAGCTTGGTCACATCAATAATGGGCTATCTTGGTCCATATGGATGTAGTGCCGAAGGGACTGTTTCCATGCTGTATGACTCGATAATTTGTATTCCATATGCTTATGATAATTTATCACATAAAAATACTATGTGTTTCCATTTCTTTAATAAAACTTAGCTTAACACAAAATTAAAATGTAAAACGAGGAATTATTAAGGAGGAATTTGTTTATTCAGTCGGTGGTGAATCTGTGGAATTCATTGCCACAGATGACGGTGGCAGCCAAGTCATTGGGTATTTTTAAAGTGGAGATTGATTAGTAAGGGCGTCAAAGGTTTCGGGGAGAAGGCAGGAGTATGGGGTCAAGAAAGAAAAATAGATCAGCTATGATCGAATGGCAGAGATGATTCTGGGCCAAATTACCTAATTCTGCTCCTCTTTTTCAAATGTGCATAATTATTTTATTATTTCTAGCACCATGACTTTATGAGGTGGAATTAAGATTAGAGGTTGTTAGTAAATTATTTTCCATTGAGAAGTTTGCCTTTATTCATGAAAATTGTACATACGCATTTGACACAAACTTATTTTTGAGAATCAAGTAGATTTGAAGTGCATGGAAGGGATGCTAGAAGACAGTATACTGGGTGTATCTTAAAAGATGTGAGAGAAGGTACTGGCCAGAATTATCATCAGCAGCATATTTCTTTGAGGTTGACTGAAGCTCAATGACTGAAATCAAGGTCCTTGTTTCACAGGATATGAATGAACCATCCAGCTTTGTTAATGGAGCAATAAATGGCTGTCCAGACAACAATTTAGAAAATCCTCCTTATGTTCCAGGTAAAAATGAATTCATTCTGTAAAGTAAAAAGATTGTTTCATTATGTTTCTACCAAATCTGCCTTGATTGGCAGTAACTGATTAGGAATTTTCTGCATTTTTCCCCATGGGATTTAACTGTTTGCACAATTCTTCTCCATGAAAGAATGTAATCCGCTTGCTATGAAAATGACTGCTGTCTATTTGCCTGTTGCAGGTGTGACTGGAGGATATCTGAGGTCTCACACAGTTTGTATGACTGGAAAACTGTACCTGTCATCACATTATAACCTGCACAGTCTGTATGGCTTGACTGAGGCCATTGCTACCCATAAGTGAGTGACAATTATAATAGCTAAGCATTAATTCCACTGGGCCTGTGCCACAATATTGTGTATAACAGGCAATGCTACTTGTACAGAATGGATTTAAAGTATTCAAAGCACTTTTTTTCCGTGGTGCTGGTTGCTTTCCAGTATCCTGAGCAATTAACTATTGAAGTGTGAGCTTTGGAAATTAATTTATCATGCTGTTCTACTTCAGTTTAATGTGATGCCAAGAGCTCACAAAATCCACACAAGTAAACACGTGCAGCATGATTCCCATATATAGCTCGGCAGCCAAGAACAACATATTGATCTTTTCTAAATTTAAAGTAACATTTATAAATCTGTTGGCTTTTTATATAATGAGCTAGTTTTCCAATTTGATTATTCTGAGTCGGAATATTTCGGCTACTTATCATTGTTGGGAAACCTTGGTGTTGAATCAGGATCTTGCTGGGCTGTTGAAAAGCCAGTGCTCTGGCATTGCCCCACAACCTGTTATGGATCATGCCCTGTATTCCTGTTCTCCTTGCTTATTGTCCAGTGTTTGATCTGCTCAGACCCTGGTGTGGTATATAACTTAGGAGTTTGCAGTTAGGAGAACTTTCCCTGTCTGTTTCTGCTTTCTCCAAATCGTAGCACCATCAGTACCAACACATTACTGAGGTGCTAGGAGTGTTTTCACGAGTGCATGTTAATGCTTTATAAATGAGATTAGCAAGGTCACGTGAGGACTATAATTGTGCAGATACCAATAGATCCTTGTGATTAAATCTTTTAAGTTAAATAGATTGGCAGAACAATAATGATTAAAGGACGTGGCTGTCAATAGCAATCTTAAAAATCCATCACTGACTGACTTCAGCAAAGAATATTGAAGTGAGATTGATGTATCACTGAAGAGAACTTCCATATGTTGAATTAAAGTGAGATAGATGGCGGGAGTCAGTTGGTCAAATGTTAAACCACCATGTGCCTTCACATTGTCTCCTTTCATGCATTTAGTGCATTGATCAAGGTGATTGGGAAGCGTCCTCTTGTGATTTCACGGTCCACATTTCCCAGTCATGGTCATTATGCTGGACACTGGACAGGGGACATCTCAAGCAACTGGAATGACATGTACTACACCATCCCAGGTATCCAAATTAGCATCCTTCTTTTGTAAATTCACTTGAAACATTAACCGTAACTTCCTTTCTACAAAGCTATTCTCCACGCACTGAGCATTTCCAGCACTTTACTTATGGAGATTTGAGTCCTTCCAAAAGGTGTAACTATTAGAATATAGTTGTTATTCTAATTGGAAACTTAATACCATAGTCATGTAAATTATGTATCAAGCAACTAATCTTTTCCTTTTTCTGTAATTAATGATGATCTATAAAATGTTTGTAAAGAAGCATTTGAATTTATTTTTAAATTAGAAGTTTAAAAATTGATTTTGTTCTATATTTTATATTAAGATTTAAATAGGCCTTTCTATTGTTTGTACCAGCTATTTAGGATAGCATGTAGTTGTGAGCTACCTAGATACCAGAGACAATGGAGAGATACAGGAAGTATCTATACATATCTAACTAGGTGTATATAAGGTAAAAACTTATTAGTA
The DNA here is from genome assembly GCF_028641065.1 of Leucoraja erinaceus. Lineage (NCBI taxonomy): Eukaryota > Metazoa > Chordata > Chondrichthyes > Rajiformes > Rajidae > Leucoraja > Leucoraja erinaceus. Next base: position 16,016,732 of record NC_073399.1, on the reverse strand, counting down.
TATTTTATTTTTCACAAATTAGATTTTTATTTTTTTATTTAATTTGAACACATGGACCAAGCATCATTACTAGCTGACAATGGAGCTGACAACTGTTCTCAGTCTTTGCCCTAGCTGTTGTATACTAACCATGCATATGAAAAATCTCCTTGTTTTAAAATTCCTGGTGCATGAATGTTTCTGCAATCTGGAGAAACTGAAGTTATAATCGTGTGATTCTAAATCCAATGTGCAATGTGTATTATTCCACCAAAGCCTTTTTATTATAAGCTGTAATTGTTGATTTATTCAGGAGTAGCATGGTCATACAATACATTGTGAAATAATGTACAATTTAACTATGAAATTTAAAATGAGAAAGAAAACCTGTTTTTGCTTTATCATTGTAGCTATAATGCTGTTTAATATGTATGGAATTCCTCTTGTGGGAGCGGATGTGTGTGGCTTTGGTGGAGCCACCAGTGAAGAACTCTGCGTGCGTTGGACTCAACTTGGATCATTCTACCCATTTATGCGGAATCACAATGCCTGGAAGCAGCTGGTCAGTATCAAAGATTGCATAGAAATTTAGTTTAGAGATTCAGCATGGAAATGGGCCCTTCAGCCCACTAAGTCCATGCTGACCATCAATCACCTGTTCACACTAGCTCTGTTATCCCCATTTTCTCATTGACTTCCTACCTATTAGAGGCAATTTTACAGAGGCCAATTAATCTGCAAAATGTACATGTTTTGGGGATATGGGAGTAAACTGGAGCATCAAGAGGAAACCCACACGGTCACAGAGAGAACATCCACAAATTCCACAAATGCAAACTCCACACAGAAAGCATCCGAGATCAGGATCTCTGGTAAAGTGAGGCAGCAGCTTATCATCCTGCAACATTCATTTTGTTGAATATCTCTATTCTGTTGATTTTTTACTTTGTCACCTACAATAATGCTTCTGCAGCTGTATCTCAGCTTTTGATTGCCTTACTCCTGATTTGGGGCACTATGCATCACCAAAATAGCATTCTAACTGTCCAGCAACAAAGCTTCATTTTCTGCACAAGATCTCAGGAAGGACACTTAGCAGTTTATTGACACAAGGAACCGCAGATGCTTGTTTATGAAAAAAGACACAAACCTATTTGAAGTAGCGAGTGTTTAATACTGTAGGATGCACAGAGTGAAATGGTTGATTGTTAGTTATCTGTTCAGTACTAAAGCTGGCCATATAGCAGAAGAGTCCACGTCGTGGGGCTGGAAACTGGAAGTATCCTGAGCTAATTCTGTTACCAGCATCATCTATTGCGACGTGATGGCTTCCACTGATTGTTGGAAGCTTGCATACTTTTCAGGACTGGCGATGACAGCGAGGTCAACATTTGTATCAAGATGGACACGAAAAGAAGACGAAGTACTAAAGCTTGTTATCTGGCACCACTATTAATGCAAAGGTTTCCTCAGCTATAAATAACAGCTTCATGACTGGAGGCAATGCTTTGAAAAAAAAAAAGGAAACTATTGAAATTTTAGATAAATATATGAGTGGCAGTTGCCTAGCATGTACAAGACTAGAGGAATTAATGTTTGGAGAACAATTTTGGCTATGTTATGTTTATTAAATTTTACCCATGTTCAACTTAAGGGTTTAACTTTATTAAAAGGAAATGACGTTCATGATGGGAGTCATAACAAGACTTGATGCCTTGTTGTCCTACTTTACTATCTACTGGGAATATGGGAAGGAAACATTCTGTAAAACAGCTTGATGATGTTTCCATTTCTCAGAAAGTATTCAGTGCTTCCATTATTGGGTAGCCCAAAAGAACCATTCACCAAACTCTTTAACATGTGGTGATCTTAATCAATAGTTGCTTTAAAGGCTTTATTCACAGAGGCATGCAGTGTTTGACATATGCTGTTCAGTGCATAGTTGGATAATCTGTTCACAAACTTGCTTCCACATAAATGTAACAGATGAGCTCACAGTTGATGCACAGCAATTAAATACAATTAACCTTAATTGATATGATCCCACAGATTGAGGTAATGCTAATCAATACCTCTCCCGACCTCCCCCTTATTTCCTCCTCTTTTACATCATTCCCAACACCCCTCGAAAACCCCTCTTCTCTATCCCCACTATGAAATTGCCTTCGCAAAGTTGCTTGGGGGTTTCTATCAGAGATGCAATAGCCTGCATTTGAAGTCTCTTCTTTGGCATGCATCATGTAGATAGCCATTTAGAATTTCTCAGCCAATCAATTGGATGATATTGAGGATCTAATATTAAGGATCTACCGGTAATATTGAGGATAAAAACATGAGCTAGTATTTATTCTAAAATGTGCACAATTTATGTAAAGAAAGGACTGTGCATTTTGTTTTTCAGCCTCAAGAACCTTATGTCTTCAGTGAATCAGCACAATCTGCAATGCGGAAAGCTCTCTTTACCAGATACACACTGCTGCCTTTTCTTTATACACTTTTTCACAAAGCACACTCTGCTGGAGAGATGGTCGTTGAACCACTGTCATTTGAGTATGTTATCTTTACAGTAATGTGTATAAAATGGATTTGCACCCCAATGAGGTTAGAAGTAGGCTATTCAGCCCATGAGGTTTATATCAGATCTCAAACCAAATCACCCACATTGTAATCTATTCTTTGTAATCTATTCTTTCACACATGCTCACTCCCACTCTGCTGATACTCTTACCAGTCATCTATTGTAGGGGCAATTTGCTAGTTTGCTTTGAGGACGTAGGAGAAAATCGGAGCAGGCGGAGGAATTCCTTACAGTCAAGGAAGAATGTGCAAACTCCATGGAAGGCACCAGAAGTCAGCATCAAACCTGGATTGCTAGAACTGTGAGACATTTCCATTACCAGCAGCACACTGTGTTGTGCTATGGATTTATTTTATATAATCCCAATCATATACTAATTTGAAACCAAACTTTCTCCACGGGTTGATTCTAAATTAAAACACCGTGTTTATATTTTAGACTTTGGCTTGCAAATGAAGCAAAAACCCTTTAAATTTTTTTTTTAATTTCCTGTTTCCAGCATTTTTGTTTTGGAGTTCCAACATCTGCATTTTTTTTTTCTTATTTTCTCCTTTAAAAACTGTTTTCTTGTCCTCGTCTGGTAATATTTCTTAACTGGAAGAGAGGATTTTTATTTGTGATGAGGGCTTCATTGGCCCAAGGCCTTTTCACCATTTGGAAACTTCCTGGTGTAATAACCTTGTTGGCAAAGTAAATTGTAAGGTGGGGGCTAAATTTGCAAGATGCGTCAGCTATTTTAGATAGGAAAAATATAGAGTCTAAAGTACGCAAATAAGGAAACCCTGGACAGGACTTTGGTGAGATGACAGCTAGAGTTCTATATTCAGTTTAAGTTTCCTTTGATAATAACGGATATGACTGTCTTAAAGATGATGCAAATAACGTTTGTTAAACCTAATTTCTTGGATAAGAGGTATGTCCTAAGATGAGAAATTGGGCAGGATCGACCTGCAATATCAGAAATGAGTGCCTATGTCATCAGTTAGCATTATGGAATGTATTAAAATATCTATTTTACAATACATATAAAATAGATATTTAGACATCCATTTAAAAAGCAACTTAATAGGAACAAGTGTAAATTATGTTGGAGATATACAGATAACTAAACATTCTCTTTCTTGGTTTTAGATTCTCTCAAGATCCAAATACATGGAGCATTGATCGTCAATTCATGCTGGGGGAGGCCCTTCTCATTACTCCTGTGCTAGAGCCTAAAACAGTGGAGGTGTCTGGCTACTTTCCCTCAAGTACATGGTATAATCTGTACAATGTAAGTGTCATGCACCTCTCATTCTCAAATGTTGCCATGTATGATCACAGATAGTATTCTACATGTTTATTATATCCCATACTTATTGTAATTACATTTATATCACTGCTTGATCTGAGATCACATTGAATGGTGGTGCTGGCTCGAAGGGCCAAATGGCCTACTCCTGCACCTATTGTCTATTGAGATGTCAATAATATACCTTACCATTTTATGCAGTGGTCTATTTCATGTCTCTCCTCCTGTTTGGGCTCTCCAGTGCAAATTTACCTCGCTAATTTTCATGCAGTTTTATTATAATCGCTGGAGGGGGATAGAGGGAGAAGGGGGTTCGCAAAAAAAAAGCTTCACTCCAAAGCAGTGACAAATAATGGTGTTGTAGAATCCAATGCTGGGAGATTTCAACTCCATTCAAAATTTACTCCCCGACACACTGAAAATTATTTAATGGATCATATGAAGTCAACTACGTTAATCCCAGTGTGCACCAAATATTCTTACCTGTGTTTGTGCATCTATAAAGTAGTCTCCATTTTAATATCTCTCTCTGTCTCTTAATTTGTACATTTCAATGTTTAGGGTTCTGCTATTCATAGCAAAGGCCAGTATATTGTACTACAGGCTCCCTTGGATACTATTAACGTCCATGTGCGAGGAGGCTTCATTTTGCCAATACAAGTAAGTAGATTCAAGTAACGTTAAATAGACTAAGGTTTAAGTACAGCAGAACTGCAAAATGCATAATAGCAGATCAGCCCCTTGTTGGAAATCCCACAGATTAACTTTTACTGTTTTGCACCCCCACCAAAGTTGAAGTTTATCCTGAGTTTATGTTGCACTTGAATGTTTTCAAAAGATCACTTTTGCCACAAGCCACAGTCAACTTGGATGATAAGAGAGACACAAAGTGCTGCAGTAACTCAGCTGGGCAGGCACCATCTCTGGGAAAAAAAGGATGGGTAAAGAAGTCTGAAGAAGGGTTCTGACCCGAAACGTCACCCATCCTTTTTCTCAAGGGATGCTGCCTGACCCGTTGAGTTACTCCAGCACTTTGTGTCTATCTTCGGTATGAACCAGAATCTGCAGTTTCTTCCTACACATTTTGCATGATAAAATGTTTTGATGTTTGTATCCTTTCAATTTACAGAATTATAAAACTATAGTAAGTTTATGGGTTCCTGTGATAGAGCCATGGTATCGTAGTCAAGGGCCGAATGGCCTACTCCTGCACCTATTTTCTATGTACAGCATAAAAACAGGTCCATTTGCCCACCATGTCGACGACGACTATTGTACTTAACCACAATAATCCTATTTATCTGTATTTTTCCACGGCCTTTTATGCCTTGCCAATGCAAGAACTTATCTGCGGTTGTGAGACTAACATCTCCTCAGGCTGCATGTTTCAGATTCCAACCACTTTTTAGAATTCCCTCCGCTTTCCAAATGTTTCCTCTTTCCTGAGGGCAACTGAGTGCATAGCCCATTCCTGTTATCAAGAACATATTACAAATACATTTGGAAGTAACCTGATTTCAGATTTAGCTCTGTGACCGTCACATAAAAATGAAGTATGCATTCAAGTGTTGATGGCATTCTGCATTTTGTTAAGGAGCCCAGTACCACAACTGCTGCCTCTCGTGGGAACCCACTTGATCTGATTGTGGCTCTGTCCAATCAAGGAGGAGCAAGAGGCAATCTCTTCTGGGACGATGGTGACAGTCTACTGACTTATGAAACTGGTGATTATACTGAAATTATCTTCCGAGCAAAAAACGTAAGTTTGACTGATTTCCGATACTTTATTAATCATGTGAGTTGAATCATATGCACATCCTTCTTGGGATAAAATGCAATAACCATTTAAACACTAGCAATTTTTCTGAACAAGGTGCTTCTGTTGCACAAAATAAATTTGGCTGGAACTTGGGAGCACCTATAAAGGCATGTTAAATGCAACCATTGGCGGCACAGTGCGTAACGGAAGAGCTACTGTCTTAAGCCCCTGTCCCACTTTCACAACCTAATTCACGACCTCTACCGAGTTTGCCCTTGACTCGTGCTAGCAACATGGTCGCCATGAGATCGTAGGAGGTCGTGGGAGGTTTTCCTCATGCTTGTGAGTGGTCTCCGCGTACTCGTGGCATCAAGTAGATCACGGCGTTTTTTCTAGCCTGATAAAAAAATGTCCACAAGTTAAAAAAAAAAGGCCGTCTTGGAAAAATATCGACACTTTTTACTCGTAGGTAGGTCGTAGGTAGGTTGTGATGCTAGTCGTAGGTGGTCAGAGGCAGTCGAAGGTAATAGCTCTGGGGTGAAAAAAAGGTCAATAGAAAAAAAAGGTTATTTAAACAGCAGAACGTCACCTCTGCCACTCCAAGGCATGTTCATTCATAGCTGGAGAGTTTTTTGGAGAGGAGACGTGTTTTAGAGATGGCACCAAAAAGACAGCAGCGCAGTGAGAGGGCACAACCCTAAAAAAAAACGGCCATGGACTTCCGGTGGCGCCATGGAGTAGGAAGCAGGCGCCCGTTTTAGCGGGACCGATTTAAAAATATCTACCGGCAGATACCCGACGTCGCGTAAGTGACGTCATCAGAAATTGCCGCACACCGACGGGATACCGCTATTTTTAAATGAAAAAACGGAATTTACCGGCTCCACCTAAGAACCAGACTGCTGGTCGTTCAAGAGTCAAAGAAAACAACCCCTGAAGAATCTGAGGAGGAATCTGATGGAGAAGGATTTATTGCTACTATGGAAGAAAATATAAAAGACCAAGAACAATCTTTTAACCTTTTGAATTTTAACCTTTGCAATTTAACATAATGTTGAAATAGCATTTTGTTATCAGTTTGATGTATTCACTGGCTTTATTTAGCTGCTCATTTCTAAACCAACATTCTTGAGAAACTAGCATGTCTAAACTGTGTGGATATTTGATTGGCCTTTCTTCTTTTAAGCTGTTTTCTCCACCCCCAGAATATGCTGCTGAGTGAGATAGTTCATTTGAACAGCCAAGCCGATGACCTGCATTTACGTAGAGTTACTGTTTTTGGAGTTCCATCTCCCCCACATAAAGTTTCTGTTAATGGACGTTGGTTCCCAGACTTCTCCTATAATTTGGACACAAAGGTGAGGGCCAAGTTTCAGTCCAGATTGCCTTTAATTGCTTGGTGGAACACAAATGAAATTAAGCTAAATTTAGAATGTGTTTCTTTTTCACATTCTATTAATTTGTTTTTTTTTAAGCTGACTCTGTTGATATCTTGCTGGATATACTTCCAAAGAATCTAAGTACCCAAGTTAACGTCTTTCAACTGGATTTGACAGGCTATTACTCTTGAGTATTTGGGAGTTGACAGGTAGAGCAGGGGATGCTAATGGGTAATCACTGCTAAACCTGACCTTGTCCTCACAGACAAAATCCCAGTGTTTATTTTCCCAACTGGTTAAAGCCCTGAATGTGATAAATCAAAGCAGCTATTTAATGTGTGGGGAGATAATAATTTGGGATGTGGGGGAAGTAGAATTGCATTAGCTCTGAAATTCACCTGATCATGCTTAAATGAGCTCCTGGAAGAGATTTGATTTAATTTTCCATGGAATATTTTTACGTTTTGCATTTCGAACAATATCTACACAGTATTTTGTGTCCATTCTGTCATGCATCTTACTTTACTTTTCAGGTGTTGACTTTACAGAATCTCTCTGTTTTTATGGGTGAGGAGTTCACAATTACCTGGTTCTAAATAAAGTGAAGCTGGATCTACTTATATGAAGAAAGCCACTGCCACAAAATGAATGTTAACCAATGGTAAAGTCCAGAAAGAGTTAAAATAAATGATAATTAGAAAAAATATAATTAATGAAAATCTGAAAAATATATAGTTAATGGAAATCTGAAAAATGAAGTAAGCATTCAGCAGTTCAAATAGTATTTATGAAGCGAAAAACAGAATAAATGTCTCTGGTGGAAGAATCTGAGGAAGGATTTTTGAGTGAAATGTTAATTTTATGTTTCTTACCATCGATGCTGCCTGACCTGCTGAAATTTTCCTGCATTTTTAATTTTTGTTAAAGGAAGTCATTTTTATCAGTGCCATGCAGTCAGTATATGCAGAATTAAATTTGAAATGTAAAATCGTGCATGATTTATTAAATGATTCGTATTTTAGAATACACAATTTATATAATGCAACGGACTTTTGATTGAAACTGCCAAAATTATTTAACAGCATTTTTGTACTAAAAAGGCAGAAAAGCGACAAGAATTAATATTATTTTTATGATTCACTTTATTTCATTTCTGCTGCACATGGGTTTACATTTCTTAAGGTATCAGTACCAGACAATAAAGCACAAGCTGCCACTGGTTTTCTTGTTTCATTTGCAAACGGATCAGGTTGAATTGCCATCTCTCCACACACATGGCTTTGTGGCAGAATCATGGAGGCATACTTTATACCATTGTCATAAGGAGTAGAGAAATCAGTGTAATCTAAAAACCATTCTTCTTCTTTCATGACCATGTTTCAAATGCTGACATCGCTGTCATCGTCCATCCTGAAAAGGACGCACGCTTCCGGCGACAATCAGTGGGAGCCATCACTTGTTGCAATAGATGATGGTGGTAGCAGAATTAGCTCGGGATACTTCCAGTTTCCAGCCCCGCGACTTTTGACGTTTCTGCTATGGGGCCTAGAAACCATTAATGTGATAACAAAGCATCATCTTCTACTTTACTTCCAACGTATTCTATAATATCAACCCATCTTTGCCAAATGCAAGGAGCTGCAGCCTTCCGCAAACACCCAACAATAGAAATTATAACATGCAGCTGAGAAAACAAAAAATAATTTCTGCTAATCTGACAACGGCATTGTAGACCCAGATTGTTTATGTAGGCACTCAAGTGTGTTGGAAGCACAAGGCGACAATTGAAAAGGGCAGAAAAACAGTGAGCAGCTTGATCTTCAGTTAAAATGTGAAGTCTGAAGAAGGGTCCCAATGCAAAATGTCACCCATCCTTTTTCTCTAGAGATTTAATTTTTAATTTTTATTTAATTATTTATTTCGAACAGAATAAAAGAATAAAAAGCAAGTGTGAAACAGCATACAAAAAACAAAACAAGAATATTTATAAAGTGTCATAAACAATATCTATAAGTAAATGAAATCGTATGTATCCGAAAAGGAGCAGGAAGAAGCCAAGCCAAGATGCTGCATGACCCGCTGACTTACTCCAGCACCTTGTGTCTATCTTTGATCTTCACATACATTGGTTCATTATTAGGATGGACAATGAATGTGATGTGCCAAATTGTAGAGAAGACACGTCATGGCTGAACTAGCAGCACAGATAACCTGAAAATCTATCTATATTGCTAAAAGTCTGTTCTTGACCGGTTTTGCCCATCTGTGCTGCGATTTCCGAGAGAACGCCGCCACCTACGGCTGTCATTTTTGGCCACCTTGCTCAGAGCCCCCCTCCGCCATATGTGTGCCGAGGATTTTTCCTGTCGATGAAAAATGACAGAGATATTAATGTTTTTACAAAATTCCCCATTCTCTCTGCTGCCCCCGCTGGAGGCAGGGGAAGGGACTATAAAACCAGGAAGTGGTGTGCCTCAATTAGTCTCTGCAAGCTGGAGCTCTGTCAATTAGTCTCTGTCACTCTGAGCTCTGAATGACACTGAACAAATGTCTACAGCACTGTGAGTACCCTTAATTTGGTTTGAAAATGAAAATATAGTTAGTTTGAAGTAAAAAAGCACTGCCTGCAAATGTTTGTTTGGGTTGAATTAAAATCCACTCTCTCTCTCTCTCCCCTCCTCTCTCTCTCCCCCACCTCTCTCTCTCCCTATCCCTCTCTCTGCTCCCCTCTCCCCTCTCCCTCTCTCCCCCCCTCTCCTCTCCTCTTCTCTCCCTCTCTCTACCCCCCTCTCTCCTCCCCTCTCCACCTCTGTCTCTTCTTCTCTCCCTCCTGCCTCTCTCCCCCCTCTCTCTCTGACTGTCTCTCCCTCCTCTTCTCTCTCCCCCCCTCTCCCTCTCTCCCCCCCCTCTCTCTCCCTCCCTCCCCCCCACACCTCTCCAAAAAACGTTCTCAACAGTTTCTTAAAACTTTTCAAAACCCCCCCAACCTCCCCCTCCCACCTCTCCTCCCCCCTCTCTCCCTCCCCCCCCCTCTCTCCTCTCCCCTCTCTCTTCCCCCTCCCTCCCCCCCCCCCTTGGTCTAGTAGTGTTTATATACTAATTTGACAATCCTGAAAACTTTCAAGACCTTTCAAATTAAAGCAAGTATCTTGATTTTTTATATATTTTTCTATAAGCATGGAATGAGGAAAATTCCTACCGTATTATTTTACTCAAAGCATATCATGGATATTTCTTATTGGATTGGTGGCAGAGAGTGGTGAATCTCTGGAACTCTCTGCCACAGAGGGTAGTTGAGGCCAGTTCATTGGCTATATTTAAGAGGGAGTTAGATGTGGCCCTTGTGGCTAAGGGGATCAGGGGGTATGGAGAGAAGGCAGGTACGGGATACTGAGTTGGATGATCAGCCATGATCATATTGAATGGCGGTGCAGGCTCGAAGGGCCGAATGGCCTACTCCTGCACCTAATTTCTATGTTTCTATGATTCTAATTATTAGTTTAGCTATTATGTGTCTATGCCATTTAAAACAATTGTTGAAAATGATACTTTATGCTTGAACAAAGCAGTGATTTTATCCACTCGCGTAATTTAGACAGTAGGTGCAGGCGTAGGCCATTCGGCCCTTCAAGCCAGCACCGCCATTCAATGTGATCATGGCTGATCATCCCCAATCAGTACCCCGTTCCTGCCTTCTCCCCATATCCCCTGACTCCGCTATCTTTAAGAGCCCTATCTAGCTCTCTCTTGAAAGTATCCAGAGAACTGGCTTCCACTGCCCTCTGAGGCAGAGAATTCCACACTCACAACTCTGTGAAAAAAAGTGTTTCCTCGTCTCCGTTGTAAATGGCTTACCCCTTATACTTAAACTGTGGCTTCTGGTTCTGGACTCCCCCAACATTGGGAACATGTTTCCTACCTTTGGCGTGTTCAAACCCTTAACAATCTTATATGTTTCAATAAGATATCCTCTCATCCTTCTAAACTCCTAAATTTCTTCAATGTTTTGGGAAATGTCAAATGAATTATGATTTTTGTTTGATTGGCTGCCATGTTTTCACACCAAAGTGCTAAACCTTGGAATAAGCTCAAATAATACATTTTGTTTTGAGTGTTGGCATAATAATTACAATAAAGTATAATTTTAGTTGATTTACATATATTAATAAGGGCAGTGCAGACCTAGGCTGATTTGCAGCAACATCCTCATTGAAGATTTGGCACTTCATGTGATATTGAGAGCAGTCAGTCAGCTGAGTCCTGATTCCTTTACCTGCACAGATGCAGCCTGACCCACTGAGTTCTGCCAGCAGTTTGTTTTTGTTGCAATGAATTGGTTTATTTTTGTTGTACCTTGCATTAATACTGTTTAGCCTTAAAATATAGAATTGCAGAGTAAAACAATGTTATTTAAAAGGACAAGCAGATGACATATAGTTTGCCAATTTATTTATGGTTTACAGTTTGTGGTGTACAGTCTTTTTTTTAACAAGTCTCATACAGCTGACTTATTCCTACAACTAGCAACCTGCGTTCCCTGTGGACGCTGACTGAGAATATCCTGTATGTTATTTTTCATGCCAACTTCAAAAATATTACAGTAAAATCATTATGCAAAGCAATTAACAGGCTGTGACCTTTCACAGTTAATTTGCCCCTTTGCTCTTCCAGATAGATGAGCAATCAATTACACAGGTTTTTGTCAGGCCATTTAAGGGAATTATTTATTAAAATAAAGTTGGTGATTTATGACTGTATCTTCATTTGTCAGGAGGAAAATATTTTATTTTGATTTAATTATCCTTTTCACTATCTAGCTGAGTCATTCAATCAAAACCATTCATTTAATTTGCACCCACAAACCAATAATTTAAATAATGTAACAAGAATAAGTACTTGCAAAATCATTTTTGTGATAATGTTCTGAGAGATTGGATGAGATTTGAAAGAAATTCTAAATCTACCTGTTTTAAAACAAAAATTAAAGTGAGTAAGGTCATAAATTTGAATCAATTTGCAAAAAATACGAGGATGAAGATTTTTTATTACAGTTATTTATCGTGATCAAGAATACTTTGTATGAAAGGGTGATCCATTTCAAAGATCAAAGTGGTTTCAAATGTAAATATAGCAAGGGAATTGGATCTCCATTCGAAACCTCAAAGCTGCAAGGGAAATGCAAGAAAGTGGGAATATTTGGTGTGTTTTTTTCAGGGAACTGGTACTAGCATAATTCTTTGAATGGCCACTTTCTGTGCTATTCCATCTAAGCCACATATTATGTCCAGATCTGGAAGGTCTATTCCAGCCAGACCACCACATCCAAGATATGCAGGTAAAGCTTGAGAGGTGACCAGGATCCTACGAGTGCAGTTAAGAGACCCTGACTCCAGAATGCCCTTCATAGCCTTTGACAGTAAGCAAAGTTGGTACTGGATCTTTGTTAATGCACAAGCTACAATGTTTAATAGGTTTGTGTCTCTATAACATCTTCTTCAATTGTAATTGTTTTATAATCTTTAAAACATGATTACAAACTAACATAACTAATTAAATATGCCAAAAATATTTAGAAATTATGAAGATAGTCACAGGACTCTACAGCTAGTTCACATTATTCTTTAATATATCTCTTAAATGTAATTCTTAACCATGTTATATGGTTATATGTCTCTCAAATGTCATTATATCTGATTCCACCTCCTCCCCTGCCAGTTATTTCCAGGTATTAACCTGTGTTCTACATTTTTCTCCTTATCTGCTTCACTGCCTCTATGCTTCCTTGCAAACAAAAAATTGAAATGAAACAAGATACATTTTAATAAGTAATTTCACCTTTGCTCCCACATTCTTTGGTCTCTGATTCCCAATGGAATAGATTGGATATTGAGTTCTGCACCTGATCAAACCTGACACAGTTTGAAACGAGAAACTGCAATGTTGGTTAACAAAAAAATGACACAAAGTACTGGAGTAACTCAGCAGGTCAGGCTGCCTCACTGGAAAACATGGACAGGCGATGTTTACACAGGGTCTGAGAAACAATTTAACCATGCAATCCAAAGTTCAAACTTCTGAATCTGGTAGGAAGGTCCAGATTTTCATATTTGACTACATGTGCTGATTGACATTTTCAACTGAACAATTACAGAAAAATCAACTGATTATTTTGACATGGATACTGCAAATCAATTAGTTTTAAATGAAAAAAATATTTGCATTGTATCATACAGCAACGTTGAGTTTCCAATTAATTATTATTGATATTCTTTTCTGTGAAAGCAGAGTACAAAGGACAAAGGACATTTATTGTCACATACTCCATTTCTGGTGGAGTGAAATTTGAGTTGCCATTTGCAGCACACCAATAAAAGTAAGACACCACAATAAAAAAGAATTGAACATAAAACATAAAAACATCCCCCTACAATGGTTCACATTGTGAGGGAAGGCACAAAGTCCAGTCCTCTTCCCCTTGTTCATATCAGTTTATTTATTAATGTGTGTATATATTTATATTATGGTATCTGGACACACTTATCTGTTTTGTAGTAAATGCCTACTATGTTCTGTGTGCTGAAGCAAAGCAAGAATTCCATTGTCCTATACAGGGACACATGACAATAAACTCACTTGAACTTGAACTTGAACTTGTTCACCCATGGTCGGGCCCCTGTGCTGCGCCGCTGCTGAAGCCGAAGTTCTGGCCGGTCCCAGTAGGAAACGCCGTTCCAGTCCCGGTGGTAGGCCGCGAGGAAGGGGCGAAGATACGGCCCAGAGAAAAGCCGCATCTCAAATCAGGTAGGGACTGAGAAAAATAGTCTGACCAGGTAGGGACTGAGAAAAATAGTTTCCCCCTTCCCACCCCACCCCCCCCACATAAAAAAGATTAGACCTCCAAACAAACATATAACATACTAAAAAATGTAAAAATGAAAGGATGGATAGCTGCAGGCTGGGCAGCCATACTCGACGGCGCCCCCCGGTATATATACCGAGTATATATATTTATTAATATATAACTAAACCGCACGGGTATATTTATGTTTGTTATGATTGTGAACTGATGCACTACAATGCTGAAAACTATATTCTGCACTCTGCATTCTTATCTTTGCACTTGAGTTTGGCTTGATTTTATTCATGCATAGTATCACCTGATTTGATTATCCTTTTCACAATCTGAGTCGTTCAGTTAAAACCATTCATTTAATTTGCACCCACAAATGAATAATTTCACTCGTGTAACAAAAATAAGCACTCATAAAATCATTTTGTGATTATGTTCTGAGGGATTGGATGAAGTTTGAAAGAAACAACATTTATCTTGCCAAACAAAGCTTTTCACTATACCTCACTCAGTACACGTGACAATAATACACCTCAACTTAAAACTTGAAAACTGCACATCATCGCAGAACTGGATAGGTCAGCTTGTTTTATTGTAAAGTCAAGATGTTCACTTGGAACTTAATAGCATGAAAGGAAGTCCCGAAGGAGCATTTAGCTTTATATTATTGAGGTGGAGTAACCTAGCAGTTCTTTTTAATTTTCACCAGCTTGTACGATTGAAAAAGAGAGTGATCTTAAATTACCCTGTAAATGTTCTCCTGAGCTCATATTCGTAGAAACGGATTCTATTGCGAGTCAAACAGGAGGAGCATGTACTCAAGAAGGCATAAAGGGATTAATTAAACAATTAAAACTTTATATTAATGCTGGAGTTTTTGGGAGACTGACTTGATGAAATCTATGATAGTATGAAAATTCTGCATTTTAAAACTGCTATTACATAAAGATTGTCTAATCCTCAATGCAGTCCATATATGCTACTCCCCAAGAAATTGGTGGGGTTTATTCATTTTTTGAACGTGAAAACAATATTTTAGTCTCTTACTTGCAGTTGCAATTTCTGGCACAGAAACTGGTGCAGTCTAGCTGAAGAATAGTATTTTTAATACATTGTCCAGATTTTGCAATTGAACCATTGGGCATCATTATACCCAAGGCTCACAGCACCATCCAGCTGTTAAATGCAGAATCCTGAATGAGGTGTCGAAGCTACCATGCTCCCCTGCAGCAGGGTTTGCTGTTTTGCTTCTATCTCCAGCAACTTCTCCAAAGATCAGTGGGTTGATGAAAACATGAGATACTTACATACGATTCTTTCTGTAAAACATTTGAAAATGTCACTCTTCATCAGAAAAACGTGGAAGTGATTTTTTTCTTTTTAGTGGCAGATGGGAGCAATAATTACTATTTGGCATATTCCTGGACTAAAAACTACTCCCTAGCTTTTATATATAAATATAATATTACCCTAGGGGAAATAATAGAATTTAAAAATTTTATATTTTTTAAAAGTTATTTCTTAATATATTAATCTACAAATATGTACCTGTCTTTAAAATTCTTTACAAAATGTTTCCAACGTTAGTTAAAATTTGTGCTTATTTTCTGGATTTACTGAGAGCATTCTTATGAACTGTTGGGTGCTCACCCAGTTTGATGACTTTAACGTAGTTGGAGGCAAGGGATCCTGTTGAGTTGACAACCCACTGCATTTGATGTCAGAAAAGGGCTAGATGATGCGCAGAGATTGAGATCTTAATAGGCAGCAGCCTTGGAAGTCGATGAGGAGCACGTTTGGTTTGTTGCCAACCTTATTATCTGGGCCATTATTTTTCAGCTTGTGTTTGTGTTCCCAAATGAAGTTGATGAAGCATGATTGTGTAGTGTTGAGATTCGGGGCTATTTTCTGAAGGCTCATGGATTAAAATCCCTCCCACTCTTGGTATTTGAGGAATTTAAATTAAAGTAAATAAATCGGAAATAAAAATGCTGATATCAGTAATGGTTGAAAATGCCCTGAAGAGAAGGGATTCTGCCGTCATT
This sequence comes from Leucoraja erinaceus, assembly GCF_028641065.1. Taxonomy (NCBI): domain Eukaryota; kingdom Metazoa; phylum Chordata; class Chondrichthyes; order Rajiformes; family Rajidae; genus Leucoraja; species Leucoraja erinaceus. Next base: position 16,000,851 of record NC_073399.1, on the reverse strand, counting down.
CACTGAGCCATCCTAAGTATGACTCTCAATTTACCAATGTGGTTGGCAGTTAACTGTTCAAGGGCCAGTTAAAGACAAAGTAAACCCATTTATCATGAAGTAATACGTAAACATACTCTTAACTTTGCAATGCATTTTGGATCCGAGGTCTCAGTGTGCACAGGGCAGCGCAGTGGTGCAGCTAGTGGAGCTGTTGCCTCACAGCTGCAGAGATACTGGTTCAGTCCTGACCTCGGGGGCGGCTCTCTGTGTGGAGTTTCCTTGAAATGCGCCGGATTTCTCCCACATTCCAAAGATGTGTGGGCTTGTAGGATAATTGGCCACAGTAAGTTGCTCCCAGTGTGAAGGTGGGCAGTAGAACCTGGTGAAACTTGATGGGAACGTGGGAAGAATAAGAAGTGGGGTTAACGTTGGATTAGTTTAAATGGGCAGTTAGCATGTTTTCATGTCATATCTCTCTATGCCTTCTAGCAACACTCTGGGAGTCGAGAAGCTTTGTGGCATCTTCATTGTTGATTCCAGACTGTTTGGAGGCATTAGGTAAAGGTTGGGTACGAAAACATGAAAGTTGATGAATCAGTGCTCATCCTTGTTTAATTAGGAGGCTCTTCTCAGTAGCAGGGAACAAAATTTACTCTGGGTAGGGTCCTTCAGTGTCCATTGCCACTTGCTGTTCTAGCTACCAGAGTGGGTCTGCAGCAGGTAACAAGAACATCAGCACAAGGGTAAATCTAGCTGCAGAGTCCTCATCTGCTAGTCTGGTTGATGCAAACGCAATGGTTCAAGTCATCAATGTTAGGAGTGAGCATAGCACATTCCTTCTTAGAGAGTTGTTAGAAACATAGAAATAGCACATTTGGCCCTTTCATTTATGATCATGGCTGATCATCCAACTCAGTTACCCGTACCTGCCTTCTCTCATACCCCCTGATCCCCTTAACAAGGGCCACATCTAACTCCCTCTTAAATTGCCAATGAACTGGCCTCAACTACCCTCTGTGGCAGAGAACAGAGAACTCTTGTTCTTCTCATCTTGTGACTTCACAACAAGAACATTATTGTATTATGAAACACAATTGTTGTGATGAATGTGCAGAACCAGGCATTATTGCTATGCATGCTATAAATAGCAACATATTATCATAATCTAATCTCATGGCCTTGTATATCTTTGTATATTGTATATTTGCAGTATAATGTGGATAAATGTGAGGTTATCCATTTTGGTGGCAAAAACGGGTAAGCAGACTATTATCTGAATGGTGGCCGATTGGGAAAGGGGGAGATGCAGCGAGACCTGGGTGTCATGGTACACCAGTCATTGAAGGTAGGCATGCAGGTGCAGCAGGCAGTAAAGAAAGCCAATGGTATGTTAGCTTTCATAGCAAAAGGATTTGAGTATAGGAGCAGGGAGGTTCTACTGCAGTTGTACAGGGTCTTGGTGAGACCACACCTGGAGTATTGCGTACAGTTTTGGTCTCCAAATCTGAGGAAGGACATTATTGCCATAGAGAAAGTGCAGAGACGGTTCACCAGACTGATTCCTGGGATGTCAGGACTGTCTGATGAAGAAAGACTGGATAGACTTGGTTTATACTCTCTAGAATTTAGGAGATTGAGAGGGGATCTTATAGAAACTTACAAAATTCTTAGGGGGTTGGACAGGCTAGATGCAGGAAGATTGTTCCCGATGTTAGGGAAGTCCAGGACAAGGGGTCACAGCTTAAGGATAAGGGGAAAATCCTTTAAAACCGAGATGAGAAGAACTTTTTTCACACAGAGAGTGGTGAATCTCTGGAACTCTCTGCCACAGAGGGTAGTTGAGGCCAGTTCATTGGCTATATTTAAGAGGGGGGAGTAGATGTGGCCCTTGTGGCTAAGGGGATCAGAGGGTATGGAGAGAAGGCAGGTACGGGATACTGAGTTGGATGATCAGCCATGATCATATTGAATGGCGGTGCAGGCTCGAAGGGCCGAATGGCCTACACCTGCACCTAATTTCTATGTTTCAATGTTTCTATCCCTCATAATATTTTAGTGATATTATGGTCTGGTGATTAGCCCGAGTCACTGAGGAAAGAGGAAGGGCATGATGTTGGATGCCAATCTTTTAAATGGTCAACATTCATATCATAAATAGAGATAGACAGAGTAAATCAATGTCGCATTCAATCAAATGATCAAGGTTGTGCAGCCCCCGATATCCAGGCACAAATGATGACAGGCATTATGACCAACAGAAAGAGGAGGCTCCAAGAATATCCCTATCATGACTGAAGTCTGAAGGCTCTCGGCCTGAAGTGTCACTCATTCCTTCTATCCAAAGATGTGTCTGTCCCACTGAGTTACTCCAGCATCATGACTGATGGCCAAGCCCAACACATGAGTGTAAGGATCAAGGTTGAAACATATGCAACCTCTTTTGGCCAGGAATAGAGATCCATGCTGGTGATCTTTTGAGATCCCCACCATTACAAAAGGCAGTCTTCAGCCAACTCGATTCACTTTGTATGATGTCAAGGAATGGTTAAGAATTCACAATACAGCAAAAGCTATGAAACTTGACAATGTCCTGGCTGTGGAAGATGAGTTCCAGAACTGCTGGCATCTATTAAATAATGTGGAAATTGACTAGGCATATGCTGTCCACAAGAAGTATGACTAATGCAATCCCGCTATTCTTGTCCACTGCTAATTATCAGCAGATGTCATTAACTATCTGGTGACGTTTCTCAACAATAACCTAGCCACTGATGCTCAATTTGGGTTCTGCCAGGAAGGTTTTATAATGAACAAAAGAGCTGAATTTCAGTGTTAAAATGAAGTGACAGGCAGCATTTGATTGAATGTGGCACCTGGAAAAAAGTAAAATTGGCATTTGGGGAATCAAGGGGGGAAACATTTAGCTGTTTCTGAACAATATAATTTTAATTCACTCGTCTATAATTACCTACTTGCAATTTATTGAGGGAGTGAACTAATTCTTTCTTGCTAAATCATCATGGAAATCTCTTAACAGCTCAGTCATCCCATTTTAAGTTGATTGCTCAATAGACATGTATAAGTAGTCAGTTAATTATTTGAGAAGCTAGTCATAAATTGTCAAAGTTATTTCACAAACTAACAACCAAGTTTACAGAACATTTCTGTAAATCAACACCAGTTCTCTGGCTTTGGTGTGCTGATATAGTAGAGATTCATATTTAGTCAAGAAAAATCTACAGATGTTGAAAATTTGAAGTAAAAAAGGAAATACTGGAAACCAAAGATCATAGAGCGGGAATACTCAGCAGGTCAAGGGGTGTCTGTGGAAAGAGAAACAGTTTAGGTTTTATGTTCAGGATATCCTCTGAACAAAATCTCTAAAGTCTAAAGTCTAAAATTAATGAGATTACTGTAATTCCTGAGATGATAAAACAGTAGGTTAAATTTGCCAATGTATTCAGAATTTACAAAGCTACAGCTTTGACTGAGGTGGTTGAGTTAATCGACCTTTGTATCAAGATTCATAGAAATCTACAATACAGAAATGGCCCATCTCATTCGTGCCGACGATGATGTCTATCCATGTTAATACCATTACCTTATTCTTCAATGCCTTTCCTATCCAGTGCATTCTAAATGTTGTAATTCTATCTGCCTCTACTACATCCTCTCTGGTCGCTCTTTCCAGAAAACCATCACCCTCAGTGGAAAAACATACCCCTCTGATCTTTTTTAAAATGTCTTCCCTCTTACCCTACCCTAAACCTGTTCTATACTTCCATGCCATGAGAAAAAAAGATTCTGACTACCTATCCTATAAAGCAGGACCTTGTCAAAAGCATTAAGGGCCTGTCTCACTTAGGCGATTTTTTTTGGTGACTACTAACTAGGCTGTTGCCACATGGTTGCGGAGTGACGCCTGTATGGTCGTGAGTTGTCTTCTCAAGTTGCCTAAAGAGTCGTAACTTTTTTCTTGTTGCCGCTGGATTTTGAAATGTTCAAAACCTTTTGGCGTCTGTGGGCTTGACGTAGCTTGTCTTCTGCTGCTGTAGTTGCTGTCGTAGGTTGTCGGCAGGATGACGCAATTTGTCGCCGGGTGATGCCGTTGGTGAATTCCATTGGCGACTACCTACTTCAACCTACGTCAACCGGCGACAGGTACCGCGACTGAATTGTCTTCAGTTGTCGCCGACATGGTCCTAGCTTGTCGTAGCTTGTGGACGTAGGTTGACTTCGGTTGTCGTAGGATGTCGTATGTCTCATTGTAGGTTGTCGTAGGTGTGATCGTAGGTGGATGCCCTAAGTCGCAAAGAATTGGGTTGCCGGTTGTAGTAGCTTGACGTTGACTAGGTGGTAGGTTATCGCAGACATTGTCGTAGGGGGGGTCCAGTCGCTAGTTTTTTGGCGACCTGTTACGACAGTCACCGAAAAAATCGTCCTTTACTAAAACTACCTCGCTATGTAAACTACCTCGCTGCCCTAATCAGATTCAGATTCAGATTCAATTTAATTGTCATTGTCAGTGTACAGTACAGAGACAACGAAATGCATTTACCATCTCCCTTGAAGAGCGACATAGCAAACGATTTGAATTAAAAAAAAAAAAGCTGGGGGGGGGGGGGGGGGGGGGGGGGGGGGGGGGGGGGGGGGGGGGGGGGGGGGGGGGGTGGGATGGGGGGGGGGGGGGGGGGGTGGTGATTGGCAGTCACCGAGGTACGTTGTTTAGTAGAGTGACAGCGGCCGGAAAGAAGCTGTTCCTCGACCTGCTGGTTCGGCAACGGAGAGACCTGTAGCGCCTCCCGGATGGTAGGAGGGTAAACAGTCCATGGTTGGGGTGAGAGCAGTCCTTGGCGATGCTGAGCGCCCTCCGCAGACAGCGCTTGCTTTGGACAGACTCAATGGAGGGAAGCGTGGAACCGGTGATGCGTTGGGCAATTTTCACCACCCTCTGCAATGCCTTCCGGTCGGAGACAGAGCAGTTGCCATACCATACTGTGATGCAGTTGGTAAGGATGCTCTCGATGGTGCAGCGGTAGAAGTTCACCAGGATCTGAGGAGACAGATGGACCTTCTTCAGTCTCCTCAGGAAGAAGAGACGCTGATGAGCCTTCTTGATCAGAGTAGAGGTATTGTGGGTCCAAGAGAGGTCATCGGAGATGTTGACTCCCAGGAACCTGAAGCTAGAAACACGTTCCACCTCCGTCCCGTTAATGTGGATGGGGGTGTGCGTGCCATGGAATATCCACAATATTCTGAGCCACCTCCTCAAAAAACCTTAACCCTATTTGTGAACTATGATGTCCCCAACAGAAAATCATATACTAGTTTATGCAATGTAAGTAAAAGTACCCAGTTGCAGCCAATATTGTTGTTTCCTTTCGATCTTTGCTTCAGCCCAAGTCCACCTTGCAGTGAAAATGATTTTTATCTGAGGTTGTTTAGCTGAGTAAATAATTGCTCTAAATAAATATTGAAAACGCAACGTCTGATTGATGTCAAGGAAGAACCTCACCTTTATTGTATTATTTTCAACATAATATTATTGTAGTACTGATCTCCAGATAACTTTCTTCAAATAAAACAACTATTCAGTTCTACGAAATGTTTGATCAATTCACAATTTACTTCCTTCCCGAATTTGAGGTAGGGATAATGAATTTCTTTATTCCATTGCTGGTACATATGACATAAACACTCCTGACTCTTGATTTGATGATGTAATTAACCAAAATTATGAATTAACTATGACCACCCAGCCAGCTGTTTAGTATCTGCTTAGAAATCCAAAAATAGATTAAAGAACTAAATTTCAGACATGAGATGAGAATTACTGACCTTGTCAGTACCCCACAGCCAACAATGGACCATTGTGGGCTCCACATTTCCTTGATCATTCTTGCTGGCTTTGATCTGTCTTTTAGCATATCTTTCATTAATTTGTTCTATGTACCTTTTCATGCCTCTTGGTTTCCTTTCCCCGACTCTCAGTCTGATGAAGGGTCTCAACCGAAAATGTCACCTATTCCTTTTCTCCAGAGATGCTACCTGACCGCCTAAGTTACTCCAACTTTTGTGTCTATCTGTGGTGTAAACCAGCATCTGCAGTTCCTTCCTGCACATTGTTCAGTGTTTGTATATTATTTAAAAAAAACTCTGAATTTGTAAGATGCCTGAGTACTTTATAAATGAGCCATCACTTCTGTCTTCAATCATTAATCACATCCCAAATAATGTGACGTAGCTTCTTGAAAGACAAATATCAACATTTACATTTGGTGAGTTTGCAAGTCAAATTGGAAACTAATTCCCAAATTCAATTGTCACATTTAGAACAACATCCAGCCAAATCTGTTAGTGATCATAATGAAACTCCTGATATATTGATAAACAATTGATAAATCAATTTTACATAACATCTTTATATAGCAATTTTATATGGGTGACGCAGCGGTAGAGTTGCTGCCTTACAGCGCTTACAGCGCCAGAGACCCGGGTTCGATCCCGACTACGGGTGCTGTCTGTATGGAGTTTGAACGTTCTCCCCGTGACCACATGGGTCTTCTCCGAGATCAGTGGTTTCCGCCCACACTCCAAAGGCGTACAGGTTTGTAGGCTTGATAATTTTTTTTAATTGTCCCTTGTGTATGTAAGATAGTGTTAATGTGCGGGGATCGCTGGTCGGTACAGACTCAGTGGGCCGAAGGGCCTGTTTCTACGTTGTATCTCTAAACTAAACTAAACTAAACCTGAATATTATGTTATATAACCATAAACTGCAGCTTTGCATCACCAGACAATGACTCCTTTTCCAGAGTTAGGGGTCAAGGATGTAAGGGAACAGATATGGTGAATGCAGAGTGTCTTTTACCATGGGTACAGGAAGCAAGAACCAGAGAACATAGATGTAAGGTGAGAGAGATAAGATTTAATAGGAACTTGAGGGGCAACCTCGTCACTTAGTGGGCAGTGGGCATATGATACGAGCTGCCACAGGAGGTAGTTGAGGCAGGTACTATGACAGGATTTAAAAGATACTTGGACAGGTATAAAAGATACATGGAAAGAAAAGGTTTAACGGAATAAGGGCCAAGTGCGGGCAAATGAGATAGGGCCTGTTCCATGCTGTATGACTGATAGTAGAATATGGAAAATAAAATTATCCATTACATCTGCAATGGAAAATAAATCATTATATTCACCAAGCTGGATATACTGATGCATTTTGCATCCAAATCAGCAATAAATTAACTTTGCCACAATGAATTCTGATACAATTAGCACCCACACTTAGTAAGGTGCTCATATGTAGAATTATGCAGAGGCTTTCTACAGTGGATAATTTGCAGCAGTTATTTGCTTGAGGATATATGACATTTTGAAAGAGCGTTGTTTTACAGGGAAATGAAATAACAAATGTACCATTTTTGGTCCCCTGGCAAAAGTGTTAGCAGCCTGACGAACAACATTTCCCCCTAATGACTGGCTAATAATAAAAGTGATTGCACTGCAGTTATGTGGACTGATCCAGTGGTTTTCCATTGTAATCTACTGAAAGCTATGTTCTTCAGTGAATTATTCTCTGCAAGTCTCGAAGAAGCCATGAGTGTTTTATGAATGGCAATGCATTAGATGAAAATAATTGGGAATGTTTTGTGCTTAAGCACATAGTTCAGAACAACAAACATTGCAAACTACTTATGAGAAAGAGTAGGATAGATTTTGGTGCATAATTAACTTCAATCTGAACTGTTGTAACACAAGTATTCTTGTTTGTATAATTCATATTTGAATTCAATGCTGTTCCTATTAATGGTGGGTCATTTCCATATTTTATCCCCTATCACATTATGTAATATTTATAGACACCTGTATAGTAATTACTGTTCAAAATCACGATCTTTCATCTGCATGAATATCCTGTGGTGCTGCTTTGAAGCATTTAAAATGGGAGAGCATCAACCGTGTTTCCTAGCAACTTAATCAATCTGTAACCATAGCAACGGAACATTTCAGCGGGGGATACAGCCATATTTTTCTTTGCCATTCTCCACTGTAAGTAAGGTTTCTCCACATTTGATTAGTTTTGATTTGACACATATATGCTATTCATGAATGCTGTTTGCAAACATTTCCCATTCAACTCCTAAAATATTGTTTATTTTACCTATAACAAAAATCAACTCATTTTAGTTATTGATCACAGTACAGTCATTTTCAGAATGATACTTTTTGATCTCTCTCAAAATATGCAATATGTCATAACAAATAGCATGTTCTTGAGAAATCATACCAATTGCAATGTTCGCAATTCTGTCAAAGGAAGTAGGGAGTAAATTATGTTTATTTCTCCAAAGGATGTTCTTGTCCTTTGCAGACTGCACTCTTTACTAAGTATATGGGGATCATGACATAAGCCTCTTCGTGGCGATCCCCAGAAACGATGATATGATGCACTTTGTGACGCGTCGGGCGATCAATTCTGTCAACAAGTTGAACGACGAAAGAAGCCAACAGCGAGCTACACGTCGTCTGATACACAAGCGAACGAACTAAGTGTAGAAATGAGATTAAGCATCTTAAAAACAGAAGATTGATTTTATCCAGATTAATCTTAAAGTTAATCATTAATAAGAATATGGACTTAGCAACTAAAAGTAAACTGCTTGTATTCACCACTAAGGAATAGCGTATCACTAACAATGTCTGGATATACACATTCTAATGCAAACATGCAGACACCAGTTGAACTGAATATGCAGAGTATTGACAGTGAGCCTGGTCAGTTTCTTGACATTGCAATAATAAATTGGAACCCATTGAGTTGTGGAACCCATTTCCAATTAGTCTGCTTACAGCTCCTCTAATTCAACATTATATTATTCATTAATCCTTTTTGCCAACCTATTTCACCTTGTACTAACATCTGATATCGTAAAACCTATTCATCTGTCATTTATTATATTTCTGATGAAAGGTCATTGACCTGAAAAATTTGCTCTGTTTTTCTCTCTCCACAGATGCTGCTTGACGCTGCAAACTTTCTCCACATTTTCATTTTTTTAAATTACACCATCCTGTTGATTATTTGGCTTTCATATTTATGGGGATGCAGGAGATGTGCCTTACTTTTGAAAGGTATCTGTAAAAGATTGTAATGTTCAGAAATGTGACTGCATGCAAAGGAAGCATTTGAAAACACTATATCTGCAATAAAGAATTACATACCAGGTATTTATTTGTACAGCAACACCCTTAAAAATAATTAGAACACTGTGAAATTTGATCAGCCATCATAGTCCTTGAGCTGATACTGTTAATGCTTGTGAATTCTGGCAATTGATTTGGAACTGCAGATGCTGGTTTAAACCGAAGATAGGCAAAAAAATCCTGGAGTAACTCAGAGAGACAAGCAGCATCTCTGGAGAGAAGGAATGGGTGATGTTTCAGGACAAGACCCTTCTTCAGACTGATGTCAGAGAAGAGGGAGACACATAGATAAGGAAGTGTAAGGTGTGAAAGCAGGACAAAGGGAACGGACTTTGTTGTTACCTTCTCCCAGCTGACAATGATCTATTCTACATTTTCCTTGATCTCCATTCGCTATGACCTGTTTTCATACTTTACACTTCCTTATCTACATACTCCCATATCTATGCACCTCCCATTCCCCTGACATCAGTCTGAAGAAGGGTCTCGACCAGAAACGTCACCCATCCCTTATCTCCAGAGATGCTGCCTGTCCCACTGAGTTACTCCAGCATTTTGTGTCCATTTTGTGTTTTCTCATCCAACTTGATCCATGTGGCACACCACTGGTCACAGGCCTCCAATCTGAAAAACAATCTTCCACTACCACCCTCTATCGATTTTTGTATCTATTTGGCCAGCTTCCCCTAGATTCCACGTGATCTAATCTCCCCAACAAGTCTAGCATGCGGGACCTTGTCAAAGTCTATGTAGACAATGACCACCATCCTGCCCTTGTCAGTCCTCTTGGTCACATCTTCAAAATAAAAACGATCACATTCGTGAGACAAGATATTATTTTAGTAGAAAGACCTTGTAAAATTATTACCAAAATGACCTCTGGTGGATGCCTGCACTATTCAAGGGCAACAACCTTCAGAACTTGCTTGGGAAAAGGTTGGAAAAAATTATTTCTGCAAAACGCTGGTGTCACCAAGATATTCAAATCTAGCACACAGCAAATTGATTAGTTTTGAACCTTTATGGTTATTCTTTCAATCCCTTGTGTCCTAAGTTTAAAAATTGAATATATTTTTCACCAGTTGGCCAAACAATCTTCCTTATTTTTCTCAGAATCCTTTCTGGTACTTCGGTTTTCCTGTGCAGCCGGTTTGTTCTATCATTGATTTTCTAGCATGAAAAGTCATTCCTTGTTATGCTGCAAAGTACATCTTCATAAAAATCTCCTCCTTCAGAAACTGGTTGAAAATAAAACTGTTCAAAGCTCAATTTGAAGCACAACAAAAAGATAAACGTCGTCGTAATTAGGATGAAATTGATTCGAAATTTGTTTTCTGTTGTCGGCTCCACATAAATTCTTTCATTGCTTTGTGTCAAAGGGAAGCCTAATGAGGAGAGGAAATTGTTGAACCATTTATCTAAGAATCAGCCTTACTTTTTCTCTCTTAGGTCCTTTCAGATCCATCAATTTTCCTGTGCAGTCTGTTTGCGGTCATTGATTTTCTGGCCTGAAAAGGATACTATTTTTTTAGAGCTTTGGTTTTATTGTTTATCTCAGCATGCTTGTTATGTTGGCCATTGATCCTTTCTGCTCACAGTCCTCCAGGCAATTCTCTGCCACTACGGAGTGATTTTTATCTATGGTTTGCAACAACTAAAGTGAATTGCATGATCTAAAACACGTTTGATTTAATTGAAAGCATTCCAGGGAATATGTTTACCTTTGAATTTTTGAGAAGCAGTTCTTTCTAAAACGTTGTAATTTATTACCAGATGATACCGAACTCTTTAGGTTGGAGCTTTCAGTCAGAAAATACTGATCAACATAGCTAAAAGCAGAAATGGATCAGGAACTCAATAATCCTGGTCCAAGCTGTCTGACACTTCGGGTGAAATGTCCAAGGGAACAGGGTAGTTTTTCAATTAATTCCCTTATCTCCTTGTGAAAAACACTGCAGAGAGAAGAAATGTAATCGATTGGCTTATTTTTGATTTAACTATATCTTTTACAACAGGAGGTTCAAATTGTTAAAGTAAAACCCCAAAACATATTTTCGATAAAAAGTAGAGGATTTCAAAACAAATGGAAAATTGCCCTTACGTATTCTGTACACAAACCAGAACAAATCCATTTGGACTAATTAACAAGCAATCATTCTGAGTGGGGAAAGAATTAATAGGAATCTGAGGGGTAACTTTTTTTACACAAAGGGTGGTGGGTGTATGGAATGAGCTGCCAGAGGAGGTAGTTGAAGCAGGTACTATCGTATCTTCAATTATTGAAATGTAAAGTTTAGTTAGCATAACACTATTCTTCACAAATGTGAGACATTCCAAAGATCTCTAAAATTATTTAAAGGAACTTTATGGTCACTATTTTAATATAAAATGTGGCCAATATACACATACAAAGAGCAATTTAAAAAAAAGGCAGATTATGTGCTTTATTTCTGAGGGTCGATCAGAAATCCAAAATGTTTACTCTAGTTGTCTCCATAGATAGTGCCTGAACCTCTGTTAAATATTTCCAACATTTTCTGAATTAAATTTAGATTTTGAGAGCCCACAGTGTTTTGTTACAGTTTCAGTTTCAGTTTCATCAACATTCGGGGTTTGCTGGGGAAAATATGTTGGAACAGGGATACCACTGAGAACTTCCCAACTCTTCTGAAATGGTGTTGTGACATCTACATCCATCTGAGGGAGCAGATAGCATTCTGGTCATAGAGACATATAGCATAGAAACAGGCCCTTTGGCCCAACTTGCCCACACCAACCAACATGCTCCATCTGCACTCGTCCCACCTGCCTGCATTTGGCCCATATCCCTCTCAACCTATCCTATCCATGTACCTGTCCACATTTTTTTTAACATTGTTATAGTACCTGCCTCAATTACCTCTGCTGGCAGCTCGTTCCATATATCTACCACCCTTTGTGTAAAAAAAAGTTGCCCCTCAGATTCCTATTAAATCTTTCTCCCTCACCTTATTCTTCTGATTCTTGCTCATCTGATTCTTGATTCCCCTACCCTGGGTAAAAGACTGTGCATTTACCCTATCTATGGTTTAACATCTCATTGAAGAAAAAGGCATCTCAAGGAGAGCAGCATTGCTGCAGTGCTGTGGTCCTGCAGTGTTGTGCCACCTGGGTTATGCTGTAGTCTCTGGACAATAATTTGAATTGACTCACCAGGAAGAGAACTGCCACTCGGTCATTGTGGACAATCTGAATATCGGTTGGTAATTTTTTTCAGGGTTTTTTTTGAAACACTGACCATTTTATAAACTAATTCAAAGGTTGGAAAAAATTCAGATGACAAAGAAAATGTGTAATAATCTGGAACAAATAGTTACATTCCCAAAATTCCCTGATTTAAGCTCTCTTGTATTAAGACTGTAATTGAAGTATTAAACAACTGAAAGAGAGGGACATAACAGAGCATAATTTATGTTTTAATTATCAGTAGATAATTTATGTTTTATCTACCAATGTAAACCAGCTACATATTTCTTTATTGGTTGAGTTCAGAGGTTCTTTATTTATTTGTATTTGTCCTTAGCAAGATCGGGTATTTCTGTTTTTTGGAAAATAACTTCAATAGGACTTTATTGTCACATGTACCGAGGTACAATGAAATTCCTTTTTTGCGTACAGTTCAGTGGAAATATTACAATGCATAAGCACCATCTTAGTTACATATAGGTATATAGGAATAGTTCACTGAGACAGCCTGCAAGATTCACCATGTTTTGGCGTCATTTTTCATGATTCAAGTCCCAGTTGTTGTAAGTGTAGAGATCTTAACCTGGCCATAAACGCCCGTTGTCCAAGCGGCGTGTGAGTGTTGACCTGGCCAAACGTAGTTATTGGTGTCCAACGCTCTTGGCCGCTGCAGGCCGCGTTCAATCCACGCATCAGCCTCTTGGAGCCTAATCCAGTCAAGCCCCAACTTCACTTGAACGCATCAATTATAGGTCTCTAAAAAGCATATCACAAACAAAATCTGCAATAATAAGAATTACAGATTGGTTTGATCTTTAACTTAATTATTTCTTGGACAAAACCGTTTCCTTGAAATTGAAAAAAACAACTTTTGTTGCCCTGCAGCCCTCTTTCCACCAGTCCTCTTTGTCATCCAGCCTTTTTCCCCTGCAGCCACGTCACTGATCATTGTGTCTATCAGATGGATTGTATGAGCAGTTTGAAAGCAACATGTAGCATTTTAAAGCAAAATAAATGAAAATATACATTTTGCATAGATAACATTTTATCTGTGGTAAAGAAATGAAGAATTATTTTTCAGATGGGCTTTTGGGGATTGTTTCAGCTAAATTGTTTTATCAGTTAAAACTGAAAGACTCAACCCAAGAAAATGCATGTCATTGTTGTACTTTTTATTTTGCAGTGTGTGCTTTTGAACCTTGCCTATTTAAGCTACTTAAAACATTCTTGATAAGCCAGTTTATCGACTTCCTATCTTGTTATCCAAATGCTAAGATCTCCACTCTCTCTCCACTGAGCCAATTCACTGTCAGAGTATATTACAGGTTAATCAAGTTTGATTTAATTAATTCCAGTATCTTTATATTAAACTAAGGTAGGTTACTTTTCAATATTTCCTTTTTAGATCATTACAAAGAATGTTCTTGTCAAGAATGTATTCATTCATTTCAGCAGTTTATTGGTATTTCACCATGATGATTTGTTGTGCCAAAATATTTACGTTTAAGATTATTTTTAATGAAACTATTTACCAGCATTTCATGGTTGTCTCCTTAAATTGATGTAAAAAAATTATAAAATTAATCAAGTATAGGCCAGTTGCTGAAAGGACAGTAAGCCTTATTGATTTGCACTTTAAACTTTCTGGACAAAGTAATTCAGTTATTTTTAAGTGTACCATTGAAATTTAATTTACCATGCTTATGAATAATTGTGCATATAATTCTATTCGGCCTTGCCCTTCTCTGTACTGTCCCAGTGCTAAACTCACTGACAGGAAATATTAGTGTATTGTTTTTTTTCCTCAGAGATTAATGAAGAATAATTGGAATAATTGGAAATTCATGAGACATGGTTGAAAAGGTTGGGGTCATTTGGTATTTCGTAGAAGGCAAATGAACTAAATAAATCTTACAATTGAAGAGTTGAAACCCAGAAGTTCTCTGATCATACCAGAAGTAATGTGAAAGACGATGTTAATTAAAGTGGGTGCAATTATCTCAAAAGATCAATACAGGTTGCATGGAGAGATAAACTGGTAACAATCTTTTTAGCAGGGAATGCAGACAATCTCCATGAATGGTAAATGGAATGGAATGATCATCTCCGTCTATTAATAAGGAAAATGTTATACCAAATTGTAAGACATAATTTTTCCTCAGTAAGATAGAACATATCCTAGAATTTGAATTGGATTAAAAAAAGAATAGTGGGGCCTATTCCTGTGCTGCACTGTTCCATGTTCTATATTTTAAGGTACTTATTAAAATATGCATAACAAAACCTCCAGTAAATCAAAATTGACTCCATGTAACTGGTAATACACTTGCTTCAAGACCATAAAATAGTTTAGGTTCCAGCTACACTATAGGTTCAAGCTACACTACTGGAGGATCTATTTTTAACATTAGAATTTAAACCTTCATTTGCTGCTCATATAAACATTAAAAATAGTTTCAGTAAAAATAACTGAAGGGCAGGACATTCTACTGTGTCCAAATCGATATTGAACCTCCCACACCCAACCCTGGGCACAGATCCAACCTCTTAGAAATTATCTCATTGTCTGTGTGAATATAATGGTAGGAAATAGACGCCACATCTGCTGACAAAGTGATCAAAGATAAGAGACAACTTACGTGCGTCAAAGTATTCCAGAAATTCAAGTACTTCAATGTCTAAAAATATAATTTATTTATTTATTTCTGTAATATCACAGTTTTAAAAGATACTCGCACATTTCATTTCAGCTTTTGAATCTTTAAATAAGACTACCATTGAAATTAAGCCATTGTTGGAAAATATCCAATTTATTTAATTCATTGTGGCCTGTTTTATTGACCATAATATTTTTCCTCTTGTTTTTGCTTCTCTGGAGATTGTGTAGCTGCATATAAGGCAGAGATGGGTAGGATTAGATTAATGATGAGTGTGTTGTGTTGAACCTCTTTTAGAATGAGACAGACTTGATGGATTAGCTAGTTTATTTTTGTCCTTTGTTGGTAAGTTCTTTATGAGGGACAGCAGTTCCAAACGCCTACATTTTTTTCTGTATCTAATCAAGGATTTCAAAGATAGTTCACTTATCACCATTTAAGGTATGACTGGAATGCATAGCAACGAGGAAATGTAAAATAATCAGAGGTGAAAATTCCTTACGTCACTTTTCATTGCTGTGGTCATAGCAAAGTCAAATGTGGGTCCCTTGAAGGCAGACACGAGTGAAATTATTATGGGGAACAAGGAAATGGTAGAAGAGTATAACAGGTACTTCGGATCTGTCTTCACTAATGAAGACACAAACAATCTCCCAGAAGTACTGGAGGACAGAGGATCTCAGGGGATAGAGGAACTGAAAGAATTTTTCATTAGGCAAGAAGTAGGCTAATGGGACTGAAGGAAGATAAATCCCCTGGGCCTGATGGTCTGCATCCCAGGGTCCTCAGGGAGGTGGCTCTAGAAATAGTAGATGCATTGGTGATCATTTTCCAATGTTCAATAGATTCAGGATCAGTTCCTGTGGATTGGAGGATAGCTAATGTTATCCCACTTTTCAAGAAAGGAGTGAGAGAGAAAACTGGGAATTACAGACTAGTTAGCCTGACTTCGGTGGTGGGAAAGATGCTGGAGTCAATTATTAAAGAGATAATAATGATGCATTTGGATAGCAGTAAAAGGATTAGTCCAAGTCAGCATGGATTTATGAAAGGAAAATCATGCTTGACTAATCTTCTAGAATTTTTTGAGGATGTGACAAGTAAAATGGATGAAGGGGAGCCAGTGGATGTAGTGTATCTAGACTTTCAGAAAGCCTTTGATAAGTCCTGCACGGGAGACTCGTGACTAAAATTAGAGCACATGGTATTGGGGGTAGGGTGTTGACATGGATAGAAAATTGGTTTACAGACAGGAAGCAAAGAGCTGGAGTGAATGGGTCCTTTTCAGAATGGCAGGCAATGGCGAGTGGAGTGCCGAAAGGCTCGGTATTGGGGCCGCAACTGTTTACCATATATGTTAATGATTTGGAAGAGGGAATTAGGAGCAACACAAGCAAGTTTGCGGATGACACAAAGCTGGGTGGCAGTGTGAACTGTGAAGAAGATGTTAGGAGGTCGCAGGGTGACCTGGGACAGGTTGAGTGAGTGGGCAGATGTGTGGCAGATGCAGT
Source organism: Leucoraja erinaceus (assembly GCF_028641065.1). NCBI lineage: Eukaryota > Metazoa > Chordata > Chondrichthyes > Rajiformes > Rajidae > Leucoraja > Leucoraja erinaceus. The sequence continues at coordinate 15,984,266 of NC_073399.1, read as the reverse complement.
ATAATATAGATAAATGTGAGGTTATCCACATTGGTGGCAAAAACAAGGGGGCAGATTATTATCTCAATGGGGTTAGGTTAGGCAAGGGGGAGGTACAGCGAGACCTGGGTGTCCTTGTACACCGGTCACTGAAAGTTGCCGTGCAGGTACTGCAGGCAGTGAAGAAAGCTAATGGAATGTTGGCCATAAAAGGATTCCAGTATAAGAGTAGAGAGGTTCTTCTGCAGTTGTATATGGCTCTGGTAAGACCACATCTGGAATATTGTGTACAGTTTTGGTCTCCTAATTTGAGGAAGGACATCCTTGTGATTGAGGCAGTGCAGCGTAGGTTCAAGAGATTGATCCCTGGGATGGCGGGAATGTCATATGAGGAAAGATTGAAAAGACTATGCTTGTATTCACTGGAGTTTAGAAGGATGAGTGGGGATCTTAGAGAAACATATAAAATTCTAAAAGGACTGGACAGGCTAGATGCAGGAAAAAGGTTCCCAATGTTGGGCGAATCCAGAACCAGCGGCCACAGTCTTAGAATAAAGGGGAGGCCATTTCGGACTGAGGTGAGAAAAAACTTTTTCACCCAGAGAGTTGTGAATTTATGGAATTCCCTGCCACAGAGGGCAGTGGAGGCCAAATCACTGGATGGATTTAAGAGAGAGTTAGATAAGCTCTAGGGGCTGGTAGAATCAAGGGATATGGGGAGAAGGCAGGTACGGGTTATTGATTGGAGACGACCAGCCATGATCACAATGAATGGCAGTGCTGGCTCGAAGGGCCGAATGGCCTCCTCCTGCACCTATTTTCTATGTTTCTATGGTATGAAGCAATTTACTAACAGAAATAGATTACGAAATACTAATGTGCTCTTAAGAGCTTCTTAGAAAGAAAAGAATGAAATGTTTTGAGGAACATTTTGAGGGGTTCTTTCAGAATTGCAAATACTAAAAGATGTTTGGTGCCCTGGAAAAAGAGTAATTTTCTTTCTTGATCGATCATAGATTTCAAAAGATTCAAATGCCCAGGCGCTGATGAAATATAAACACACCAACATGTATTTACTTTTGGCACTGTGCAGATTATTGGAAGCAATGGATCTAAATATTTTCTGTAATTAACCCAAACATAAACAAAGTAATTAGAGATAAACAGACTTCTGTTCACAACTTGGTAGAAATCTGAATTCCTAAATCCTTCATCTCATTTTTTAATGTAATAAAACAGCTTGTGACATTTACATGAGACCTGAGGGAATTGGGTTTGGCTCGTGGATTACTGGCAATTACTTGCAGCTTCCATCCCTTGTGCTGGAGGCAAGAGAGGTTCTATTTTGATAGTACAATGCACTGTTGGAAGTTAATGCTGGTTACAGTTCAACTGCACATTTAGTGTTGCTTTTAATCATGAAAATAGTATATGTCCATGAGATCAATGCTGCGATTAGCATTGTGCCAAAGGCAACTACAGATGTTAACAAGAAGCATCTCTGTTTCATAACAGTTACCTCATAGATAATTAAGGAAAGTTATTGTGAGAATGTGTTTAATAAGGCAAGCATATTTATATGGGTTGCATGGCAACATAATCACATTTACATACCTGGCATTTTTATATTTTAAATATTAAATCCACCCTCCAATGGTTCTGCTTCTAATGAGTAAGCAGTATTTTATCTCCCTGTCTGTAACATTTCATATTGCCATTTTTCTCTCTTGCCTTTAACAAATATGCCTGAGGTTGTAGTACTTTCACAAGTTTGGACTATCTTTGATCTGACTTTACTGGACTTTATCTAGCACTAAAGGTGATTCATATTATTCCCTTTATCATGTATCTGTACAGTGCGGATAGCTCTATTGTAATCATGTATTGTCTTTCCACTGACTGGTTCGCACGCAACAAAAGCTTTTCACGTGACAATAAACTAAACTCAACGTTAACCTTTTCTCCTCCAATGGGGGAGCATGTGTAGTCAGTTTGACTATCAGTAAAATGAAACCTATTCAACCATTTATTGGTCACTTTAATGATACAGGAAATGAAAATTCTTTGTGATGTTTTTTGTTAAATATACCACTTGGTCCTTCAGGGAAATCTTTTTTATTTCATTTTTTCAGGATCATGATATCCCTGACGTACCAACATTTGCAGTCCACCCCTAATTGCTTTTGAAGAGCTGCATCCTTCTGGTGAAGGTGCTCCCATAATGACTACTGAATGGGGATTCCAATACTTAGACCCAGTCATAATGAAGGAATGGAGATTTATTTTCACTTTGGCATCAACTATGACTTGGAGGGAAGTACGCCAGTAGTGCCATTAATAACATCAGAAATCAGAGCACTTGGAGGCTGATTGACCCCTTAAGCCTTCTCCACCATTCAGTGAGATCACAACCTCAGCCTCTGCATCACTTCTCCTACTTCTCCCACACTCCTTGGCTTGCTAATAGTCCAAATGTCTGTCACCCTCCATCATGGATCTATTGAATGACACCACCTGCAAAGCTCTCTGGAATTTCAGGTGTCCATGATCAATGAGAGAAGACATTTTTCTTCATCTCCATCCTAAATGGGTAACAATCTGTTTGTGAAACTTCTGTAGACCTCTCAGCATCCAAACTGTCAGCTCCCCTCAGAACGTTATAGGCTTCTATCTCCTATCTCCTAATATCTGCTGAATATGAGCCATTATATCCACATGTGCCAACTACTATTGTCCTTCCTGATGGTAACAGTCAATGGTGGAACCTTGAGGAGATGTTGGAGTGACCTAGACATGTAACTGCGGAGTAATGTGTAGACTGCACAACATAGCAGCCATTGTGCATCTGTGATGAAAGGAATAAATGTTTCAGGTGATTGGGGTATCAATCAAGCAGGTTGATTTGTTTTGGATTGTGTTGACTAGTTGGTACTGCAATGATCCAGGTCAGTGGAGGGAATGGCATTATATTCCTGGGTTCTGCCATGAAGATGATACGGCTTTGAGATGTCAGAGCTTGAGTTACTCACCATAGGATACCCAGTCTCTTACCTGTTGCTGTAGCCATTTATTCATCTGGCTGATCCTGTGGAGTTTCTGATCAATGCTATCCCCAGGATATTAACGTTGGGTACACAGAAATGATAATTCCATGGAATAGAAACATAGAAACAGAAAATAGGTGCAGGAGTAGGCCATTCGGCCCTTTGTGCCAGCACCGCCATTCAATGTTATCATGGCTGATCATCCACAATCAGTACCCCGTTTCTACCTTCTCCCATATCCCTTAATTCCGCTAGCCCTATCTAGCTCTTTTAAATGCATCCAGTGAATCAGCCTCCGAGAATTCCACAAATTGTCAAAGGAAGGTGGTTTGACTGTCTAATAATTATTTAGAAATTAAATTTACGATAATAGAACAATGGGTTATGTATTGAAATGGGAAATTAAAATTAACTTGAGAAGATTCACATAAGGTATTATTGTTCGACCAAGGGTAAAACATTGATATCATTTTGGATAGAATAACCTGACTGAGTGAAACATCGTGCCTCATGTATGATTAGTTTGTGCCATAGAGAGTCATACAACACAGGAATAGGCCCTTCGGTACCATTTGCCCATGCCGACCAAAATGCCCTCTCTGTGCTAGTCCCATCTTTGGCCCATATCCCTCCAAACCTTTCCTCTCCATGTACCTGTCCAAATGTCTGTTAAATGTTGTCATGGTACCCGCAGCAACTATTTCCTCAGGCAGCTCATTCTATTTACTCACCTCATCGTCTTACAAAATAAACAAAGGAGCATTCTTGAAAGTAGGCAAAAACATTTTCCAACTAAATATTTTATGAAAGGAGAATAAAGGTCATTCTGCAAGAATTAAATTATACGAAGCAATATAGTCTATGTTTTAAAGGATTTCTTAGAGCTTTGTGAATCTATTACTGACATAAAACATGGATCAAAATTTGGAACTTGAGTTGCTACGTGATGTTTCACATGAATAATAATTTTATGTTAATCACAAAATTCTTTCACGAAGCAACTGCCTTGATTGAAGCAATGTATTATCCTGTCAAGGGATGTGATCTGAAGGGTATTTTGATTTTGAAGCAACGGAATAGTTGAAATAATTCCAGATTTTGTTTTTGATTGTAGAAAACAGAGGTGCTCCGTTATTTTCCACTAGGTTGTTGAATGAATCAGTAGCAAATTCATGCTGATTGCTTGCAGTTCTTTTTGAAGATAAATAAAGCAGGTTATTTGAGGCGCAAAGGAACTGTAGATTTGAGGCGCAAAGGAACTTGAGCACAACACAAAGTGCAGGAGGAACTCAACAGCATCTGCGGAGGGAATGGATAGATGATATTTCAGGTCAGGACACTTCTTCAATCCGAAAAATCTACCGCTTAAATCTCCATTATTTTTTCCCCTCATAATCTTGTGCCCTCTAGGTCCCGACTGCCTGCCCTGAATAAAAGAGTAAAAGACTTACTTTATTATCTATGCTACTCACCATTTTTATAAACTTCCGTAAAGTCACTCATACATCCCAGTGAAAATAAACCCAGTGTATCCAATTTCTCCCTATAACTACAGTCCTCCATTCTAGGCAACATCCTAGTGAATCTCTCCTGCACCCTCTCTATTCCTAGCAGAGCCTACATGTAGTGTGGTGAGCGGAATGAGACAAGTATTTTGTGTGTTTGTGTTTTTATGGCTGTTGGCAGATCAATTTCTCTTCTGGGATAAGTAGTTCTATCGTATCGAGAGTGAACACAATGCTTTACAAGTGCCGACAAATTGAGGTATAAATTTGCAGCAAAGAAACTGCTGTGGTGTGTAAGCTGCATACATTTTTTGACAAATTGTTCTAAAATATTACATTAAACTTATTGTATTTCTCATGCTGCTCTCTGAACAGAGCTTGCAAATGGCGAGTGTTCATTTAGCAAATTTTTGAATGTTCTTTGATTGAAACAACTAAACTCAACTCTCTTCTCACCTGTATGCAATTGAGAACATCCAAGAGGAAAAATCTGAACTGGATCTTCCAGTTTGAAGTTTAAGATTATAGATTTATGATAAGTTTAAGAATTTAAGTTAAAACTACTTACTTGTCACCAATTGCCAACAACCCTTCGTTCAAGCGGTCTATTTTAGACAAAATGTTCACACATTGGGAAAGATTAGGAATTAATAAACTAGGAGATCTTTATGAGATGGGAACTCATCTCTCATTTCAAGAATTACAGTCGAAATATTATCTGAAATGTAGTCAATATTTCAGATACCTTCAAATACGAGACTATCTGAAATCATATATCCAAGACTCAATATATGTTTCCAGACACACGAGACGAATGTATGAATAGAAACTCGGATTCAAACAAGCTAATATCATATCTGTATAACACCCTTTTAAATATAGAAAAATGATCTGTTTTTTCTGCCAAGACAAGTCTAATATTTTCAAGATGTAGACTTTGACCAACAGAAATAAGATGCCAATAAGTAAACATAGGCAGGAAAATTAAGTGGTAGAAAATGGATGACTCATCAGTCTTCCTGGAATCTATTTGCAAGCTTTGTGGGACATCGGTCTCAATCTGGGATCCTTTGCTGTACAAGAACAGGATCAAATAGCAGTAAACAAGACATGAAATTATAGGCTTGTAAAACCGAGCTGCAACTCTGTGCAGCAAATCATATTAGCCTTGTTGTCATTTGAACAGCTAGAATTTGAAGTTGAATAGCTGCAGCGTAACAACCTTCACATAAATGACAAAGTCACATTGGCTCGTCATGCGAGTGGTAATGGAGCCCATTAAAGCCACACAAAAAAATCATCGCGCAAAACTATCAAATTTCATACTTAAAAAGAATCCGCAGTTAACTGCATTGTTCCAGACAGCAAGGAAAAGACTAAAAGTTTTTTTTCTTCTCATCCATTATTTTTGCATTTCAAAAAAACAGCCTGCACATTAAAATCACTTTATCAAAATTGAGGCCAAGACAAAATCAATTTATAAAGTGCAGTCATCTTTAGGAACAATCTGTTTCAGCTTCGTCTAAAATAGACAATTAAAATAATAGTCGGAAGTCTGTTTGTTGTAATTGAAAGAAAGATAAAAGATAAAAGTATTTTTATTTGCTTGTAATGCATATTGTCTTCCATGGTTTATTGTTGTTCTTAGCCATAATAAATATTAATTTAAAAAAAACCCAGACAACTACAGCATAAACTGGGAACTTTTCGGGTGGTAATGGAATTGTGCTGTTGAAAATCAAGTTGGTCAAGACCAAAGATAGACACAAAGTGCAGGAGTAACGCGATGCATCGGGCAGCATCTCTGGAGAAAAAGGATAGATGATGTTTCGCATTGGAACCCGTCGTCAGACTGAAAGTAGAGTGTGAGGGGTGGGGGGTGAAGAGCTGGAGGCAAGAAAAGATCAGGTCAAATCAGGGGCGGCCACAAGTGACCACAGGCAGGGTGGAATCCTGGTAGGTCAATTGTTGGCTTGTTGGATTGTTGGAATCCTGGTTGGTCAATTGTGTTCTCGAGGGATACAATGTAATGAACTGTGGAACTAATTAAACAAGTAGGGTGGAGGAAGGGGATAAGTGGGGGGAGGAGCGTTAGTAGAAGTTACTTTAAAATAGAGAATTCACCATTCATACTGTTCGGTTGTAATCTACCCAAGTGAAATAATTAGCCGGCCAAAGCAGGTTTCTGCATATTTCTGTCTTAGTGTGTGTTGAGTGTGTAAGAGGGATTTTCATTTTTTCTAATGTGTTCACTCTCCCAAATAATGTCAATAGCGATACTAGCGCAATTTTTACCTGAAAAATGGAAGATTTTATTTACTCAGGGAATAGCCATATTTTTCTCAGTTACTCCTGAAATTATACTATATAAAGGGACAACACTCAAACTCCATTCTTTGTTCTTACGGAGATCTGTGACTTCCCACAACTTGCCTTTTGAATTGCCAATTTCCCCATGGAGATCAGGGCCACACTCACTCTCTGTTTCCCTGCCTTAAGATCATTCCAAGAAGACGTGACTGATCTCTGCAACATCCCCACAGTTGGCTTCTGACTGTAATTCTTTCAACTCGCGAGAGGAAGCAGAGAGGATGTGGGCACTTGCCTCGAATGCAAGATTCTTCAAAAAGTGCAGGTGTCATAAAATGTACTGCAGTCCTTGCAGCAACGTCTCTGTCAGACATCTGCTGTAGCTCCTGACTATGGGTCTGTAGACTTTCCATGGTGCCCTTGGACAATAAACATACCTCCAGTGACAACTGCACTTTACTAGCCTATCCCGTCTCTGACTCTTGAGAGCACTTATCCCTTTATTACAGCATCAATGAGGTTTGGTTAGGTAATAACACTAATGTAATTTTTTTAATATATTAAAAAAGCATTAATTATTTTTTCATTCCATTTTAACTTTCTCATCCAATATTGGCTTGATATGACCAAACCTTTGCAAAAATGCTTCCAGCTACCCAAAGGAAACTGGTATCATTAGTCCAGAAGTATTTTTATTTGTATCATTTGATTCAAGTATTGGCAATCAATCGACTTTAATCAATGGAATACGTGCCAGTAGGTAAACAATTACAGGAAAATGTCGCTTCAGAAAATGGATGGCTCTGTAGTCTCCCTGGAGTCTGTTTATTCGTCTCCTGGGAGCCACAAATCTCAATCGGAGGACATTTGCTGCAGAGGAACAAGATCAAATTCTAGTAAACGGACTGGAAGTTGCTGCTTTACAAAATTGAACAGTTATTATGGGCAGCAAATCATATTTGTCTTATTGTTGTTAACAGTAAGTCTTCAAAATCACCAAACCATTGCAGAAAATACAGCTGCTGTGTTCTGACTTTGTGAACATATGAAATGAAACCATCAGTCATGTGGCCCCTTGAGTCTGCTCCACCACTGAAAAAGACAATAGACATTCCCATGTCACAAGTCCACTTTGCCACCCTTTCGCCATATACTCTAAATCAAATGTGAGTTTTTCTCTATGTTTTCAATATGGTATCAGCATTCTGGTGATCATTAGGGATGTACACAAAGTGGGAGAGGCAGAACTTCCTGCTCATTTGCCAGTTTATGACCTTTGAAAAATCATCCTCAAAATTCGAACATTGTGTGGTTATAGATGTTTGTGCACATGCTGGAAATCTGAATGGTATCCCCACAAATGCCAAAAGCACTCAACTGAACAGGGACGAGCCTTATGGAGAAAAAAAACAGTCAACATTTCAGGTCACTGACCTTCATCAGAACTGGAAAAGTGTGAAAACAACTGTTTACACGTGCAGAAATAGAAGGTAGAGAGACAGAGGATTTAGTCCACAGGGAAGGAGTTTTCAATGAGATCTCCTCAATCCCTGCCCTGATTTAGATTTTACACTTTAGAGATACAGCGCGGAAATGGTCCCTTTGGCCCACCGAGTCCGCACCAACCAACGATCACCTCAAACGCTAACACAATCCTACACACTATGGACAATTAAACATTTTTTACCAAAGCCAATTTGCCTACAAACCTGTACGTCTTTGGAGTGTGGGAGGAAACCGGAGCACCTGGAGAAAATCCGCACAGACAGCACCTGGATCAGTAGTCAGGATCATACCCAGGTCCCTGGCTCTGTAAACGCAGCAACTCCACTGCTGCGCCTCCAGGCCGCCTGGATCAAGGGATATGTTCAAAAACATTGATGACACAATTTATTTGATGTTCCCATCATATTAAGGGAGGAAACCAGAAAAAACTAAAGGAAAAATAGAAAACAAATATAAGAATTACAAATAGAAAAGATTATTGATACAGCACACTGGATGGGGGTATTGGTAGGAATTAGATGGTAGCAAGAAAAATCATCTTAAGACAATTTATGGGAAGTTTATTTTCATTTTAGGATGGGATGGGATAGGATTTCACCCATTTTTCAATTTGCTATAGATGAAAAAGTGAGCAATATCTCATAAAGAATAGGTAATCTTGAGCAAGGTCTGCCCTAAAATACAATTTCAAAAGCTGTACTGAAATGCAACAGATAGACTGACAGCACTGTGTGGTGCTGCAAGTTCCCAGAAGGATTTACAACAAGCGTTGATATCTGGCATTATTCTACATCATTAGGTTTGGTAGGGAGGATTATTACTAAAACATAAAAATTAGATGTAATTTTTGTATTTCCAGGTTAATCCTCATTCTTAAATGGTTTCAATGAAGATATATGAAAATGTTTGATCTTAACAGTGAATTGTCTTGTCTGAAATATGCTGCTGATGGATGCATGTTGTCGCTCTGAGAGAATTTAACGGGGATTGGTTCTCGGTGGAAAGGTAATTTGAACCTGTTCTTGTTTTGCTCTGTTCGCCTTCTTTTAAATAATCTTCACTACAGCCATGAAATGCGTGTATGTGCCTCCCATTTTATGGTTTGTACACAGTGATGGTGTCCCTCTTTTTGGTAAAATCAAGGTGTGACATAGGCACATACACCTGTTGCCAGGCTAACTCTTTATAAAATTTAAAAAAAATGTTTTAAATCATGTTTATGAATATTTATTGTTTGGGTTCAGGTTGTCATTTTATTTAAAACTGTAATGTTGGTTAATATGCATTGCAGTTATATATCATTAAAAGGTATCACTGAAGCAAAATGTTTAATTAAGGAGAGGCAATAAAAAGTCATATTTGCAGTATTGAATATCTAATTCGGCAATTGTTTTTCTACATGTTAATTATAAATTATAAAAGGAGTCACGTGTGTAACAATAGAGACAGAACATAATGAAACAACGTGCTAATTATATTAGGAGTAAAAGGGTAGCCAGGGAAACTGAATCCCCTTAGATACCAAAGAGCTATTCTATGTGTGGGGGCAGGGGATGTGGGCAAAGTAGGAAATTAATACTTCTCATCTGTATTTATCAAGGGGAGGGACGTGAAAGGTACTGAATCTTGGTAAGGATACATTGATAGTCTGGAGCATGTCAGTATTAAGCAGGTGGTGGTGTTAAATGACTGGGAATTCATGAGGACAGATACATCCCCAGGCAGATTGAGATCTATCCAAGGATGCTACGGGGAGCAATGGAGGAGATAACTGGCACCTTTACAGAGACCTCTGTATCTTTGTCAGTTACTTATGAGGTACCAGAAGACTGGAGGATAGATGATATTGTTCCTTTATTGAAGAAGAGCAGCAGGGATAAACCAGTTAACTGTAGGCTGGCGAGCCTTACCTAAGTGGTAGGGAAATTATTGGAGAAAATTCCAAGGGATTGGATTTATGTATATTTGAAAAGGCAGGGGCTGATCAGGACAGTCAGCATGGCTTTGTGATGAAGATTTCCTCTTCACAATACCACGCTGACTGTCCCTGATCAGTTCCAACATTTCAAAATGTACATAAATCCTATCTCTTACAATTTTCTTACTGATTTGATTGTGAGTTTTGAGAAGATAAATGAAAAGATGAATGTAGGGTGGTAGATGTTCTCTATATGGACCTTAGTGAGGCATTTGTCAAGGTCCTGCTTGGTAGGCTGGTCCAGAAGATTTGGACACATGGGATTGAAGGTTAACTATTTAATTGGATCCAAAATTGGTTTGCGATTGGACGCGGTGGGTCGGGTTGGTAAAATGGCTTTCGCACTGAAACTCTGGTCAGTGATGTACCACTGGAATCCGTGCTGGGTCCCTTGTTGTTTACGATACATATTAATGATTGCATGTAAATATTGGCCATATGATAAAAGGGTTTGTGGATTACATGAAAGCGCCTCACCTCGGAAGAACATGCGTTGCCACATTTTGGCGTAGACAAATTTACAAAGGTTCACCGAATAGTCCTATCCGCAGCCTGCCACTGTGCGTGGCAGCAACCCCCCTCCCAAACGACCACTCCCACACACCCTCCTTTACTCTCGGACCTCCCCCGCCATTTGTGTTCTTGGTGGCCCAACCCACCATGTCCCCATTCGTTCTCGGCAGCTCTCCTCGCTATCCGACGGCTCTCCCTCGGCTCCCCGATGGCCCTCCTCGCTCCAAACCAGGTAACACCCAGGTGAATCTTCTTTGCAATCTGATAAAGTGATGATAAAAGGATGTGGTTTCATATTCCACCCTACTGCCACATACAACCCTCTCTCGCTCCCCTTCCCTCCTGACCCTCCTCCGCCCTTCCACCACTCTGGCTCCACCACTTTGCCCCACCTTTATCCACGTAATAGGTATTGAAAAACAAAAGGTATTTTCCCAGTGCAGACATTTGAAGGGTTAATCCAAGGCAGGTCACATTTTATTTTCTTTCCTGAAGACATTTACTTCCTTGTTTTCTAATCTCTCCGGCTCCATAGCTCCTTCTGTTATTTGGCTCCCGTGAGTAACGAAATCTGTTCTGCAGGAGAGCACCTTAACCTGAATTGTTCGGACAGTGTCGTCCTCTCACAGTAAGTGAAGACTTAGTATGGCTTTTAACATTAACAAGATAATTAAGTAAGTGATAAAGCAGGATTTGCTAGTTTTACTCTCAGTAGCTTTTAAATCAAAGTCAGCAATTGTTACTCTAGCCCAGATTTTAATGCCTATCTGTTAATCAATGTTTCGGTCAATTCATGCACCTATCAAAGGAACATTTTTTGTGCTTACTCGATAGTTGTATCAATGTACTCGACTGTAAATAGCAAAACGTGGATTTACATTTGTGAGTCATTTCAAGAACACTTTCCCAATGTCGTATTAGTCATCAGGATTTGACGCAGAGACAAACTTTGCCACTTGCTGTTGAAAATAGAAATGGATCGTTTCTTGATCCTGATGAATGCTGAGAACAAGTTCAGACATGAAATAATTAGAAAATGCAATCAAAGAATGGAATTTTTTAAATGTAACAAAATCTACAAAATTGTTATCAAATGTTAGTCATTGGTACAGTTGAATTAAATGGCCACCTTTACATCGACGAGACTATGCGTAGACCAGGCGATAATTTCGCCATACACTTGCGCTCGATCTGCCAGGGTTTGCTGGATCTTTCAGTTGCCATCTCCCATCTTCTTGTCCCAAATTTCTTTATATTCTCTTTATCTCCTCTTTCCCCTCCCCTATCCCCCTCCACCCATATCCTTCCCTCCAGCTTTATATATCGCTTTTCTTCTTTCCTCATCTGACACCCTTTTGTCTCAATTTCATCTCTAGCCTTTGTCACTATCTCCACTCATCTGCCAATCAGTCCCCCCTTCACCTTATCCACCTACAACTCGCCATGCTTTGCCCCACCTCACCTCCCTTTATCAACTTTACCCCCCATCAGTCTGAAGAAAAGTCCTAACCTGAAACGTTGCTTGTCTATTCCCTCCACAAATGCTGCCTGACCTGTAGCGTTCCTTCAGCATGTTTGTTTTGAATTAAATAGAGAATTTGTTTTGAGCATACGTTTGTTACAAGAAACCTAAATATAATTCCCGTATATTCAAACCCTTTAGCAATTGAACTGAAGCACACAGCTACAGTATCTGGCAGATAACATGGGATTGGTTATTTCACTGTTGAGTTCCATTTTGTTTATATTAGGAATTAATGTGCAATAGGGTAAACAGTCAGAACCTTTCTCCCAGATTGAGAATGCCAAGGACAAGAGGGCATAGCTTTATGGTGGGATGAACAACGTGCGATGGAGATGTACAGAACAGATTTTTTACTCAGAGTGGTGGATGCCTGGATTACACGGCCAGGGGTGGTGGTGGAGGCAGATACAAATTGTAGCATTTAAGAGACTTTTAGATAGGCACCTGGATATGAAGGTAATGGAGGGATATTTCTAAAACAAAATATTTCTAGTCCTGTATCACTGTGAGCCAGAGATGCTACAATATTCATCACTTAAACATTATACTACTCAGCTTCTGTACTGTAACTTTGATTTGTTGAGGCAGCTGAGTGGTACAGTGGTAGACTTGCTGCCTTACAACATCAGAGACCCTGGTTCGATCCTGACTACGGGTGCTGTCTGTATAGAGTTTGTCCATTCTCCCTGTGACCGCATGGGTTTTCTCCGGGTGCTTCGGTTTCCTCCTACACTCCAAAGACGTACAGGTTTGTAGATTGATGGCTTTTGTAAAATTGTAAATTGTCGCTAATGTGTAGGATAGTGCTGGTGTATGTGGTAATTGGTGGTTGGTGTAGACTAGGTGGACCAAAGGCCATGTTTCCATGTTGCATCTCTAAAGTCTAAAGGTTCCACAATACCCTTTAGAACAAGACTGCAGGGTTCTATTGAAGAGGAAACTATTGTATAACATTAAAAACAACAGATTATGTAATATGTGCTAAAATGGCATGATCTGTTGCCAACCTTTCCAAATGAGTCTGAAGAAGACTTCTGCCACGAAACTCCGCCTATTCATTTCCTCCCCAGATGCTACCTAACCCACTGAGTCCCTCCAGCACTTTACGTTTTGCTCAGGATTGCAGCATCTGCGGTCATGTGCATTTCCACATGCAATCAGTGAACTAGAGTTCCCCATTTGTAGTGACGAGGTACCTGATACAAGGAATTTATGGTTTCAAGTTACAGTAACTTCTTCAAATTGGCTAAGTAGTTGATCAGATTAGTTCGGTCCAACCCAGCAGTAAAAATATTGATTTCTCTATCTTCAAGTAACCCTTGCTTTCTCTCTCTCTACATCCCTCCCCCACCCTAGTTCTACTAGTTTCACTGTCTGATTAATTTTACTGATTGTATGCCACCCTGTCACCTTCCACGCAGCTACCAATGAACCATTCTACATTTCCTTCACATAGTCTGCTTTGATCTGTCCTTTTCACACCTTACCCTTCCATATCTCTAGACTCCCTCTCCCCTGACTCTCAGTCTGAAGAAGGGTCTCGACCTGAAATGTCACCCATTTCTTCTCTCCAGAGATGCTGCCTGTCCCGCTGAGCTACTCCAGCATTTTGTGTCTATCTTCGATGTAAACCAGCATCTGCAGTCCCTTCCTACACATTTAGTTTGGTTTAGATTTGTTGGTTTAGATTAGAGTAGTTTAGTTTTTTCATTTATTATTGTCACATGTTAGAGGTACAATAAAAAGATTTTGCTTGCATGCACAGTCCACAGTGCACCGATTAAAGACATTTCTGACAGATGACAAACCAGGAAATAAAAGGCTTTAATCATAAATGCAATAAATGTCATTTAAAATATTTTGCGAATTAAGTAAATATTTGGTCACACGTGGACGAAGATAAAAGTTGATTCCTTTAAACAAAGTTATAAATGTTTTAATCCATGGGATTCACATTGCTAATCTATACAGACAAATTCTCAGGCCAAGAGAGGTTGTGGAGTGCACATCTGTCAAAAACTCAGTTACATGGCACAGCATTTTCAGTATTGCTTTACAATGAAAATAATTCACAAAATGTTAAAGTTCCCATCAGGTCGCAACTCTATGCTGGTTGCTTCAGTGGATAATGGAACAGTATATCCTGTGGAGTTTATGTGAAGGAAAGAACCGCAGATGCTGGTTTAAACTGAAGGTAGACACAAAATGCTGGATAACTCAGCGGGACTGGCAGCACCTCTGGAGAGAAGGAATGGGTGACCTTTCGGGTCGAGACTCTTCTTCAGATTGTGGAATTTAGTTTAGTTTAGTTTAGAGACATAGCGTGGAAATAGACCCTTCAGCCCATCGAGTTGTGCCTACCAGTGATCCCGTACACTAGCACTATTCTATGGGACAATTTACAATTTTTACCGAAATGTGGGAATGGAGTTCTCCTTTCTGAACATTTGCATGTGGAATGTGGGAGGAAACCTGAGCACCCATGGAAAACCCATGCGGTCACGGGGAAAATGTATAAACTCTGCACAGACAGCACCTGTAGTCAGGATCGAACCCGTGTCTCTGGCGCTGTAAGGCAGCAACTCTACCGCTGTGCCACCGTGCTGCCCTGGTTGGTGACAGGAACTTCTGAATGTGGAATTTGTATGTTTTATAAACGTCAATGACATCCAACTTGTCTCAAATTTCTCTTTGCAATACAAACAGCTGCAAGAAAAATTGCAATATTGATCAGACATTGACTTAAAGCTACAGCATCATCCAAACATTCTTCTATGGAAAGTCCTGATAGAAGTTTATAAAATTATGAGAAGCATAGATAGGATACTCAGCCAGAACCTATTCCCCAGGATAGAAATGTCAAATAATAGAGGGCATTACTTTAAGGTGAGAACGGAAAGTTAAAGACAATATGTGGGGTGAGTATTTTACACAGAGAGTGGCATTGTACCCAGAGGTGGTGGTGGAAGCAGATACGATAGTCGTGTTTAAAAGGCTTTTAGTTTAGTTTAGTTTAGAGATACAGTGTGGAAACAGGCCCTTCAGCCCATTGAGTCCATGCTGACCAGTGATCCCCGTACACCAGCACAATCCTACACACTAGGGGCAATTTACAATTAAACCAAGCCAATTACCCTACAAACATGTATGTCTTTGGAGTGTGGGAGGAAACTGGAGATCTCGGAGAAAATGCACATAGATCATGGGAGAATGTATAAACTCTGTACAGACAAGCACCTGAGGTCAGGGTCGAACCGGGGTCCTTAGCGCTGTAAGGCAGCAACTCTACCGCTGCGCCACCATGCCGCCCAATGTGCTTTTAGAGAGGCACATGCAGTGAATGAAGAGATATGCAGGCAGAAAAGTATTTGACCCCAGAGGGAGAGGAACGGAGAAGGAGAGACGGCGCAGTCATGTGCAGATGGAAGACAGCCTGTCCAGCACAGGTGGGCTGAAGGGCCTGTTCCTGTGCTGTACTGGATTGGTGGAGAATATTGGGGGGGGAGAACTCTAGTGCTGGTTTATGCATTCTCTTCCAAGACCCAATAAACAATAATCCTCTATTAATTAAAGGGGCTTTATTCAAATTTCCCATAGGTTTTGGTGAGCAACAGTTTCCCTCTTTTTAACATTGTTATCAAATTGTTGGATAATTTATATAATTGAATAATTTTTAATTAATAATAATAATATTTTTTTATAAAATAATTTTAATGGCTTGGAAGAAACAGAACTGATTTCTTCAGACACTTCCAATCATCATCCAATGATTAAGTACTAACATAATATATATCAGGTATCGTACACATCTGTTTTACAGAAATTAAAACTATTACTAAGCATTTCACATTGTAATATGTTCATGGCTGTTATTAATGTGCACAGAGTGTATCGAAGGCCAGTGTCATTAATGTATATCAAACAAGCTTGTGGATAAAGGTACTAATGAGAAAAGACAGCTAAAGCTGGCAGATGTTTCTGTTTATCAGCTGCCACTTTAATTGGTGATTATCTCTGAGAATGACCCCTAGCTCCTGAGGAGATTGTTATTTCTATCTGCCATTTACTTTCCACTTGTGTTAACTCTCTCAGTCCCTTCATTCATGTCTCTTCTCCTTCCTCTTACCAACGCGGTTTCTTCTCCTCTTGGATAATTAACGTTTTACTAACCCATCCTCACAAATCCCTACCCTAATCACATTTCCATTACCTTCCTATTCTCCTTGTGCGGTCCATTGAGAGATTCCCTCAGGTAGTACCTGTGCATTAACTGCCATAAGTTGCGGTGTTAATAACTTCCTTCTTACAAGTAGCAA
Source organism: Leucoraja erinaceus (assembly GCF_028641065.1). Classification (NCBI taxonomy): domain Eukaryota; kingdom Metazoa; phylum Chordata; class Chondrichthyes; order Rajiformes; family Rajidae; genus Leucoraja; species Leucoraja erinaceus. The sequence continues at coordinate 15,967,590 of NC_073399.1, read as the reverse complement.
CTCTAACTATTCTCCTCTGTTGCCTGACTTATCCACCCAGCGTAACTTCCAAGGGCCATATTTTGCAGCTCCCTTTTGTGCCATCCAGTCCTTCCCCTATTGACCTTTGTAAAGTCTTCACACATCATACGACGCAGAGCATAGAACGGGCCCTTTGGTCCACAATGTCTGTGCTGAACATGATATCTAGTTAAACTGATTTCATCTGCCTGTACCTGCACGATATCCATTCTCAAACCCATTATTTTTCATGCACTATTTGCCACATCCCCAAAACATTTGCATTGATGCTAGGTCCATTGTCGCAAGATTGTATCACAATCTTTCCCTTTATCTCTCAATCATCTACTTTGATTTAATGTAAATAAAAAATTATGCAATGCAATTAATTGAATGCCTTTAAATTTTTAAAGAAATGTATAAAGTAAATTTATTTTAATTTAAAAGAATTTTAAATTGAAATGCAGCAATGGTTGTTTGACATTTGTTGGATATCAACTCCTTCCAGCCATTTACTCCCCGTTAACAAGCCAATTATTAACTGAATGACTGCAGGCAGCAATGGGATGATAAAGAGGTTGGGAATGTATAATTCTTCAGGGGTGAAGACAAAATGTGTTGGAAGGAACTGCAGATGCTGGTTTATACCAAAGATTAGCACAAAATGCTGGAGTAGCTCAGCGAGTCAGGCAACATCTCTTCCGAAAATGCGTAGGTGACATTTCGGGTCGGAACACTTTCCTCAAACTTATCACCAGAGATGCTGCCTGACCCGTTGAGTTACTTCAACATTTTGGATCTATCTTTAGGGGTGAAGTTCAATTTATTGTGTTTTAATGTTTACAGTGTCAGAAGATTATTTATTCAGTACAGCAGCTCAACTGGTGTGCCCTTCTCATTTACCACATTTCCTTCCCCAGTCATCTCTACACTACCCCAAACTTCTCGTTCCCTCCAACCAGCACTGCAGGATTTGCAGCTGGTAACTTTCCTTCTCCAATTTCTTCACTCATTGAAAACAGCAATGATATCAACCATTGACTGGTCTTGGCATGTAGTTTCTTGGTAGCTATTGATCTCGGTATAAAACAGCATCTGCAGTTTATTCTTACACAAATACAAGCAGATATTTCACAGTAACAATCTCTACTGAATATTGATCTCCACTGCACACTGGTTCAATATGAAGCCCAATATTGTGCTCTATGATTTCACTATTCAGATCAAGGAATTGTTCTATGTTCCTAAGGATGAATGTACTTGAATTCCTAGGTCAACCATTTGCAAGTAGATGAAATCTTATTCAAAAATATTTCTTTCTTTCTTTTAAAATCTTTTTATTCGTTTTTTTCAAAAGCAAAAACAAAACAACAAAAAAGTAACGATAAACATAACAATGATATTGATACATAGGGATCAGGGTTACATTAATGGCAGGTATAACATAAATACACATTGAATATGGACCTCCTGGTCTCTATGTAAATATAGTTAAGTGTTTAAAAGAGAACTTATATGTGTAAAAACAAAAAGCTAAAAATAAAAATAAAAGAGATAAAAAGAGAAAAAACAAAAAACAAAACCCCCCTAAACTAAAGAAGAAAAAAAAAGCAAAACAGAATCTGGGCTGCAAAGAGTTTCAACTATTTAAGTCCCTGTTTGTCGTCAAGTCCGTTCCACCGTATAACAGTAGAAAAAAATATTATAACATTTGGAGAGGGGACAATTTATGTTGTATGAAAATGTTGAATAAATCTTCCACAAGTCCTATCAAATTTAACCAAGGTTCAACAATATTTAACAAAGGCTTTAAAACACACAACAGAGAATGGATGAATACAATTTTGTTACTGTGAAATATCTTCTTGTATTTGTGTAGGAAGGAACTGCAGATGTTGGTTTATATCGAAGATCGACACAAGATGCAGGAGTAACTCAGCAGGTCAGGCAGCATCTCTGGAGAAAGAACAGGTGATGTTTTGGGTTGCAACCCTTCTTCAGACATCTATTTGTCCTTGTTTTAGACTCTTTAGTAATTCCAGTTATTATGACAAAGTCCCGCAGTTGAAACAAAATTCATAACGCATTTTGTCAACATTACGGGAACCTAGTGGAACCGCTAACAGTGATGTGCCATTTTGAATGGCGCCTTTCATATAGACAAGAATGATCTCAGTACCTCCTCTCAGCAGGTTATTGGAATGGACGTTTATTGAAACTCACATTCCATATACCAAGTGGTACGAAGAGTGAGTGTTTTATTGAAAACCCATAATCTGCCTTCTTAAGGCTAAGGGGGGCAGGCACTTGAGAACATCACCCTTTGTAAATCCTCTCCTTGTTGCACAGTCTCCTAACTTTGGAAATACACAGCTGTTCCCTTGTGATCCTGAAACTCTTTATTTAACAACACCGTTCACCACTGGGATTGTAGCGCTTTTCAAGCAAGTGGCTCACCACAGCTCTCTCATGGGGAAATTAGGAATGAGCATTAAATGTTTACTTAGCCAGTGACACCTACAAACTGAAAATGAGTAAAAGTGAGTTTGTAAACAGTTCAACCATTCCTTTCCTAGCTATTATTTATCATGGATGAAATTGCCTCAAGTGTCATGGAAGTAAAGGATCTGGATGAGGAAACAATTTGGGACCTGATTGAAAGCCAGCGCCACATAATCACCAACAGTGTTCGACCCTGCCACATCACACCCTTCCTACGCCAGTGTCATGTCATCGGGGAGACAGATGAGGAAGAGATTCTGTTTGCCCCTCACCTTAAACACCGGTGTATGAGAACTGGTAAGCTTTCTTCTCTTCATTTTATGCAGCTGTTTCATTTCTTTCAAGGGGGTTTTAATTGTTTTGGCTGGAAATGGAACACTTCCCACTTTAGGGAGCATTTCTTCTCCCGATGTTGCCAATTAGCTACTTAAGGGATACACCTTTCACGTTAGCTGCCTTCAATGTCTGAGTGAAACAGACAATTTCATTCCAAAGCCTCTCGATGCAGATTCCTGCAGCTAAAACCCTGCTCCAAATTTGAGTTAATGTGCCAGGCGAGTAAGACAAGTTAGATAGATTGTGTGAAGAAAAATTGTTATTTGCAATGTCCTTCTGTTACAACAGAGCATTTTTATTTCATTGAGATCAACATTGTGCATCTGCAGTTTCTTGTGTTTGCCTTCACTGCATGTTCTGCGGAATTGTGGCCATCATTCCCAAATCACATGGATTCATAAATTCATAAGTTCTAGGAGCAGAATTAGGCCATTCGGCCCATCAAGTCTACTGAGCCATTCAGTCATGGCTGATCTATCTTTCCCTCTCAAACACATTCTCCTGTCTTTGCCCCATAATCTCTGACACCCTTACTAATCAAAAAATTCTGAAAATTGCCAGGGTTTTTTTTTTGACTCCTGTCCCTCTGTGCTACATTTACACAAAGCTCCAGCAGGTTCAAAGGATACAAGCATGAATTGATCACCCATTTTGTTCTCCATAAATCAATGATCGTGCGCATGAGATGTACTAGCTGAGTTCAGCTTACTCCAACAATTAGCCATATACAAACCCATCAAAAGGTCGTGGAAGCAGCCAAACCATTTAGAATTATTAAAACATTGTTATTTTTAGAATTACCCTCCTGCATTTTAAAACATTGGTCCTTGATGTAGTTACGGTGAGCAGATTATTTAACACAGTCTAGTTCATTTGTGCTATCTTTATTTCAAGGATATATGCTCGATCTCTTAAGAACTCGGGGAAAGAAAGGAGGTGTTGCCTTTCTGGAGTCTTTAGGGTTCTATAATCCTGAAATTTATACATCAATAACTGGGAAGGAACCTACCAAGGATTGTAGCAGCATACTCGGTAAGATCGATTTTTGTTTGCATTTTTAATTTTCTCAGATTATTTATTCCCATTGCTTGTATCCATACAAAGTTGTACATTATCTATGAGCGTGAGTGCTCTTTTCCCAGAGTTCAACTAACACTTTCAGCAAGAGAGAGAGAGAGAGAAATGGGAAGCGAAAGATAGAGAAAGAATGAGAAGATGCAGAGAAGGGGTATCTTACAGAAGTCAGTTCAGAAAGTGTAAGATGAACACTGGAAACAGAGTACTCACTCTCACAGGTAATGTACAACTTTATATGGATATAAGCAATAGGAATAAATATTTTTTCAATGTCCTGTACTCAATGAAAAAGATTTTCCACAGTAAATTTAGCTTTATACCTAAAACCTCAAATACATGCATTATTCTGAAAGTACAAAAACAGTTATGAATAAATTTAGTTCACATTTTAGATATAGGGTCCAAACAGGCTCTCGGCCCACCGAGTCCACTCTGACCAGCAATCACCCATACACTAGTTTTATCCTACACACTACAGACAATTTACAGAAGACAATTAACCTACAAACCTGCACGTCTTTGGAATGTGCAAGGAAACCGGAGCACCCAGAGAAAACCTACGTTGTCACAGGGAGAACGTACAAACTCCGGGTCTCTGGCGCTGTAAGGAGGCAATACTACTGCTGTGCTACTGTTTTAATAATGGTAGGCTCAAGTCCAAATTGAGTATTATTTCATGTTCTCATTTGTAGATATGACATTTCTAAATTCATTTCATCTAAGTAAATGATTTATGGGGGGAAACCCAACTTTGTGTTCATATCCACAAGGCAACCTGTTATTTTATTTTCCTTTGTTCTTTACTTTCAAAGCACACTTCAATGGAAAACATTCAAAGCCCACTTCAGTGGATGAATTTTGAATGCAGTCATCAGGCTACCTGTCCCCCAAATGAGCTGAACTCCAGCTGCTGGGTGATAAAGCAGTGTTTTTATATTGAGCTTTCAGTGACAACACTGCCACACTGCCTACAGACCATCTTCCACAAGCTCACACTGCCACCTGCAGATTGTTGTATTGCTCCAGCATTTAACAATACGTGCTGTTCATGGGAAACTTCACCACATTTGGGTATATTCTCAATAAAATGTGCTGGTCTTTATTGTAATGTGTACAAAAATTTTCCCTGCCTGAAGATGATGGTGCACTGTTCATAAACCAGCTATTTATAGTTTTAGTTTTAGAGATACAGATTGGAAACAGGCCCTTCAGTCCACCGAATCCACGCCGACCAACAATCAACTGTACACTAGTTCTATCCTGCATATTAGGGACAATTTACAGAAGCCAATCAACCTACAAGCCGGCGTGTCTTTGGAGTGTGGGGGAAACCCGAGCACCCGGAGGAAACCCACGCCATCACAGGGAGAACGTCCAAACTCCGTACAGACAGCACCCCATCTAACGCCTGAGCTGAGTTTTATCTGGATCACCTAATGCCAATTAGTAGCACAATTAGTTTACGTCTAATCACAATGAATTTCTATTAATACAGCCATTTCTCTTGAAAATATCGAGGCTGAGAATTAAATACATGTTGTAAGTTGCAAAAGGCTTCTATTTTTTTACCCATGTGGGAAGAGCTGACAATTGCTGTAAGAACATAAAATGAGGCAATATTACAGCTGATCTGCAATGGTAATATTACAGTTGGAATAAAGTAAAGCCTGAAGATAAAACCTCAGTTCAATAAGCAAGCCTAATATTTACATGGTGTTTGTAATTTCATTAACATTTATGAAATTTAAAATTCTAGAATTTGTAGGCGAGGTCTACAAAAATCTTATTTCATTGTCAAGAGTCAAGACTGTTTTATTGCCATATGTCCCAGATAGGACAATGACATTCTTGCTTGGTGCAGCACAACAGAATATGCAGTGGAACCCAGGAACCAGTTTCTTTTTGTTTGCTCATAGTCACTAATATATCGGGTAGAGTGATAAGTCAAATGGATATGTAATGCATATATATTAACCAATAAATCTCTAACATGAAGCCTTAAAGAAAGAATGATGAAAATCACTCAATTTACTGTCTTTGGTTGCAGATGAAAAAGGAAATTTAAGTTTGATTCAAGTTTTAATGAATGAGGTAATGAATGCTCAGAAATGGTTAGGAGAAGAAAAATGTATCAAGCATCGGTTGAATGAGAAAATGCAAGGCATGGAAGAGCAAAACCAACAACTCAAGACTGAGCTCACGAATTTGAAGGCAGCAGAGGTTAACTTAAGTAGGATGAAAATGGACTGGAATCGTCACCATGATGAAATGATTCGTCTGAAGGAAGAAAATTATCAGATACTGATGCGGTATACAAATACTCTCCAGGAGAAGGAAATGTCTGTAACACGAAGCAGAGAGTTAAGGCAACAGGTATTGCTTTATTGTTCAATCAGTTATTCGTATCATATGTGAATAGAGGGATATGGGTACCGTGCAGGTAGATAAGCGATGATCTTGGCATCATGTTCGGCACAAATATTGTGGGCCAAAGGGCCTGTTCTTATGCTGTACTGTTCTATGTTTTATGTTTTATGTTGTGATACCCAACTCTTCAGCTCTAAATGGTATGAAGGTCAATGTTTAGACTGTACCTCCAGAACTTTGACTGTAATTTGTGAAGGGTTTTGGGGATGGAGGATGTGGGGTGAGAGGAAGTGAGGAGCATGTGAGTGGGAGAATGGGAGGGTTGTGGAATTGTGAGCTGCGCGGTGGAGGGTGTGTCGGACGAGAAGGGCTTCTTTATTTTCTTGATACATTTGGCTGCATAAAAGATTAAGTGAAGCCCACAAGAGATTTTGAATCAGCCTCCTAATCCATCTCATTTCAATAATGAACTGGATTTCTTGTGTTGGGAAGAGTAATGTCAACAGCGTTTTAACCCAATCCATCCTGGATTCATGATTACAGCAGGAATAGGAATACTTTATTGTCGGGTCTCCATCATCCTTTGTCCCTCGACCATTGTTCTTCCTCCTACCTCCCTCACGGCAGTCTCCCCCATGCCGGGTCCTCCATTGTTCTTCCCAATAGCAGCAGAAACTGTTGAATCTTGCACCAATGTTTTCCTTGAACCCTTTAGTTTAGTTTAGAGATACAGTGGAAACAGGTCCTTCGGCCTACCGAGCCCATGCCGGCCAGCAGACCCGCACATCAACACACTGGTGACAATTTACAATTTTATCAAAGCCAATTAGCCTACAAACCATAAGTCTTTGGAGTGTGGGAGGAAACCAGAGCTCCCTGAGAAAAGCCACGCAGGTCATGGGTAGAACGTACAAATTCTGTATAGACAGCATTCGTAGTCAGGATCAAATCCGGGTCTCTAGCGCTGTAAAGAGTCTGTCCCATTTAGGCGATTTTTTTTTTAGGCGACTGCCGGCAAATAGGCAAATAAGCGTTTTTCTGGTCGATGCTGGATTTTGAAATGTTCAAAACTTTTTGGCGACATTCGGCGACCATGGGCTTATTGTAACTTGTCTTCTCCTGGCGTAGGTGCTGTCGTAGGTTGTTGCCAGGATGATGTGGGTTGTCACCAGGTGACGTAGGTTGTCACTGGGTGCTGACTTCGGTGAATTCCATTGGCGACTATCTACGTCAACCTATGTCAACTGGCGACAGATACCAGCGACTGAATTGTCTTCAGTTGTCTTCAGTTGTCCCCCGACAGGGTCGTTGCTTGTCATAGCCTATCGTGGGTGGAGGTAGGTTGACTTGGTTGTCGTTGGTTGTCGCCTGTGTGGTCATAGGTTGGCGTAGGTGTGGTCGTAGGTGGACGTCCCAATGGGTCGCCGGTTGGCGGTAGCTTGACGTCAACTAGGTAGTAGGTTGTTGTAGCTTGTCATAGACATTGTCGTAGACATTGTCATAGGGTAGTCCAGTTGCCGTTTTTTCAGCAACTTGCTACGACTATGACAGTCGCCAGCAGTCGCCTAGTGGTACAGGCCCTTAAGGCAGCAACTCTACCGCTGCGCCACCGTGCCACCCTCTCTTCAACTTCGTTCAGATTCCATGATCTTTTTCAGGAAAAAGAATCTCATGAGTTTTTGAATACAGAAATACAGAATACAGAAAATGAGAGAGTTAAATCATGAGAAATAATTTAAATATTTGAATGGAGAGTTGTAATTTGTTGGCATCCCAACAGAAGTGTGCAATCCATGGGTCTTTTCTGTTTTGGAGGTGATGTGATGATCTTTTCTGATATCAACAAACCAGTCCGATACAGTTCCACATTCTCCTGCAAGAGGCTTGATAACACAATCATCTTATTCAGGGATGCAACCAGAAAATAATTTAGCTTTTATCTTCTTTTATCTTAGCATTGACTATCAGCAGGAGCGTGTTTCAGTCGAAGACTTTAATGATCAATTTCAAATTTATAAAGGAAGAAAAATAACTGTTGAATTGCACAAATAATGACAATGAATGACCATTGGCAGTCAAAGTTGTGAACAGGGAGATGGTCTATATCAGAACAGATGTTGGCTTGAATATAACAATTGTTTGAGTTTGAGAAATTGCATTCGACCTTGTACATGATACGGCTACTGTTAAACAGCTGCCTGCAGAGTTTGCATGTGTAGCAGTTGAAGGACTTTTTTACTGATGCTATAATAGGAATACCTTCATAAATCCAGGAAACATGCAACATAAAACTTCTCTCACATTCACTTTCCCTCTGTCGCGACTTAATAAACTTTACTAGAAGCAGTAGATCATGAAATAAGCTCATCCCTCAACACCACATTCCTGGCACCATATGATCGCAATTGATAGAATAAAAATCAATTGATTCAAGTAGGGTGAAAAATCACAATTGTGGATAAATAGATATTTTGACTCAGCTGGTCACACTGAAGAAGGGTTTCGACCTGAAACATCACCTATTCCTTTTCTCCAGAGATGCTGCCTGACCCGTGAGTTACTGCAGCAATTTGTGTCTATCTTTGGTGTAAACCAGCATTTGCAGTTCCTTCCTACACAAAATGGGTATTTTTATTTATTTTTTAATTTTTGCCTGGGTTTTTGATTACACATCTGTGACAGCAGATTTTCATGTTTCGTAAATTATATAAACATCCTACATTATTCATATGATTGATGATTTGCATAGATATTAGAAACTAGTAGCATTTGATTCCCATTGGTTAATACTTTATCAATGTTGGCTGCACTTATCATTAGTTCCTCATATTTAATTAAGAAATGTTAATTAAAAAAAAACCCAGAACAAGGCAAATGAGACTAGCTTATCTGGGGCATCTTGGTCGACAAGGCCAAAGGGCTTGGTTCTGTACTGTATGACTCTATGACTTGCAATTGATAGTGACTCGTTGATGCAAATGATATAGGATTCCACATTGGTGATTTATTATATATCTTTTTATGGAATTTAAAATAATATTGCAAAGAAAATCTCTCTTTAATATATGGGTTTCATGCCAAATCCTGTTTGAATTCCTTTTTAAAGGTCGATAATCTTATAATGGAGAATAAGAAATTAACAGTGGAATTTGATGTTGAACGAAGAGTGTCATCGAAGCTACGAGAAGCATTCAAACCCAAACAAGATGAACTTTTACATTTAAAAGAAGAAATTGATAAACTAAGATTCAGGATCCAGGAAGTACAAATGAACCCAGTAAGTATGTTGCATTTTCAAGGTCTCAAGGTTTCAAGTTCAGTTTATTGTCACATGTACCAGTTAATAGACAGTAGGTGCAGGAGTAGGCCATTCGGCCCTTCGAGCGAGCACCGCCAAGGTACAGTGAAATTTGATTTACCATACAGCCATTCATAAGTCAACGGGTGGGCGGCACGACTCATGTCGCAGCGGCCTCTGCAGTCCGTCTGTCTTTTTTTTTAATTTTTTGTCTCGTTTGAATGTAGTTTTGTTTTTTTTTTATAAAACTGGGTATGTGTGTGGGGTGGGGGAAACTTTTAAATCTTTCCCCTGCATGTAGAACCCAACCTTTTCTCTGTCGGGTCTCCGTTGTCGTTGGGGCCTAGCACCGTGGAGTGGCCTCCAACCGGAACGACCAGGGGCTCCAGTCGCGGAGCCTGCGGACTTACTTACCATCGTGGAGCTGGCCGAGTTCGGAGCGGTGGTGAAACGCTGCTGCAGCCCGACCCTGGAGATTCGGAGGCTCCAACCGCAGGTTGACACCGGGAGCCCGCGTGGGAGACCGTTTTTCGGGGCTTCCACAACGGCGACTTCTCCCGCCCGAATTGCGGGGTTGAGGATGACCTGGAGCTGAGCCTTACATCGCCCGGCACGGCTATAAATGGCCGCGGGACTTGCTAGCGCACGCCGGGCCAACTCCAAGACCCGAAGCAGGGCCTTGCATCACCCGGCTTTATAATTGCTGCGGGACTTATTTACCATCGCCCGCCGGGAGCTTTGACTCTGACATCGGGAGGAGCATGAGGAGTGCAGGGGAGAGATAAGACTTTGCCTTCCATCACAGTGAGGAGGAGATTCACTATGATGGATGTTTGTGTAAATTGTGTTGTGTCTTGGTTCTTCTTCTTGTGTGTATGACTGCAGAAACCAAATTTCGTTTGAACCTCTGGGTTCAAATGACAACAAATAAATTGTATTGTATTGTTGTATTGTAAGTGAAAAGCAACAAGACGCACAACCACATAAAAGTTAACATAAACATCCATCACAGCGGATTTCACATTCCTCACTGTGATGGAAGGCAATAAAGTTCAATCTTGTTCTCCCGTGGTCGGGTCAGTCAAACCATCTCCAGAGGACGATCAAAGCGCCTGCAGCCGACGATCAAAGCCCCCGTCGGGGTTATCGAAACTCCCGCGTCGGGACGGTTGAAACTCTCTCCGCGGCTTGGAGCTCCCGAGTTGGCCTCTTCTTACCAGAGACCGCGGGCTTCACGATGTTAGAGTCCACAGGCCCCGCGATGTTAAAGTCCCTCAGACTCCTGTGGCTTGGAGCGCCGGGTTGGTCTCCAGGAAAGGCCGCCAACTCCACGATGTTAGGCCGCAGTTGGGACGGAGATATGATATGAAACAAATCGCATCTCTGTCGAGATAAGAAATTGAAAAAAAGTTTCCCCGAAACCCCCCCCCCCCCACGCCCCATATAAAACAAACCAAGCAACACTAAAACATACTTTTAAACTAAAAATATCAAAAAGAAGAAAGGACAGACTGTTGGCGAGGCAGCCACTGCATTTTGTTTGTGTACATATATTTGCACACAGATTTTTTTGTTCATTAATTTATTCATTCAACAGCTTATTGTTTAGTACTATCAGCACTGTATTCTGCATTTGAAATTCATTTCTATTGACTTTAGTGGAATATTTTGCGCTATCGTCAAGATTTTCAACCTGAGATGTTAACACTAAGTTGCTGTCTGTCCTACTGCACAGTTTCAACATTTTCTGTTTTTATTTCAGATTCCCAATATAGGTTCATAAGTTAAAGGAGCAGAATTGAGCAATTTGGCCCATCAAGTCTACTCTGCTATTCAATCATAGCTGATCTATCTTTCTCTCCCGGCCCCATTCTCCTGTCTTCTCCCATAACCACTGACACCCGTACTAATCAAAATATCGCTGGAATTTAGATTCTTCACACTACATGATGTGTTTATCACTAACTAATTAATGGGTGGCACAGTGGCACAGCTGATAGTGCCAGAGACCCGGGTTTGATCCTGACCTTGGGTGTTGTCTGTACGGATTTTGCACGCTCACCCAGTGATTGTGTGGGTTTCCTCCAGGTGTTCCGGTCTCCCCACACATCGCAAAGACGTGTGGGTTTGTAGGTTAATTGGCCTCTGTAAAATTGCCCCAAGTGTGTAGGGAGTCATTGTGAAAGTGGGTTAATATAGAACTAATATGAATGGGCGATCAGTGGTCAGCGTGGACCCGTTAGGCCGAAGGGCACGTTCCATGCTGCATCTCAGAAGTGTCTCGACCCAAAATGTCATCTATCCATGTTCTCCAGAGATTTTGCCTGTCCTGCTGAGTTACTCCAGCACTTTGTGTCCTTTTTTGAATGCTTCCGATAACTTTCACTCTCTGTCATAATTTGAAATTTTCTTTTGTCACTGTATCATTGCAAGGATATAAATGTTTGCTTTCTGATAAATTAGATCACAGATAACTAATAATTTAATCTTAAGGAGGACAGAAAAGCACTTTAGAAAATGATGATCACATAGAATCATCAATATAGTTTATGACTTTGCAATGTTGTCGCTGTTGTAGCGTTTACCATTAAAATGTCACTTCTATTTCGCCTATTTCTGGACGAGCTTGCTTTTCAGAACAACAAAATGTTTGGGGGGAAAAAAAACTTTTTTACTTTTGCTTTTCACATAAATTTCTGAAGATGTTCAATTTTTAAAAATAGGTGACAATAGATATCTTGCAACAGGATCGTGTAGAAGCTTTGGAAGAAAGTCAAGATCTAATGAAAGAAATGAATTCACTGCGTTTGGAACTAGATAAAGCTGAACGACTAAGGAACGAGGTGAGCGCGTGCACTTCAGACTGTAAATAGACTTTGTTTGAAGGGGTCATTAGAAAACAAGAAAGCAGCAAATTAGAAATTGTAGCCACAATGTGGTTTCATCTCTTGGATATTTGTGTCTGAGAACGTTTCCAATTTACCTAGGAGCCGCTGACAATTTATTTGATTTACCAAGATTTGTCGACTTGGGCATGATCTCCAAGTTACTGCATGTGACCACATCTCCCCCTTTTCCTGAGACATTCACTCGGTGGGGTATGTTGTAAATAATCAGCAAACGTCATAATTATACCCTTTATACTTGTCTAAATTGTTGGTCTAGCAAGAGACCTCACTAAAATTAGCCGGCCTGTCATTAAAACACCCTTTGCTTTCTGGCACAGAAGCAGTTTTGGATACAGTTTGCAACTCTCTCCATGATAGGCCTTATACAGGTGTTTTGTTGACCGTTCCGCCATTTGAAACCTTGGTAAATCCATGTAGATTATATTAAGTGCACTCACTTCCTCAACCCACTTTGATACCTTCTCTATTACGGCAACAACATTAATTATCTTCTCAAATTCATGCTCTCTGTCCTTGAATAGAATATGCCTTTCCAAATAATAATTAATGCAAACCCTTGGAATCTGTTCCACTATTTTTAATCATCAATCGCCAGCAATTATTTGATCCTTTCCAAACAACATCAACCTTCCAGTGCCTTGGTATCACATGTGTGGCCAAAGAAGATGATTCAATATCAATGGTCAAAACTCGTGTCTGGGAAACACTCTATCCATGCCTAGTAATTTTATCTGATTCTAAAGATTCTAGATCTCTCACAATTTTTATCATACCTAATATTTTGCACATTTTCTCCTTTTGTTTAATGTGTATCTTCAACTCTATTGTGAAGACATACAGTATGTGAAGCATACATTTGAACCCTAACTTGATTGGTATCCATCTATGTAGATGTTTTTTTGCCCCACACATTCAATAGACAATAAGTGCAGGAGTAGGCCATTTGGCCCTTCGAGCCAGCACCGCCATTCAATGTGATCATGGCTGATCATCCCCAATCAGTACCCCGTTCCTGCCTTCTCCCCATATCCCATGACTTTAAGAGCCCTATCTAGCTCCCATTCATTAAAGAAAACAGATCAGTGATGATAACTTAACACAAAAGCAAAAGAAAAGTTGTCATCAGCAGAAAATACTATAACTGGAAATCATTAGAGTCAATGTCAAGCAAAAAAAATGATCTCTAACGTAAAATGAAAAAGCAATAGTTTGTAAGAAGGCAATATTTCCATACGAATGGGGATCTGGGAAGGGGGGGGGGTGTGAAACAGTGGAAAAATGAACAAAAGATGAAAATGCTGAATATCACATTAAACCAGAAACTCGACTACAAAGCATCTGGAAAGAAGAAAGACAGATTAATTCTTTATATATGTTCCCCACTTTACAGTTGTCAACAAGATTTCATTGTATTTCTACCAATTTTCACATTTATTTCCGAATAAAAATTTCTTGTAGTTAATATTTCTGATGAAATGATAAATAAAATGCTTTCAGCAACATGAAGAAATCATTATGTTGCTGCATATGTCTCTGCAGTGCATCCTTATCCCTGATCTTAAAATTAAACTTGTGTTTGCTGAGGATTTATTTAGTTAATGAAACTGAGAGTATCGCATGAATAGTTTTCAGATTTCAGATTGGAAACAAATTATACTGAAAATGGCAAAAAAAAATCAAATTCAGCAAAGATAAAGGAAATCTACCACATTTGTTCACATTTATAAAACTTTAAAGTGGAAAGATGTCCCAAAGTTACTTACATTCTCCATACACCACAGTTTGACTATTTTCTACTGACTCCATTTAGATCTTATCTGGTTTTGTTTTACGGACTTCACACCCCCAAATTATATTTCATCTTGATTCCTCTAGACGCAACCTTTGTTTCTCTGGCACCTGTATCAGTATCAAAATATTCAAACTGTTTTACTTTCTTCTATCTGCCAGTATTTGGACGAAAAGGAAAATATGTTCATGGAATGCGCCACTCTGAAGATTGACTGTGATATGTACAAAGATAAAATTAGCTCACTCCAGTCACAAGTCCTCGAACTACAGAAGGAGCGTGATGAGGTTAGTGTAATTAAATCTGACATTACCTGTCCTGTAATGTCCAGGTTCAGGAACAACTTCTTCCCAACAGCCATCAGGCTATGGAATACCATAAACTCCAACTAAACTGTAAACAACAAACTGCCTGGGTTGCACTAGGTACTTCTGGTTTTGTTTTTGTTTTTTACACTATATATATTTTTAATTTATTGAACTTCTTTTTATTGTTTATTGCGGTATCTAATGAGTGCTGTGTTCACCTACGTGTTGTGCTGCTGCAAGTAAGAATTTAATTATTCTGTTTCGGCACCTGTAACAATGGCAGTCCAGTGAAGTCCATTGATTTGACCAATGAAGAGGCAAATGATCAAATGTCAGATTTGAGGCCTTTTATTATTGGCAGTTTATTCAGTTTATTTTCAATTTTCAATGGATATATTTTTGTGAATTATATTCAGGGTTAGAGGGAGGTAGATCATGGAAAAGTCAAATGACTAAATTAATTAAATCTGCAATTTGTATTAAGTTCCATCTTCAGTCTTTGGGCAAATCAAATTGAAACGTAATCCTGGAGACATAAGAGACTGCAAATATTGTAATCTTGAGCAAAGAACAATGCGCTAGAGGAACTCAGCAAGTCAGATGATGCTTTGGGTGGGGACCCATCTTCAGACTGATTAAGTAGGGGGAGAAAAGTGGCAAAAGAGAGATAGAGGTGGGGGAAAGGCTCGCAAATGATAGATAGATACAGGTGAGGGGGTGAAAGTATTTGGCAGATGGGTGGAGATAGTGACAATGCTGGAGGTGAAAAAGAGACAAAAGGGTATCAGATAAGGAAAGAAGAGAGGTTGTGAAATGTGAAGCAGGGGGGATAGATTTAGATGGAAGGGGGGAGGGAAAGTAGGGGGTGATGAAATGGAAATAGGGGACAGAGATGGGATGGGTGGGAGATGAGCATGAGGAGGAGAGGAAAGGAGCATGAATGTAGGAGGGAGTTCGGTGTGTGAGAGGGGAAGAGAATTGGAGCAGAGGGACAATGCCTGAAATTGAAGAATTTAATGTTCACATTGTGTAGAATGTCTGAAGAAAGGTCCCGACCTGAAACGACACCCATCTTTTTTCCCCAGAGATGCTACCTGACCTACTGAGGTACTCCATCCCGTTGTGTCTATCTTCAATGTTCATGTTGTTGGGTATAGCGAGAAATTCCTAACATAATCTTGATTTCACTTATGCACTTTTGCTCCAGATTCCAACATCTGCAGTATCTTGTGCCTCCACTATTGGAATGTGGTTTGGATCAAGAATTCTGCCTTCTGTTTCTTTTTTTGTCCATTCCTTGGAATATTTAAATAGACGTAATTGTGACCAACTCGGCATAGCCAAAAGATAACCATGAAAACAATGTTAGATACAAAGTGCTGGAGTAACTCAGCGGGACAGGCAGCAACTCTGGAGAAAAAGGAGTGTGGGATGTTTCGGCTCGGGACTTCAGACCAAAACAATGTGCTGTGTTAATACAATTTCATCAACAGCACCAGTGCGGAAAAGGTATAGAAATGTCTGGTCAAACTTTATGATTTTTTAATGAAAATGCATGATTTATCTTATTTTCCGCAGGCATATGGGGCGAGGGATGAAGCCCAAATACATATTAGCAAAACGATCACAGACAAGGATTTATGTCGTCGGCAAGTAATCGAACTTCAGGACACGTGTCGTCAGCTGAATAAGGAAATGCTACAGTTCAAGTCAAACAAGGAGAGGCAGGAGGTAGGGTAATTTCCCTGCCATTATTTAGCAATGTTACAACATTTTGAGATTTAAAAAATCAAGTCTGCAATTTATCCCATCAGATAAAGCGTAAAAAGAAGTTTAATTTGACACCTAATTCACTTTCATATCTCAAGTATTAAAAAAGTTATGGCCATTTTCATACTCGGAAATTAGCATCTTGTTCCCTATTGATTTTCTATGGACATAACAAAAAAGCTGTGATCGTGGACAGTCAAAAGCCCATAACTTTCTTAAAAATTAAGAGAACTGAATGAAATTTTCAGTTATCATAGATTGAAGCATTCTGAAAGAAATATAAAATTTTACTTGGATGACCTGAAATTAAAGCATATAGTTAGTTAGTTACCCAATTGTAGCTAATTCCAAACTTCAATTACTAGATCTAAACATCTATCCATTTCTTAAGAAAAGATTAACATTTTTAAATAGCCTAAGTGTCCAAATAATATTCACAAAGAATTCACCATAAAATATGATTTTTAAATCTCATTTACATTAATTTATAGGCCAAATGGAAGGAATTTAGTGTTCAATTGCTGTAAATTAATGGCATTTAAATCAGCTTTTGAGTGGGGAATCCTGTGGAACGCGCTGGTTTAGAACGTTCACATTGCGGTAGATTTGTGCCCCCAAATGCCCAGAAAAATACTGCGGGATATAATGGGCCCCAAATTAGCTACTCGCAACATTAAATTTTGTATAAAGGGATCTTAAGAAGCCCTTTTTAACGTAAAAATAAACAACCTACCTTTCGTTGTCCCCTGTATGAGATCCGGCACGTTGTCGGCGGTCGCGGGTTTAGAGGTTAATTTTTAACCTACTATAACAAGTAAATAAACCCCTTAAAACTAAAAATAGCTCAAGCGACGGAATCTTCCAGCGATTTATCGTTAATAACTAACTAGGCTGAACATCCTCGATTTGAACAGCCTAGGGAAAATCGTGTTTTAAACCCGCCCCCCTCTAAACGGCGCCAAAATCGTGCACATGGGCTAGGACAGATTTTCAGTGACGATTCAGGTACGTTTTACAACATACCTACATTATTCAGGAACAATATGTTCGGGTTTTAATTGTCATCTGAAGTAAGAAGGACCATGTCTTTGGGGCAGCAATCTGGTGCAGCAGTAGAGTTGCTGCCTTACAGTGCCAGAGGCCCAGGTTCGATCCTAACAGCAGGTGCTGGCAGTACGGAGTTTGTACGTTCTCTCTGTGACCATGTGGGTTTTTCCCGGGTGCTCTGGTTTCCTCCCACACTCCAAAGACGGACAGGTTTGTAAGTTAATTGGCTTCAATAAAAATTGTAAATTGTTTCTAGTGTGTAGGAGAGTGCTAGTGTGCAGGGATCACTGGTCGGCGTGGATTTGGTGTGCCGAAGGGCCTGTTTCCCCTCTGATTCTCTAAACTAAACCAAACTAATGACTGTCGTCCGAAACAGCACTTATTCCTACCCTCAATCCCTTGCCGAATGAAGGAACTCCAGAATCCCAGAGCAGAGCAACAACTTGAATCTAGGCCATTGTTTTGATTTTCAAATGTTATCAACAGCTGTAAAGGTACAAGCATTAAGCTTAAAGATCATTAACAGCTACAATTCTCTTCCGACCTCATCTATTGCATCTGCTGCTCTAGGTGTGAACTGCTCTACATCAGTGAGACCAAGCGCAGACTTGGCGATCGCTTCGCCCAACACCTCCACTCAGTTCGCATTAACCAACACAATCTCCCGGTGGCTCAGCACTGCAACTCCCCCTCCCATTCAGTATCCGACTTTTCTGTCCTGGCCAGAGTGAGTCCCACCGCAAATTGGAGGAGCAGCATCTCATATTTTGCTTGGGTAGTTTACACCCTAGCGATATGAACATTGATTTCTCTAATTTCAGGTCGTCCTTGCTTTCTCACTCCTTCCGCTCCCCTTCCCGGCTCTCCCACAGCTAACTATCTCCACCTCTTCCTTTCTTCTTCCCGCCCACCCCCACATCAGTCTGAAGAAGGGTCTCAACCCGAAACTTCACCTATTCCTTCGCTCCATAGATGCTGCCTCACCCGCTGAGTTTCTCCTGCATTTGTGTCTACCTTCGATTTTTCCATCATCTACAGTTCTTTCTTAAACAGCTACAATTCGATCTCACTTTCCTATTCTTTCTACTGTGCCAATAGTGCATTAGACAGAAGACATTGCTCACCAGCAGCTCTGAATAAAGGACCGTGAAATGAATTTCTAAAATGAATGAATGTGTTTCCAATGGTTGGTTGAATGATAAATGACAACCAGCAAACTGAGCAAACAGCTTTGCTCTTCCAGGAACAGTACAATAAGATTGTTTACCTCCACTTGAACGAACAATAAAAGTTTCAATTCAACATCTCATCCAAAAATAGAACCTGCAGTGCTCAGCGTGCCAAGGTCACGCAGTGGAATTTGAATTCATGGCGTCTGTCTGAAGCTAAGGGTCAAAGCTAGAGAATGAGACAAGAGTAAAATACATTTTTGCAGGTGGCAGCGTGTCCTTCACATTTGTGGGCATTATTTGCCATCTCCACAGGCCTTAGACTCCTGCGGCCTTGAAAAAATGAGTGCTCTTTGTAAGACAGAGCCGTGGAATAAATGCAGCTTGGAACAGATAACAAAGACCCCAATGCCCAGCAGGATATTATTGCAGGCAATCCCTAGATCAATATAGAAACCTAGATCAACACCGGAACCTGGAGCGTTATTAATTATTAATCAATTCCAAATATTATTGGTATGCTCATTTATAATTGCAGTGGATAATGAAGGATTTTGCATATGATATTTTCACTCGGGCCAGTTGTGCAGCTTTACACAACATACAGGATTTTAAATAAAAGACACTAACAATGAAGCTCACGGCTCCAAGTCTTAGTTTAGTTTATTATTGGCAATTGTACCGAGGTTCAGTGAAAAGCTTTTGTTTGCCTGCTATCCAGTAAAAGAAAAGACTATATATGAATGCAATCAAACTGTCCACAGTGCATAGATAAAGCATAAAGGTGATTAATTAGTCATTGGTTTATTGTCACATAATTATGTGACGGCCGCCAAAATCAAATACCTCAAAGGCCAATAACATAAAACAAAACCAGGGTCAAATGGAAAAATTATTTATTTTTCACTAACAAAAAGAAGGACTGAGAATAAGCAGTATCACGCAAGATTATCACAGGTACTTTACTGTCCCCATCCTCCATAGACACAAAACCCCTCATGACAAAAGGAGCAAAATCCACCAAATCATCAGTCTCGGGCACCACAGGGATTGCATGTGCCTTCTGTGTGTTGACCAAAGCCACCGGCTTCGCATTTTTCTTTTTAAGAATGGGACACGTTTTACAAATGTGCCCTCTCTCCTTACAGTAGAAACACATTGGACTGTCCTTAGCCCCCAAATCACTGTCAGTTTTATCAGGTTTGACTTCCCACTGCTTTGAAATGCTGCTATCAACTGGCACAGAAAAAGTTTTTATACTCTTACCAGCAACACCACCATGCTCAACTGGTCTCCCACTAAAACCAGAGGATCGCTCCCCAAAAACTGCCTTATGAATGAGCACATATTCATCCGCCAATACAGCGGCCTTAGACACGTCTGAGACATTCTGCTCATTAAGATATGTTGTCACTCTTTCAGGAAGATAGTTTTTAAAATCCTCCATTATCATCAAGGACCTTAACTGGGCAAAATCTTTTACTCCCTGAGCACACCAGCGTTCAAACAGAGCCTCCTTTTCGCAAGCAAATTCAACATGTTTGGGTTATCATATTTTCTGAAACTCCGGAATTTTTGGCAGTACGCTTCGGGAACCAACTCATACACTCTGAGGACGGTAGATTTTACAATTTCATAGTCAAGGCTATTGTCTACCGACAATGACGAATATACCTCACGCGCTTTACCAACAAGGACGCATTGCAACGGCAATGTCCACACGCCCTTAGGCCATTTCAGTGATATAGCCACACGCTCAAACACAGTGAAATATTTATCAACATCTTTTTCACTGAACGGTGGAACCAAACAAATATTTCTGCTCACATCAAACTCTTTTAGAAGAGAAGCGGGAAGTATCTAATTCTTTCTCCCGCAGCTGAAATTCAGCCCTTTTGGTTTCCTCCTCAAGCTCAAGCCGTTTCATTTCAAGAACATGCATGAGCTCATCCTTTTTTAAGGCCATTTTCTGTGACTCAAGCTCCATCTCCTTCAGTTTAATGACGGCCTCCATGTTCTGAACTGGCTGTATAGATTTATGACTGTCAGGACTACTAGGCAACACCTCTTGGTCAACCAAAGCAGTCCATAACAACGTCTTAATTGACTGTTTGTTTGCTTGTTTATTAATAGAAACGCCATAATTATCTGCAAGCAACACTAAATTTTCCTTAGTACATTGATGAAACATCTCTAGGCTAGGAGCCACAACAAACTCTTCCACCTTAAATTCAATTTTTCCTGCTCACAAATGCTACCAAAATAGCCAAAACAACAGGTTACTAGAACCACAAAGCAGAAAAAAAATGATCACACAAACAGACTACCACTGCCACAAGAAGCCTATCAAAGTACACAAAATGTCTAGGGTTTACTCAAAAGTTTGAACGAGCCCCCATAATTATGTTATGGCCGCCAAAATCAAATACCTCAAAGGCCAATAACATAATACAACACCAGGGTCAAATGGAAAAATTCTTTATTTTTCACTAACAAAAAGAACTAAATCTGGATCAAACAAACAAAGAGGGGTCGGAGGAGCTAGCAAACAAAAGATAAAGGGTGCTCTGGCTGACCACTCAATGGGCCGTCGGACCAGAGACTCTAGACCTGCCTCAGTGTGAAAATAAACCTGAAACAAAACCACGAAAACAATAATGCCAGTCCCATCCTTCCCAAGCAAACCAAGTTAATACAGAATGAAGAGTTACATAAAGAACACTATGCAATCAAACAAACTAAACCAACACCAGACTGCTGCCTCTCAGTCCTTCATTTTGGAAGATGTGCTACCATTTTCAGCTGAATCATCTGTTGGTTCTAGTGTCCAGTTGTAGGGTTTGGTATGGAGTGCCATTGCATACTGTTAACCTTGAGTCTGAGCTTGTTTCGGGTCGAGTAGCTGTGGGGATACGGCCACGTTTTCCCATAAAGGGAGTGTCGTTAATTCTGGGTAGCGATTTGGCTGGGGGAAAAGTTTTGGTCACTCCTGAAGTGACGCCGGTTCCTATGTTGCAATGTCCAGATAAACTTGCTGAGCAGCATCCAAAAGTTTTTGCATCATGTGCTGTCACTCGCGCTATGGCTAGAAACCAAGCTACGTTTGATGATGAAATTGACTTGAGTGAGTGTTTCCTTGTGGAGCAGGATGGTGGATCCTGTTTTGTGCAGAGTGTGTCTGCATCACAAGTTGGTGAAATGTCTGAGACTAAACCGGTGTCGTTGTCACGTGACCAGTTGGTTGCTGAGCAGAAATGTGATGCCGATTTGTCTGCTTTGATTGACAGCGCAGTGTCAGAGGTGGAAGTGGATTCCTTGTCAAAGGGATATTTTCTGAGGGATAACTTGTTAATGCGTAAATGGTCTCCTTTGAATGCATCTGGTCAGGATGACTGGAGCATTGTTAAGAAGATTGTAGTGCCACATAGGTATTGGAATGAAAAACTTACTTTGGCTCATGATAATCCTCTTGCTGGCCATTTAGGAGTTAATAAAACGTACGACCGTATATTACGACATTTCTTTTGGCCTGGGTTAAAGAGGGATGTAGTGCAGCATTGCAAGTGTTGTCATGCTTGCCAAGTAGCAGGTAAACCGAACCAGACTATCGTTCCTGCACCCTTGTACCCGATGCCTGTAGTTGGTGAACCTTTTGAACGTATTATGATAGACTGTGTGGGTCCACTGCCTCGAACGAAAGCTGGCAACAAGTTTTTGTTAACCACAATGTGTGCATCTACCCGTTTTCCAGAGGTGATTCCATTACGGAAGATAACTGCTCCCACTATAGTGAAAGCTCTTACTAAGTTTTTTTCCTTGTTTGGTCTACCTAAGGTGATACAAAGTGACCAGGGATCAAACTTTATGTCTAAAGTATTTGCTCAAGTGTTGAAACAACTAGACATCAAACATTGTCATTCAAGCGCTTATCATCCTGAGAGCCAGGGCGCTCTCGAGCGTTTCCATCAGACATTAAAGTCTATGTTGCGTACGTACTGTCTGGAATTTGAGAAGGACTGGGATGATGGCGTTCATCTAGTGATGTTTGCAGTACGAGAGGTCGTGCAGGAATCTTTGGGTTTTAGTCCTGCTGACTTAGTCTTTGCCCATACAGTACGTGGTCCTTTAAGAGTCTTAAAAGAAAAGTGGTTACAGGAAGAAACTAAACAAAATGTTTTGGAACACGTCAGTAACTTTAGATTTAGACTGCGGCGGGCATGTGAATTGGCTAAGGAAAATCTTGAAACTGCCCAGACAAAAATGAAAGAATGGTTCCATAGGAGCGCTAAGAGCAGAGACTTTTTGCCAGGTGACAAAGTTTTAGTATTGTTGCCAATTCCTGGGTCTAGTCTGCAGGCTCGTTATAACGGCCCTTATCTGATAGAAAAGAAAATGGGTGAGAGAGATTACCTAATTGCCACTCCTGATGGGAGGCGTAAAAATCAGCTTTGCCATGTAAACATGCTAAAACAATATCACGAGAAAAAGGCTGTGGGTTTTGAATCGGAGACGCTGTGTCTCACACTATCGTCCAAGCCTGTTTTGACTGCGATGGTGCTGCCCCCTGACACTGGTGCTGAAGTGGGTGAGGCACGTTTGTCTGTGGCTGTGACGCATGGTAAACTGTCCAATTCTGAGGTGTTGAAAACACTTCCATTGCGTTTATCTCACTTGACTGAGAGTCATCGGAGAGATCTGATTGCTTTGGTTGAGTCAAATAAGTCGCTGTTTTCTGATGTGCCGTCTCAAATTTCCATTCTAAAACATGACATTGACGTGGCTGATATTAAGCCAATTAAGCAACACCCATATCGTGTCAATCCAGACAAGCGCCGCCGTATAAAGAGTCAGGTTGACTATATGCTGCAGCATAGCATTGCTGAGCCTAGCTGTAGTTCATGGAGCTCTCCTTGTCTGTTGGCTGCTAAGGCTAATGGTGACGACCGGTTCTGTACTGACTTTCGTAAGGTTAATAGCGTAACCAAAACCAATTGTTATCCTCTCCCACGTATGGAGGATTGCGTGGATCGTGTCGGTAGTGCCTCTTTTGTCACAAAATTGGATTTATTGAAAGGATATTGGCAAGTCCCTCTAACTGAGCGTGCAAAAGAAATCTCTGCATCTGTTACACCTGATGATTTCCTTCAATATACTGTCATGGCTTTTGGTATGCGTAACGCGCCAGCAACTTTTCAACGGTTGGTAAACGTAGTGTTGTCTGGTCTGTCTTATTGTGAGGCATAACTTGATGATTTGGTTGTGTGCTCCAGGTCGTGGATCGACCACATCGACCACTTGACAGAGGTATTCAAACGACTCGCTCATGCAAACTTAACCATCAATCTTGGAAAGTGTGAATTTGGCCAGGCCGCGGTAATCTTGGTAAAGTGGTGGGCCGGGGTCAGGTTCGCACGCTCCAGGCAAAGATAGAGCATATTGTCGCGTTTCCAGCTCCTACCTCTAGGACTGAGCTCCGTCTTTTCCTGGCAATAGTGGGATACTATAGAGGGTTCTGTCCAAATTTCTCTGTGGTGGCTGCTCCTTTAACGGATCTGTTGTCCGAAAGTCATTAAAGTACCTGTGACAATCTTGCGTGATACTGCTGCCTCTCAGTCCTTCTTTTTGTTAGTGAAAAATAAATAATTTTTCCATTTGACCCTGGTTTTGTATTATGTTATTGGCCTTTGAGGTATTTGATTTTGGCGGCCGTAACACATGTAGCGAGGTACAGTGAAAAGCTTTTGCTGCATGCTAATCAGTCTGGGGAAAGACAATACATGATTACAATCGACCCATCCACAGTGTACAGATACATGATAAAGGGAATGACGTGAATAATGCTTAGTGCAAGATAAAGTCCAGTAAAGTCCGTTCAAAGATAGTCGGAACTTATGAACGTATTGCAACCTCAGACATATTTAAGTCATAGAGAAAAATGACAATATGAAAGTTACAGACAGGTGGAAGAAATACTGCTTGCTCATTAGAAGCAGAACCATAGGAGGGTGGGATGAATATTTAAAACATGAAAATACCAGGTATGTAAATGTGATTATGTTCCCGTGCAACCCATATAAATATGCTTGCCTTATTAAACGTATTTTCACAATAACTTTCCTTAAACAATAATGTTTAGTGCAAGATAAAGTCCAGTAAAGTCCGATCAAAGATAGTCCGAGGATCTCCATTGAGGGGTACAAAATACAGTGCAACATTCAGTCTTCACGGTAAACCTGTATGATTGAATGATATTCTGTAAAGAAAGAACTTGTGAATTCAATGTATTTCAATTTCCCTTACTTTACTCCCTGCCAGAAATTGTCAACAGACAACAAAACCCCACAACGTGAAAAACCGAAACTGAAGCGCCTGCAAGCTGTGAATCTGCGGACCGTCAGCTGTGATAGTGAGGACAGCAACAGCAGCCAGAGTGATGTAAGGCAGTGACTCTCATAACCTGCACTCCTAGGAACATCTGTACACAGAGGGACATAATAATGCCTTGTATCATGAACACAGAAACAGGTCATTCAGTGCAACACGGGCGACATAATGGCACAGCCGGTACAGCTGTTGCCTCACAGCACCAGAGTCCCAGGTTCAATCCTGACCTTGGGTGTAGGCTGTGTGGAGTTTGCATGTTCTCCCGGTGACCACGTGGGTTTCCTTCGGGTGCTCCGGTTTCCTCCCACATCCCAAAGATGTGTGGGTTTGTAAGTTAATTGGCCGCTGTCAATTGCCCCTAGTGTGTAGATAGTGGATGCGAAAGTGGGATAACATAGAACGGGTGATCGATGGTCAACGCAGACTCGGAGGGCTGAAGGGAGCCTATTTCTAAGCTGCATTTCTAAACTAAGCTAAACTAAAATAAATAACTAAATAAAATAAAATAAATATTCGCTGCCATGTTTATCAGCAACATGAATCCTATCCCTTATACTGTAAGTAGAGAAAAATGCTGGAGGAACTCAGCAGGTGAGACAGCATCTTTGGAGAGAAGGAACAGGCGATGTTTCGGGTCGAGACCCTTCTTCAGACTGAACTTATATTGTAAGATCACTTTATACTTTCATCACATACTTCTCTTCCTTTCTCCTTCACCGATTTATCTAATGTGCAGTTTTTTGCATAAACAGCAACTGTCTCTCATGAAATATGGGAATTCTGAGAATGCTATTTTTAGGTGGGTTGCTTAAACAAATTATTTGCATCTAATGGTAAAGGATTCTGCATTAATTGTTCTCAGTTAGGGCAGTCCTGGCGGATTAATCTGGCTCCTCCTATTGCTGCTCCTATTTGGCATGAGATGGCTAGTAGCCAGAAAGTAATGTATCTGTGAAGAACACAGAGCAGAGCAATCAATGGCTGAGTAGTTCATTACTTCTTATTTATAGTTCTATTCAAACTTAAAGAAAACTGAAAGCTGTGAGTCGCTGAACAGTCTCAGCTCTTCCTTCGTTGAGCCGCCCAGTCAGGAATCTATCTACAGGCGCCTAAATGAAGATGACATGGAAAAATCATTCAGGTAAGATAGCGCACACACATGTGAATGCACATACACACACATGCATGCATATGCACCAGTGCACACATGCATGCATATACAAGTTCACACATGCACATGTCCATACACACAAACACACATTGTTGCACGCATGTGCATGGGCATATAAGTTCACACACATGCATGCGCACACACACACACACACACACACACACACAACACACACAGACACACACACAGTTAAGATCCAAAGATTCAACAGGAGAAATGGTCCCTTAGACGTAAGTGTAAAGCCATTTTAGAACACTACTGAAAAAACAGAATACTGGAGGGAGAATCCTTTTATAATTGGGTATTATAATCCTTTGCTGTTCCACTTCTGTTTTTGCAGCAACGCATATTTTAATGATGACGATGTTTTCACATCAGTAGGTGATAGCACTGGTGCAGACAGTTGTGGTGAAAATGTTCCTGATGTCAGTGAGTTTTCAATTTCTCATTCATGTTCTGGGTACAGCAGCAGGTATGACAGAAATCTTAGCAACCTGATAATATGCAATAATTCAATGAGCGAAGCTCTATCACATTAAAGACTGGCAATATAATTCTTATACATTATACAATTTCCAACACCTTGCCCACGTTAGAATTTCCAATCAACATTAAAGATCAGACTAAAGGGTCCATACAATATTAGCTCCATGTCACAGGAGGGTTGCAAAAGTCCTTCAGAACAAGCTTTGATGGGGAAGATTCCAACAGGAATCATTTAACCAGACTGACATCCCCTTTCCAAGTCCGGAAGGATTTGCATTGCCTGGTTTGGTAAATGACACTTTGATAAAGATCATCAATACTTGGTTGAACAAAGACTTTAATGTGTAATATTGAGTGGCATCTGGTGCTCAATAAACTTGATGTGGCGAATGGCCTTATTCTGCTCCTATAACTTATGAACTTATGAATATGTAGCAATGGTTTTGAGTATCATCAGTGGAGAACGACAGAAGTTTAGCTGTTTGAATTTCCTGTGCCAATAAAGACAGCTATTTGTACTGTACAGTGCCTGAATATCATAGTTGAAGTATTTGGGCTCATTGCTGTATCGGAAATTACAAATCCTTTGGTTAACGAGGCCAAACTGTTTCCTTCTTAGAAGTTATGCTCCAAATACATGGCAAGTAAAATGGAGTTCTAACTAAATATGTCCATGGACATTGCCTGGCTGACAAAATATTTCTAGCATTCTCTTTTTATTTGATGTAATTGGAGCTGCTATTCCACAGGTCAACCTGAGGAAGTTGCTTGGAGGAAGTAATGTGGGAGAAGATTGAGGAGCTGGTACTTGAGAAGTTGGAGTCTGCTTGATCTATTTTTGCAATATATTTTAAAAGCTCCACAAAGACATGCAGAACATCCTCCATGCTTTGCTTCCATAAAGTACTTGGTCAGTGGTTCCAATCTCCCTTCCATTGACTCAATTTAAACCTCACAATCCCTCTGCAAGGCCACCAGCATAATCAAGGACAGGCCTCACTCCTGTCCTTGATTGTGCCTCCCTCTTCTCCCCTCTCCCATTAGGCAAGAGGTATAGAAGGGCCCATCATCAACCCCTCTGCAAGCCCAAGCCTGAATAACTTCAGGTTTATTTTATATCCACCATCCTGTCCTGTTTAGATTGTGTTACATGTTGCATGATGGTGTTTCCTGATATCTAACCTCAATTTGACATTTACTAGTTTCTATATTCCTTTCCTTTGTAGTGAAGGTGCATCTTGTTAAAAAAAAAAAGGTATCCAAATTTAACTCTTCTATCTTGCTGATGATATCTCATTTGTCTCGTAAGTTATTTTCTGATTCACCACTTTACTATTGGCTTTCTGACATAGTTGGATGTGCCTTTTCTTAAGTTCTCAGTTACTGCCAAATCTCATCTCTTTCATCCACATCCATGAAATGAATTGAGCAATTCTTCCTTTCTCTTCAAACTTATTCACGTTGAATTCAGGTGTATTATTGGAATCCTATAAGTGTTTCTCTTGCACTCCCTCATCTTCCCTTGTCTGGCACTCCAGCTTTCATGCACATACAAAATGTCCACTTTTCAATGCAATTTATTGTTATATAAAGCATTTTATATTTCTGAGAGATCAAATGCTTTGTAAATATAAACTCCTTTTAGTTTTAGTTTTGCGTTACAGTGTGGAAACAGGCCTTTTGGCCCACCCAGCGATCCCCATACACTAGCACTACCAACTAGGGACAATTTACAATTTTTACCAAAACCAAATTAACCTACAAAACTGTAAATCTTTGGAGTGTGGAAGGAAACCAGAGCACCCAGGGAAAGCCCACGCGATCACGGGGAGAACGTAAAACTCCGTACACACAGCACCCGTAGTCAGGACTGAACCTGGGTCTCTGGCACAGTAAGGCAGCAACTCTACCGCTGCGCCACTGTACCTCCCTTAATATCATCTATAATTTTCGGCAATTTGCATTTTTGGATCCAACCATCATAGGTACAGCATGAGCAGTTAGCAGCTTCATTCAGTACACCTCACCAGTCTGCTTATTCATTCTAACAAACCTTTCTTCCAAAGTCTCAAATGGCTGAAGTAACTCAGCAGGTAGCATCCTGGAGAACATGGATAGGTGACATTTTGGGTCGGGACCCTTCTTCAGACTGATCAGTCCCGTCCCGAAACGTTCTCCATAGATGCTGCCTGACCTGCTGAGTTATCCCAGCACTCTGTGTCTTTGTTTTGTAACATGGCACCTGCGGTTCCTTGTTCCTACATTTTAACTGCTCCACTGTGAAGTCTCCTCAAGGTATGCTTACATTGAAGAAGTTCTTCTCCTCTCTCTGACGGGAGTTCTGTGAGACCCTCTCTCTTAGTGTTCCCCCTCTGTGATTCCTGTTGCTCTCCTGCTCTAGGGCCATGCTCTGACTCGAACTCACTAGCCACGTGTGTTTTCTCAACACTTGCCCCGTTGTCTTCTTGTGCTTTGTGATTTCCAGGATTCCAGGTATCAGCACTCGATCCACGATCAGTCAGAACAAGGGTCCCGACCCAAAACGTCACCTAGCCATGTTCTCTTGGAATGCTGCCTAACCCGCTGAGTTACTCCAGCACTCTGTGCCTTTGTTTTATAAAACAGCATCTGTAGTTTCTAGTTTCAAAACCTTTCTTTCACGTTACTGACCCACATTCAAGCTTTACTGTGGGCCCCTAAAGAGTTAAGCTTGTTTAGCACGTTTTCAAGAGGAAAGATTAAGAGAGGAACCCTCAGCATAAAGCCACATCCTTTCACATCGCAATGCATCTCTACAGTGCTCATATATTTATATATATTTCACAGCTCCAGATAACTTGTGTAATCATGAGTGTGATGTTAAACTGCGATTTCCGATACACTCTGCCATGCTTTGCAGCTAAATAGTGACTATTTCACTTTGATGTGGCGAATGTATCTTCAAGGTTAAAACTAGATGCAATTCAGTAGTCCAGTCAAAAGCTGCAAAGAAAGCATTTAGAGTAAATGACCACAGTTTCTTAGAATTTAACTAAAGTTGCAGAAATTCTGAACAGTTAAGCGTTCCTTGCAGCGCAGGAGAATGAGGGGTGATCTGATAGAGGTGGATAAAATCATGAGAGGAATAGATCGGGTAGATGCACAGAGGCCCTTGCCCAGAGTAGGTGAATCGAGGACCAGGGGACATAGGTTCAAGGTTTCAAGGTCAGTTTATTGTCACATCTACCAATTAAGGTACAGTGAAATTCGAATTACCATACAGCCATACTAAAAAAGCAACAAGACACACAACTACATAAAAATTAACATAAACATCCACCACAGCGGATTCCCAACATTCCTCACCGTGATGGAAGGCAAAAAAATCCAATCCTCTTCCTCTTTTATTCTCCTGTGGTCGGGGCAGTCGTACCATCTGTAGTCGGGGATTTAAAGTGAAGGGGAAGAGATTTAAGAGGAAACTGAGGGCTAACTTTTCAAACAAAGGGTGGTGGGTGTACAGAATAAGCTGCCAGAGGAGGTAGTTGAGGCAGGGACTGCCGCAACATTTAAAAAACAGTTGAACAGGTACATAGATAGGACAGGTTTGGAGGGATATGGACCAAAGGCGGGCAGGTGTACCTGGGACATGTTGGCTGGTGTGGGCAAGTTGGGCCGAGGGGCCTGTTTCCACGCTGTATCACTCTCTAACTAAGTAGTTAAGGATAAAGATAGAGTTTATTAAGTTTGTGTCTCAATTTTACATTGGAGAATCTGGAGTGAAGCTGAAAGTACAATGCGATATAGTACTTCAACATTTGCATAAATTATATTTAAATTGTGTCAAATTCATTTCAGTACCAGTCAAACAACCCGAGTCATCCATTCAGAAAATACTATCTATGTTGGAACCCATTCCATCATCTGAGCAAAACCGGTAAAACTAATTTTTGTTTGGTTACATATATCCAATGTCCGTTTCAAATGTTTTCCCCATCTGTTATTGAGACAAATGCAAAATGTATTTTATTGCAGAATAATAACAACACTTATTAAGGAATGATCTTATAACTCTCAACTTCCCACCCATCCCCTTTGCCCACTTCCATACTCCCTCCCCAATCCCTCGTATGCTTAGAAATAATATTTTAACGCCCATTGTCAGATAAATATTCTGCAAGATTTCTTCATTCTTAGAACAAAACAAAGGAGATGTGGTTGTATCTTCAGTAGTTTTGTGCTGTGGACTTGTCCAGAAACGATCTGCCTTTATATATTCCATCACTACCATGTCATCCTCTGTGTTTGGCCAGGGTCC
Source organism: Leucoraja erinaceus (assembly GCF_028641065.1). Lineage (NCBI taxonomy): Eukaryota > Metazoa > Chordata > Chondrichthyes > Rajiformes > Rajidae > Leucoraja > Leucoraja erinaceus. The sequence continues at coordinate 15,936,680 of NC_073399.1, read as the reverse complement.
ACCTTTCTGTTTTCAATACCAAGTGAATAATGGAAGTAGGTCTACAGTAACATCGATAGAGCTGATACACTGTGAAATAATGTTATTACTAGTTGTGTGTCTGTTTGGATACATTGGTACAATCTTCGTCTTAACTAAATAGGTCTAGATTTGAGGCACAATCTAGCCATAAACATAACTCTCCTACAGCGTACGTCCATCTCCTTATATATTTAAAGTCTTGCTCTCCAGCATAATTTGACTTTGAATGTTTATTGAGCATTATATCTTCGGTATATATTGTATCCTCTAAATTCTTGACCTCATACTATCACCTTGTTATCAAAAGCAAAGGAGATCAACAGGAATATACCCGTGAAAAAGGTAATCAGAATAACCAATTTCCTGTTCATTATCTAGTGCCTATTCATCCCTGTTCATTTATCATAAAATATTACCAAGTGTTGCCTAGTTGACATTATCTGATACCACATCATCTTTAGGAAGAAGCTTTACCCTCACTGGGAGAAACTGAAAATACCTGACAACAGTTCTGTTGCTTGGATATTTCACTGTACTTTTAAGAGCTTGTATAAATTTGCAATGTAAATTTAGAAGAAATTGAAGGAAAGGTGCAGAAATTTTCCACGGGCTTCAAATCTAATTCTTGGACTTTCCTGTGATTTGTTCAGCCACAGGCCTTTTCCCCCAAGAGCTCCGCAGGTAAGATCACTGAGCAGAATATCGTTGTTTGAGTTCGAAGGAGATGGCATCTTGGATCAGATTGAAGTCATTGGCGGGAATGCGACGGGAATATTCATTCACAAAATTAAACCCGCATCTCCAGCTCACAACAGTGGCCTGGAACCAGGCTTTCAGATCATGATGGTAAGGTTTCAGACATGCTGCAACTTTGTTTTCTCTGGGTACATGGTTGTTGAAGCAAATTCAAAGCTTGGAAAGGCACATTCACAAAGGACTGGTATGATTGTAAAAAAAATGTTCCTAGTGTGTGTAGGATAGTGTTAATGTGCAGAGACCGCAGTGGGCAGAAGGGCCTGTTTCCGCGCTGTATCTCTAAACTAAACATAGCTACTGGGGCAAAGACATGATATGAAATGCCACTGTAACTGAATGCATGCAGAGGAGGTTGCTGGATAACAACTGTCTGGTCATGCAGCCTGTTAAAAATCATAATTCATGATCAGGTATGAATAATGATACCTTGGTAGTAGATACCAGAGTGCAATCATTGTCCTCAGAACTTTCAAGAGGTCCTATTGGAGAGAAGTATGGAAAAATAAATGTAACCACATCACATTTCTTGTGGTAACAGAGGTGGAAATTGATTGCCTGTCATTGCCTTACATTATTATTTCTGAATGTTCATTCATTTGATCCTTGAAATGCTTAATCGACAATATTATAATTCATTTAGAAAGTAAGATGTAAAGCAAAAAAAGAGCAAACTGCTTGAAGAACTCAGTGGTTCATAAGATGCTGGGCACACTTGTTTAATTTTCCCACTTTTGTTACATTGCATATACTCAGATTTATAACAGAATGCATATTCAGTAAATATTTAGTCTTTTTGGAAGCATATCCTCAGATTCTGGCAACCACAACCTTGGTATTAATATCTCAATTTGGGCTCCAAAAACGTCATTACAATATGTAGAAACAAAGGGCTGTAGAAGGGTCCCGACCTAAATCGTCACCCATCCCTTTTCCCCCAGCGATGCTGTCTGACCCATTGCGTTACTCCTGCACTTTGTCTAACTTCATCGCAATACGACTATTTTACTATTACATTTCAGCAAGAAGTATTTTGTTCTTCTATTTTCAGATTCTCTTATTTGCGTTTTTTTTTAATATATGATCAGGTGTACAAATGTATTAATTAAGTGCAAAAGCTGTAAAGACATGAACTTTGTTTCTAGACCAATAATATAATGTAACCTGCAGGTGGAATTCAATGGCAGGGAGCAAACAAAGACCATACTGGAGGATGTCAGTTTCGAGGAGGCTATTTGGACCTTGAAACAAGTTAAAGGAACGTGCAGCTTGGCCATTAAATGCAATAGTGAAGGTAAGCTACAGAACAAACAAAACAGTATTACATCATTCATCCTAAAGAGCCAGTATGTTCCAATATTGTCAGCACAGTGGCGCAGCTGGTAGAGCTGCTGCCTCACAGCGCCAGAGACCGGGGTACAATCCTGACATCGGGTGCTGTCTGTTTGGGATTTGCAACATTCTCCCTGTGACCGGGAAGCTCCACTTGGTGCCACTGGTGCTCCAATTTCCTCCCACATCCCAAAGACATGTGTGTTTGTAGGTTAATTGGCTGCTGTAAATTGCCCCTGGTGTGTAGGGAGTGGATGAAGAATTGGGATAACTTAGAACTAGTGTGAACGGGTGATCAAAGGTCAGTCTGGACTCTGTGGGTCGGAAGGCCTGTTTACATGCTGTATCTCTAAATTAAACAAAATTAAAAATAACCTTTAGAACATCGAATTCTCCCAATTTTGTTAGTCCTTGCTGTCTCCTCCCCCTCCTCAGCCCCCCTGCTGTCTCCTCCCATCCCCCAGCCTTCGGGCTCCTCCTCCTCCTTTTCCCTTTCTTGTCCCCGCCCACCCCCGCCCCCGATCAGTCTGAAGAAGGGTTTCGGCCCGAAACGTTGCCTATTTCCTTCGCTCCATAGATGCTGCTGCACCCGCTGAGTTTCTCCAGCTTTTTTGTGTAACCTTAAAAATAACCTTGTAGCCCATCAGTGATTTCTAAAAATTAAACTAATAACATTTTAAAATTACTCAGATAAAAATACAGAGGAGTTGCTGGACTGATTTTAAATATCAGATATGTAGATTACAGATAGATTTTATTTTGTGTTGCCATTGTGAGTTTGTTATATCAGTTTGAATACTTAAGAGATCAGGGTTTCAAGTTGATTGAGTTATTTGGTTTGGTTGTGTAAGAAAGCAGAAATATTCTCAGTTAATCGATGATAGAAGAACACAGCACAGGGACAGACCCATCTGCCCACAATGTCTGTGTTGAAATATGTCCCAGAATACTTTCAAATCATGGTTCATTTGATTCTATCAGCATGCACAGGTAAAAATGAAAAATATTTTATAATTACTTGTAGAAAAAAGAAACTGCAGATGTTGGTTAATACAGAAAAGGCCACAACGTGCTGGAATAAGTCTGCAGGTCAAGCAACATCTCTGGCGAACATGGAAAGGTGACGTTTCAGTTCATGACCCTTCAGTCTGAAGAAGGGTCCCGACCTGAAACGTTATCTATCCATGTTCTTTAGAGGTGATGCCTGACCTGCTGAGTTACTCCAGCACTTTGTATTCTAATTAAATTTACTTATTGGTCTTCAGTTAATAATTACATTGCTTTGCATCATTTTTAAAACAGTTGCACACATATTTAAATCACTGTTGCGAAAACATTTTTCCCCATCTTAAAATAACGTTAATTGTGATATTTGATTTGGGTAAAATGAATCATTTTCAGATTGGCACACTGCCCAGATTTGCCTCCCATTTGGAGTTGAGGAGTTACTCGAGGGGTGGAACAAAGGAGCCCATCGGGGAGAGGACCCACTGTGTCCGTCGGCCCATCGGGGAGCGGATTCCTCTGGAGTTGGAGGGGGGGGGGGTATTGTGCTGTTTGATCGCCCCCTACTATCCCAGGGACAGGGAGTCAGGACGTTCACCGAGGGCGGCCCGCAGAGGGTGACAGCATGGGGGGACTGCTGTGAGGGAAGTGGAAGAACAATAGAGCACCTGGTGCAGGGGAACTACCGGGGGGAGGGGGAAGAACAAAAGGGGGCCTGACACGGAAAATGTAGTCAGTGCAATTTATGTGGAGACTATTTGCATACCTTGTGTATGCAAGCAAAAAATTTCAATGTGACTTGTCATATGTGACAATAAAGTAACGTTTTCAAGTATTCAATTGAGGAGGAGTGTGGGGTCACTGTTAGAATCCCCTGATATCCACTGACAGGAGCCAGATCCCTGGTCATGTTCAGTGAGGCTTGGTAAGAGTAGCTGAATGGTCTTGCACAAAGTAATACAAAACTATTAAGCATTTATTTAAAAAAATATATATATTTTTAATTTGGAACAAGAAATAAGTGAATTGACCCGTCTCTTCCTAATCCCAACCAGGAAGATTGAATCTTATGTCGTATGAATCCCAATCATACGACAGCTTTGGCGGAATGAACGTACCCCGTTAGGCTGAGATGTTCACATTGTGAGTCGTTGAAGGCCAATGGTTTCCTCTGGAATAATTCAGCCCAATGTTTTCCATTTATTGTTGTCATTCTTTGAAATATTGTTTCCAGTTTTGAGTAGTTTGACAGTTAAAATAAGTTATGTGAAAGGGAATGGCCGTAGGAAAATAACTGAGCAGGTATATTGTTGGAAAAATAGGAACTTGCGTTTACTTATTCTTAATCAAAAGTTACTCAATCAAATTATATGTTCGAAGAAGGGTCTCGACTGAAAATGTCACCCATTCCTTCTCTCCAGAGATGCTGTCTGTCCTACACCAGCATTTTGTGTCTATCTGCCGTGTAAACCAGCATCTGTAGTTCCTTCCTACACATATATAAGTTACATGTTTACTATAGAAGTTTGAATGGCTCTGGAGCAGAGATATACTGAAAGGAGTGACTAACATTCCATATTAGTTCCACACACTTGAAAATTACTGTATTTCTTTCTGAACTATTTTTAAGGTTTTTATTTAACATAGTCACAATTATTTCTTCAAAACACTAGCTAAATCAAACCCATATTAGTGTGTAAACAAAAGGACAAAGTGCTGGAGTAACTGAGCAGGTCAGGCAGCAATGTTATTCCAGTACATTGTGTCCTTTTTTGTAATAACCAGCATCTGCAGTTCTTTATTTCTTCATCTTAGAGTGTACATTTATAGACTGTATGGAATTAAAACAGGAACAAATAGATGCTTTTTGACCATATTTATTGGTCTAGCTGGTTCAACTAAGTGACTTGTTAGGGCAAGAAATTCTTTCCATTTCGAAACTAATTTTTTTTATGGCTGTCATGAACTTTTAATTTAGAAGATTGAGGGGGGATTTTATAGAAACTTACAAAATTCTTAAGGGGTTGGACAGGCTAGATGCAGGAAGATTGTTCCCAATGTTGGGGAAGTCCAGAACAAGGGGTCACAGTTTAAGGATAAGGGGGAAATGTTTTAGGACCGTGATGAGAAAAACATTTTTCACACAGAGAGTGGTGAATCTCTGGAATTCTCTGCCACAGAAGGTAGTTGAGGCCAGTTCATTGGCTATATTTAAGAGGGAGTTAGATGTGGCCCTTGTGGCTAAAGGGATCAGAGGGTATGGAGAGAAGGCAGGTACAGGATACTGAGTGGATGATCAGCCATGATCATATTGAGTGGCGGTGCAGGCTCGAAGGGCTGAATGGCCTACTCCTGCACCTATTTTCTATGTTTCTATGTCTATGTTTAAACTAAATTCCAGTACTTGGGCAGTAAATTCCATATGTATGAGCCAAATATCAAAGGTTTGCAGATCTTACACTCATCAAATTATTTACTCTGTTTATCTTCAGTTTTCCAGAAGCTCATGTTGTTTATGCTTGGCTTAGGTACTTTACTTTAATCAGTATGAAATATTTTTTTCTCCATCAAATCTTGCCTGATGCATCACAATTTAATTTTATTAAAATATTAAACCTCTTCTGATTTTGTAAATTAGAATTTAAGATTCCAGAAGGTAAACTAACCCAAAATTGATATTGTGTTGTGTTTTGCTTAATTAGCTTATCAAAAATTAGTGGAAAACATTGAAAAAAAGATCATTACCTCAGGGGATTCATTCTACATCCGAATCAACGTAACATTTGACAAAGACAGTGGTGCCCTGGGTGGATTTATCGTCCAATGCAATGAAATCTTGCACGTCACTGACACCATGCACAGGGGCACGAGTGAATGGAAGACGTTCAGAGTTAATCCACACACGATGATTGACGTGGATGGTGGTTCTATTCCAAACTACTACCGGTAAGAATGTTAGATCGGTGATCCCCTCAGTCCTGAGCACTCTGCCTTTGTGATCCAAATCATATTTATAATGAGAGCAGTGCAGCAATTATGGCAACACGCAGAAATGCTGAACATCACTTTTAAACACATAATGCATGTTAATTTTGGGGCCTTCCTTGTTAATGGTTAGAGAGTGAGCAGCTAAAGCCTGTGATTGTTATACATTGGGATTTAATCTCCTATGAGAAAGGACATTGAATCAAGGTCTCTTAAACACCTCCCGCCTGTGTTCACATGGCAGTGGAATTGAAGCAAGATCTCAATGGGTCTGTGTGTTGATGTTCCATAAAGTTGAGTGGGATATGGGGCAAATGAGACAAGCTTAGATGGGGCATTGTGATCAGCATGGACAAGTTGGGCCGAAGGGCCTGTTTTCGTGCCATTTATCTCTCTTTAAGCTGCCTACATTTGGGCTATTTCATTCACTTTGCTGCAAGAAATATATGAATCTGAATACTTCTTGATAGGAATCTTTAAGCACAGGGAAGGTCAAAAAAATAATTTTCTTACATTTATTTTGATTCTATTCTCCAGGTATTTATTTCCTTTTTGCCTTGTATCAGCATCCAATCAGAGAATGGCCATACGAAAGTTTTATTTAGTTGTGAAAAGTGCTTAACAAAGGCTTATTTTTCAAATTAATTCTTCCATTTCCCTGGATAAAATGAATGACTAAATCCATGAAACTATGAATCCATGCATTATTATTTTAAGTAATAAGCCGGCACTGTAGCTGAGCAGTGGTGTTGCTGTCTTACAGCTCCAGAGATTCAGGTTCAATCCTGAATACGGGCACTGTCTGTATGGAGTTTGTACGTTCTCCCCGTGACCGCGTGGGTTTTCCCCTGGTTGTCCGATTTCCTCCCACACTCCAAAGACCTACAGATTTCGGTAACATTGTAAATTGTCCCTAGTGTGTAGGATAGTGCTAGTGTACGGGGATCACTGGTCGGTGCAGACATGGTGGACTGAAGGGCCTATCCCTGCGCTGCATCTCTAAACTAAACTAATACTTTTACTTTTCTCCTTTGATTGACAATTCACTTGGGAGTGAACAGCTGAGAGGTGGAGCAGCACAGGAAATTTAACAAACAGCTGTTAGCAGGAAGCCAGATCAATATCACTTGTGAGTTGGAACAATGAACTGAGAGAAGAAATAATGCGGGTGGTTTATAAAGCAGTGATTAGTGCTAGGCGTCTAGGCGTGACTGCTCCTAGTGGTGTATAATAGGAAGACAGGCACTAGCAGAGCTGCCATTTTGGAGTGACCATTTTGTATCAAGGCGTAGGTGCTGTGTTTGAAGGTAAGTGTCGAATCTTTGGCTTGAGATGCTTTGACCAGAAAGCTGACCAAGGGTGGAAGGTAAGATAAAGAAGGTTGTGGCGGTCCCTGGGGGTTAGGCCACTCCTTGGGTCATCCCCATCGGCTCTTGAGGGACAGGGATGATTGGCTGCCCAGGGGGTTTCCCGGGTCCTGCTCGTGGGTGTTCTGTGTTTGCCATGATTCATAAAAACGACTTCTGAACCTGCCTGGCGTCTGGCCTTTTCCTGACCTCATCCAGGCCACCACAACTGGTGACCCCGATGTTCATCACGCATCGTGATGGAGAACAACGCCATTGGGCTGAAGCTCCCGACTTTGTGGACCGAAGAGCCTGATATCTGGTTCCAACAGGCAGAGGCAGTTTGCTCTGCGAGGGGTGACGGTAGATGAAACTAAGTAATTTTACGTGGTCAGCGCTCTTGACCAGGCGACTGTGAGGTGGGTTAAACCTTACCTCAGTGCCCACCCCCCCCACACCCCACCCCGTTAACTAACAAATATAGGGGCCTTAAGGACCTGCTTATCAGGAGATTTGGCCTGAGCGAGTCTGAACGGGCAGCTCGGATTCTCCGAATGGACGGCCTAGGTGACCGCCGGCTGTCAGCCCTCCTGGAGGACATGCTCGCCCTTATGGGTGACCACGAGTCCTGATTTTTATTTAAATATGCCTACCTTCAGCAGCTCCCGCCCGACATCCGCCTGCAGCTCGCCACCAATTCCTTTGCTGACATGCAGGCGCTGGCTGAGCGCGCCGACCAGCTGGGGTTGTCCCGTAAGCGGGACCTGGAAGCACTGGCCGCCCTTCCCGCGGTGTCGGGAGGCGGGAGCAGGTCGGGGAAGCTATGGAACGCATCTCCGCTGCTTCCGGATGACCCCCGCGGCGAAATCCGGCCATCATTGGGCATTCCAGCGCAAGCACGAATCTCCAGCACGGCCCGCCGGCAGTTCCATCCGACGCCGCAGAGGTCGCTGTGGTTCGCTGTGGTTCAGCCCAGCCAACTTCACCTGCTATTCCACCAGACACTAGCAGACACCACCGCCGCTGGGAAGCTGCAGCCAGCCAACGTCACCCGCCCTGTGCGTTCCTGGGAAACGCAGGGGCCGGTCATCAGTGATTCCTTCGACGGCCGGCCATATTCATCGCGTCTTCGCCTGGATCGCCACACCGGCGGGTCGGTTCCTCGTGGACACCGAGGCAGAGGTGAGTGCGCTGCCTCCCACCATCGCTGACATCTCTACGGGCAAACGCGGCCCCCTCTTCACCGCGGCGAACAGGAGCGTTATTCGCACCTACGGAGTTTGCACCATCTCCCTCAACTTTGGCCACAGCTGCTTTTCGTGGGAGTTTGTCATTGCCGACGTTTCCTAGCCGCTGCTGGGTGCCGACTTCCTTTGAGCCCATTCACTCCTCGTGGATGTCAAGCGGCATCGCCTGGTGCACTCAGTCATGCTGAAGCCAGTCTTGGTGATCCAGTTGCACGTCCTGATGGCCCCCTGTCGTCCATGGATGCGATTTTCGCGCGCATCCTTATGGATTTTCCGTACATCCTCGAACCCCACTTCCGCTCCTCCGCCCCCAGGCACTGGGTGGAGCACCATATTCTGACTACTGGCCCACCCGTGCATGCCCGGGTGCGTGATCTCGCATGGGACAAGCTCCGTCTAGCTCGGGAGTAGTTCTGCCTGATCGTGTGCCCATCTGATAGCCCATGGGTGTCACCGCTCCACTTGGTCCCCAAAACGGGAGGGATTACCGTCATCTGAATGATGCGACCGTCGCCGACAGGTACCCGGTCCCGCACATTTAGGACTTCAATGTCCATCTGGCCGGAACATCAGTTCTCCAAGGTGGACCTTGTGCGAGGATACAACTAGATTCCGGTCCACCCCGACGATATCCCTAATACAGCGATTATTACACCATTTGGACTGCTTGAATTTTTGAGGATGCCGTTTGGGTTGAAGAACGCCGCTCAGGCCTTCCAGCGGCTTATGGACTGGGTGTGCCATGGCCTGAACTTTGTATTTGTCTACTTGGACGACATACTCGCGGCCAGCCGCTTGCGGCAGGAGCACTGCACCCACCTCTGTCAGCTGTGTCAGCGCCTCAGTGATTATGAAATGGCTATCAACTCGTCCAAGTACCGTTTTGGGGTGACGGCCATCGACTTTCTTGGCCGCCACTGAACTCCACAAGGGATGGTGCATCTGCCCGCCAGGGTGGATGCTGTCCACCAGTTCCCCCGTCCAACCACAGTTAAGGGCCTCAGGAATTCATAGAAACATAGAAAATAGGTGCAGGAGTAGGCCATTCGGCCCTTCGGGCCTGCACCGCCATTCAATATGATTGATCATGGCTGATCATCCAACTCAGTATCCTGTACCTGCCATCTCTCCATACCCCCTGATCCCTTTAGCCACAAGGGCCACATCTAACTCCCTCTTAAATATAGCCAATGAACTGGCCTTAATTACCTTCTATGGCAGAGAGTTCCAGAGATTCACCACTCTCTGTGTGAAAATTCATGGGGATGGTTGTGTTTTATCACCGTTTCTTGCCGGCGGTGTCAGTAATCATGCGCCCGCTTTTCCACCTAATCGCTGGTCATCGCATGGAGGTTTAGTGGTCCGACGAAGCAGTAGTGGCGTTCGAGAGTGCTAAGGAGGCCCTGGCTGGGGCCACGATGATAGTCCATCCACGAGAGGATGCCCCGACCGCCGTGAGGGTGGACGCATCTGAGGTTGCGGTTGGGCCAGTGTTGGAGCAGCTCGTTGACGGATGCTGGCGGCTACTCGCCTTCTTCAGCAGGCACCTCAGTGGTGCTCAGCGCTGTTACAGTGCTTTCGACCGTGAGCTCCTTGCCCTGTACCTCACCATACGCCACTTTCGCTACTTCTTGGAGGGGAGGCCTTTTACTGCCTTCACGGATCACAA